>NW_027040856.1:0-407034 GCF_037179485.1 Ochlerotatus camptorhynchus | reverse complement strand
AAATGACTGTTATTCGTAAAGATTGGATAAAATCGTTTTTTTTTTTTATTTTTCATCATTACACGGTGTTAACAGAAGTTAGTCTGTAAATTTTCGTAACACATTTTCTCAACTTTGAATTTTTCACTGATTTTTTAAATTTTACCGAAGAGTTCTGAAATTCAAAAACTCGGTAAAAATTACTGACTCGATAAGTGTGTAGTGATGTATGGTTGGTGAAGAGGTTGGCAACTGGAGGGTATTCTCGGGCTAGTGAATGCCACCCATCCCCACTTATAATTCAGTAATACACTATTCATTCATTTCTGTTTGATATGTTTACAAAGTTTGCAAACAGAAATGAGCATTGCAGTGTAGTTACCAATTTTCCAAGTCATAGACTTCAGATAACTGTTCAAAGTCCCAGATTTTTTTAAACGGCATCATGAACAAACAACCAAAGACCACTATTACAAATGCGATCGGTCTGAAGGGATCTTTACATAGAAATTGTTTTAAGGTGATACGATCCAGAACTTCGGGCTCTGGTTCCACTTCGCTTTTTCCAGGAGTCCATGATCTGCTACTGGAAAACATACAATAACAAAACTGTGATGACAATTTAGTGCCTCAAATCGCAATAGTGCCCGAGATTAACTCCCTAGAAAACTCGAAGTGGCAGTGAAAGTGCCTATGATTTGTGGACGCTGAACCATACCACCTTAAGAGCTCAGTATGCCTTAAGAACTCAGTCACAGTAATTAATTGAAAGCTTTCTATGTCAACCAATGTATGCATTTGTATTTTTACAAGCGCAGTGATACTCTATGCCCAAGGAAGTTGAGAAAATTTCCAACCTGGGAATGGAACATACTGAGTTCTTAAGGTGATATGATTCAGCATCCACAGGCACTTTCACTGCCACTTCGAGTTTTCTAGGGAGTTAATCTCGGGCACTATTGCGATTTGAGGCACTAAATTGTCATCACAGTTTTGTTATTGTATGTTTTCCAGTAGCAGATCATGGACTCCTGGAAAAAGCGAAGTGGAACCAGAGCCCGAAGTTCTGGATCGTATCACCTTAAAACAATTTCTATGTAAAGATCCCTTCAGACCGATCGCATTTGTCATAGTGGTCTTTGGTTGTTTGTTCATGATTCCGTTTAAAAAAATCTGGGACTTTGAACAGTTATCTGAAGTCTATGACTTGGAAAATTGGTAACTACACTGCAATGCTCATTTCTGTTTGCAAACTTTGTAAACATATCAAACAGAAATGAATGAATAGTGTATTACTGAATTATAAGTGGGGATGGGTGGCATTCACTAGCCCGAAAATACCCTCCAGTTGCCAACCTCTTCACCAACCATACATCACTACACACTTATCGAGTCAGTAATTTTTACCGAGTTTTTGAATTTCGGAACTCTTCGGTAAAATTTAAAAAATCAGTGAAAAATTCAAAGTTGAGAAAATGTGTTACGAAAATTTACAGACTAACTTCTGTTAACACCGTGTAATGATGAAAAATAAAAAAAAATCGATTTTATCCAATCTTTACGAATAACAGTCATTTGAATTTTAACCGAGTCAGTAATCCAAAAATCCAGTAAAAATACTAACTCCTGTAAAAAAATCTAAGTGTGTATACAGAAGCAGCGGAGCTCCACACTCCTCCATTGAAACAGCACCGCAGCTGAGCTGCGAGTGCTATGAAATTAAAAGGACATCGACTTATTACCACTACCTACTTCTCTCCCTTCCGCTCACAGAATTCGCCGATTCGGTGTCTCTCGTTGTGTTTTCTGCTGAGACTGAGCAATATTCGATAACGCGAAACATCTCCGCAGTTATGTTTTCTTTGTGCGCAGGAGATGTGCGGTAATCACAAGTTAAGAATGTATCTAAACATTACAATAACATTCTACCAAATTTTCATGTGCGTAGTCCACTGCAACAGCCGAACGTACGAACGAATAGGGTGACTATAGCGCATTTTATGAAAACGTCACAAGTTTTTATGGCTGTTTTAAATCAATAATTACGAAGAAACCATAAAGCCTACAAGGTTACTACCAAAGGCACAAATCTAGGGAACTGCATGGAAAATGTTTTGTAGAACAACTAAATAAACAAAAATAAAAATTTTCAACTTAAAAACACTAAAATGTATGAAATTTCACCAGTTTTTATGGTACTTTCAACATACTTTTCAATTTTAATGTATGATTATTAACTTTAATCGAGTTCTTTTTCAAAGAGCATTGATAGCTAAGGCTTTAGTCTTTCATTTGGTTTGTTGAAATCATAAAACCACATTAAGATTAAAAAAATATAGCTAACCAAAGTTGGCAATACAAAAAATATAAAATGTTGAATAACTCACTTAGCAGTCATTTCCGACCCTATGTTTCATGGGGATTTTTTCATAACTTTAGGAGCCCTATCTACCCTGAAAATATGTAAAACCCGGAACCAAACACCCTGTATGTTCGATAATAAAAAAATCTAAATAAATATGAAGTTAGGAAGAGTTAACTGTATTAAGTTTTGAATTATTTTGTAGTAAGGATTAAATTTTTCAAACCAAATAATGCAATTCCGCTTCAAATAATGCAGCAATCATTTTTTTTTTATTCAATAAAACTACAAGTCCAACTTTACAAAATTATACATTCTGGATGTTTATATTTTTTCTGTAAGATTTTATATTTTTGTCCCATCTGCATGTTTCACCAAAAATAGCTGGGATATAGGAGTAATGTGTGATCATTTGGAAAACCGTAACAATTTAACGTTCTAATGATAGGCATTACAATCGGTCATGAGCCAAAAAAATTGCACATGATCCAAATTGGGCTTTAGTTGCAAATTGTTTTTATTACAGTTAGATTCGATTCTTTTTCTTCGACTCCTTATGTTAAAAAATGCGTGAGACTGCGACTCCACAGCCCTGGTTTGGATAGAATTTAAACTCGTATGATAGAATTGGAATCAAGAACCAGTGTTAGATTTTTAACAATATCTCAACAATGTGTTACTCTTTATCAAATCCGACGGTACGTATGGAAAGGTGAACAAATTTAGCCGTCATCTTTTAAATACAATTCTTTTTTGTTCTATCCGTTCGTAAAAGAGAGGAAAAGTGTGGAAATTAAATCTAAATCCTACACAGATCGAAAAAGTAGCGTTAAATTCTGTAAAATATGATGCACTTACAGAAAGTGTATGTAAATCATACATATTGTAAAGTTATGAGCATATCATGAAAACGTCCGTAATTCGTAATATTCAGAATTTTTGTCTATGTAGTCTTTCATTTTCAGTCTCGGAGGATTTAATTGTATCTGACATGTTTGTTTACGTCTCATCTTTTATGTCAAAAATAGATTCCGTCACGTGTAAAGAAGTTATTTCTAAGTGTGTAGTCGAGTAACCGTAGCAAGAAAATCCGATATGATGCATGGCATCACAGACCCTGGTGATCGAAACTGAGGTCTATAGCTCAGGCGTTTTTTTGCACTGAACCGACGAAACCCATACCGGGATGTGTGATGGTTACACATCATCATCATCATAGACTAATACGAAGTAGCTTGTGCAGTACAGGCACACATGATGAGCAGGAGACGGGTATGTAGAATAGTTGCGAAATAAGTGTGGTACTCCGGGTGATGGATTTGATATCCTATTCGTCATTAACCAAGTATAAAATACCCCACTAATCCGACAAATTTATGGCCGGATTTGCGATGTTCATTCGATAATCCGACTGATAAATCCATGCAAATCAATGTTACCAACCTAACAATGTTAAAAAAAAACTCCATAAGAGACCGGGATGTCGGATTATCGAATCATCGGATTAACGAGAGCCGGACTAGCGCACAGTGGGACGAAATAAAAAAAAAGTGGGACATGGCTATTTGCGATGAAACTATTGAGTGTAGCTTTTTGATGTCTTCTAGAATGTTTCTTTATTTTTTAAGTACTTTATTTAAGTTGTAAAACATTTTGGTTAAGGAGGGTATACACTCAGATAAAAAAATAGCTTTTTTATGTCTTGTTAAATTTGATAAACACCTATGGAAACATTAAAGATGAAGTCTTTTTAAGAAACTTTGTTTAAGGTTAAAATTTTCTATCTCTCATGTGGCCGAAGTTATAGGGTGAAAATGGACTACAAACGTTAGTATCTCCTTAGAAAACGTTTTTTCACCATAACTTTTTTCTTTGAATTTTATCGTTTTTAAATATTCTACAAAGTTGTAAGTGCTTAAAAAATGCACATTTTTGCAGAAGACAGTAAATCGCTATCTCTTTGTTGAAAGGATTTACGCCAGTTTTACAATTTTTTAAAAACTATATTTAAGGGGGTGTAACTTGCAGGTTAGCAGGTATTAGCAGCTAATGACAATGTCATTTCATTCAGCAACTTATACTCTACTGTTTCATATACAACTCATAGGGGGATCCAAGGGGAAGCTTAATAAATTTTCAAAAAATGTACCACCATGTTTTGTTACATTTTGCTGTTTTCATGAAGATTTTTCCAAGTATGTACATACATGAAGACAAAAAACGTGTTGCTTACTGTTAATTATGACAAAAGAAATGTGCTATCAATATTAAATGACAATACAGCAGGTGGTAACACATTTATTCAAACTTATTTGCGTTTAATCCCGTAATTGATGTTGAAACTAACGAATCCTGGAAAAATAATTTATTCAATTTTTGTATGGTTTTATTTTTCCGTGCATGCTGTCATTCAGTCAATTTATCCGGCTGTAGTTTGACAGGTTTTCAAAAGTGATTTTTAAGAGTATCGATATGGTGAATCATCTAAGATCAGAGTTGTGTGGTGTTTGATTTCAATCAGATCCAAAAAAAGAGAAATAATAGTGTTTTGGAGTATGTTAAGAAGAAGACTGGTGGAGAAAAGTTTAATGCAAAGCATAAAGAAGTTGTCATCCGGTTCTGCTCAAACCTGCAACAAAAATGGCAGAATTGCAAGCGGAACAGAGCTCATTTTCATATGCGTAATAACATGTGGCTTTCTGGACAAGTCTTTCCTGAATCACGTTCTACTCGAGATTTTAAGCCGACTGATGGTGTCTTCAGACCCATTGATTTCATCAATGCGAAATATTCCAAGAAGGAAAAGCATTCCATTCAGAGGAGATGCATTGATGTTTTTGAAAGAACCGAGTATTTTAAAGAACGAGATGCCATGTTCATCCAGTGAATCCCCCGAATAGTGCGGTGGATGGAAGACAGCCGAGAAACAGTCGTGGGTTGACTGAATCACCCTCCGCGCTTTTCGGGGGATTTCTATACCGTGTTGGTATCCATAGTATAATTTGTAATGCGTACATGTACTAGATGGGTTTAAATCCTGCCGGTTGCCGTCATTTTTTTCTCAATCATACACACGTAACACACTCAAGTTTTATCGAGGTTTAAAGCATTCTACAGAACCCTCCAAAATCCAAAATTGTTTCTTGGGGTGTATTGCTCATCATGTCTGTTTTCCTTCTCAGTATATCCAAAAATATCTAAAAACAAAGCTTGAGCAAGACTACCAATCAACATGTTTCTGAATTGTCATGTGATTGACTTTATCGCATGACGAGTTGGTATGCTCAAGTAACTTCTAGTATCGTGACACAAAATTTCCTCCAGTCTTATCTCCAGATCTGGTTGACCATTTTTATTAAATATTCAATAGCAATCCATCGGATTATAGTGCCCTGGTTTTTGTTTTCCAGTTTTTTACCATAAAGATTAACCAAATGTATCTGTACTTAGCACTCAATATTGAGGTGTTTTAGCAAGATTTTGTCTTATTCAGGCTTTTCCCGGGATTTAAATGCTAAATGCTCTGGTATGTTCTACAGTTTAAATTATTTTGACGATTTAAGTTTTCTTGTCGTTTCAAAGCTATTGTTGCAGATTTCTCTGATTATTGAAGACTTTTTATGCGTTGTAAGATCGTTTTAACGATTGTTTATGCGATGTGGGTTTTACAATACATGACTTATATGTTCTAATGTGAGTCAAAATCATCGCAACTTTGGAACTCGTTGGTAAAGAGACCGATCTGCAACTAATAAAGTACACATTTTAAAGATGCAATAACAAAATTAAAACCAAATCCAGTATGGTAAACGCCAACAGTCACACGACCGAGGTATGTACTCAATAAATTGATAACTGCTAGCAACTTCCCATGCAATGGCTAAACATATTGAAATTCCCTCTCTTCTCAAACTTTAACTCAAAACTGGAAGCACAATGACATCGAGAAATTAAATCTAGAGGAAAATCTTCTAATTTATTCAAAGCCATATTTGGTGTGGTTATATTTTTGCTTTAGTAGAAATCCAGTCAAAGTCACCGGCAATCATCAGCATATAATAGTCGTACTTTGACGTGCCCCAGCCAGGAAACGAGCATGCACGTGTAGGTATCGTATCGGTGAACCGTTTAATTCGATTTAACAGGTTTTAACCTTTCGATCCGTATATTTCGGTGCAATTTATGCATGGGAAAAGCACGAACAGATGTGCAAAACGATTGTCGCGTCTGATGGCCTTTCCCGTTCCAGACAGAAATCAGCAAGCTCGTGTGATATGTTCTTCGAACACAGATTGCCCTCCTTTGCCACTCTTCCCAGAAAAGCATATCCGAGGACGAATGCGGACAGGCAATAATTATTAATTAATAGCACAGCAGACAAAACTGGGATCATTTCTCATATTCCTGCTGACAATTCTTCAGCGATACATAAATTAATTAGTCTAGAATGCTCGGCTTTCCAAAAATAATGAAAATCCCAACTGCATCACCGAAATGAAGGCAAGCAGCTGGAGGAGGTGAAAAATAAGAAAAATTCATTTAGAAGATCGTTCCTGTGTTTTTCGCAAAGTACATCAATCTTCGTACTCACTGCTGGCTTTAGCCTTCAACTACTATGCCATGTGCAGCAGCAGCAGCGGTTCTGTGATGTTGTTGGCTGGAAAAGGAACTTGGTCTGCCGCCGTACACTGGTCGATGCGTTCTCGGCAACGCCAAATGGTCCAAGAGAGTGTCATTTCGGTTACCTTATGTACACTCTCGCTACACCCCGGCAACATATGTATGTACAACATGAACGAACGGCACATAACGGTCAGAATTGTGGTGCAGTTGTCGCTAGGAAGTATTTAAGGAACGAAGATATGTGAGCGATGTAAACATTCGCAAATGCTGTGAATGATGGAAACATGAACGGTACCATGGAAATCACTTTTTCAGTTTAATACTTTTGGTGAGTGTGGTTATGTGACTATGGTTAAATGCAGTCTGCCAGTAGGAATGATTGGTTTAAATCATTTCATAATGGTTGGAAAAATGCAAATAACGACAATTTGTTTTATATATAGTTCCAGATGAATGATTTATTGTTATGGAGTAGAAAAAACAAGAATTTGACTAAAAGCAGCTTTAATTGTAATTTTTTTTAAAATAAGACATATTATATACAACAATGCGATGATTGATCAAATTGCTAGTTTGGAATATGTATGCTTATCTCATGTGTATTAAGTGAACTGAATAGTATTTTGTTTGAAATTATGCTCAAAGCATAGAAAATTTGTTATTAAAATACCAATTTACCAACAGTTTTTTTTTTTAAGAATTAGCAACTTTTATCAAACATTTGACGTATATTTTGTAAGATCACCATTAAGGGCCACATGAGATCTGCATCTGACGCGTTGCGGCAAAGTGCTATATCTATTGTCTAATTGTCACATTAATGTCAACGCAACGCAAACGAATCTAATGTTGGAGGTCCTTTAGGACTTTCAGGCGCACTATCGAAAACTGAGGCGACAAGAGACAACAAGAGTTGTTTTTTATAAATAAAAGATATGAAAATTATCTTACTACTCTATATGGCCTATAGTGGCCTCTATTAACTTTAAATTGGCTACTCCTGCAGTTTCTGAAAATGTAATATGTAACCGCTAAAAGGGTATTCAAAAATCATATAAACTTATGTTTTTATATTTTCTTAATTCACGTTTTTATACCAGCTTCTAATTTCCATTTTTTGGAGGCATATTTCGTTATGATAATTTTTTTCTGATGAAATTTTGAAACATGATCAATCATTGTTTGTTGGCAATATGGAGCGATAGAGGTTTCACTCAATCTATTGGTATACTCCTAAAATGAGTAAAATTTTCATGGATTTTGCTCATATTTAAGAAATTTTTCAAGAATCCAACTCACTTTTGTGTAAATCCACTATTGACGAAATTGAGTCTACCCGACTCAAGTTTAAGTCGATCGTCCGTGCTATGTAATTGAATATACGCGGCGGGACTACCAACTAAAAAATATTAAAACCTAACATGAACCGTGCACTAAGTTTTCTCTGCCAAAATACGGTTGTGGAACCATTGTGCACTATGTATATTTTGAATCCATCCGCAATGCATTTCTACAATAAGCACAGTGAATATTCGCCCCCGCTTATAGATCCGCAATTCGTTTTAACTTCCTCACACATTTTAACTTAATTAACTTTGAGTGTTCATCACAATTAAGTTTTATAGCTAACTATATCCATTTTATTTTCAATTTCTCATAAAAATAGTCTTCATGAGATTCATGGAGCTTACATTCAAAATGTTCGTTATTTTATAAATTGCTGTTATGGTTCGAGTGACACTTGCCTTTGATAAAAAACACGTCTACTGAGGATTCATATTTATGAAAAAATCATATATCAATGAAACAGTCATCGGTCGTCATTGAAAAGCAATGCAACTATGTTCTGTCAATCTAATTGACTTTTATTGGTTCTGTTGTCTTGTGAATTTTAGCTAAACGGCCTCTTTTCTGATTTTTATCTCTCAATCTATGAAATATACACGAAAACTATGTTGGAACGAAACTTCTAGAACAATATGAGGAACATTATGCCGTACACTACACATTTTTATATCAAATGGGTGGAAAATTCGTAGAACAAATACTTTAAAATTCTTCACATTTTAAGATATCTTCGAGCATGAAACTAAGTGAAAATTCAATAAAATCACTTCGAATAGTCAACCTTTGGCCACAAAGTTGGTAGATAACACATTAAGCTTTGCTATGAAAGTTGTTACAGCAGCTTTAGTTGTTTCAGTCTCGAGATACAAATATTATAAGCCGTAAATTACCTTGAAAACATAAAATTAACTAGAAGCACCTCTAAATCAACACCGATTTTGCTGAAAATTTGCACAAAAGTTCAAATTAACATGACGAACAGTAATCACGGTTGACCCGTTACATTCCGAACATTTCGTTTAAAATGAACAGGTCTAGTGCATATGGAAAAATACTCCTACATTGTATGATTTCATATTATTCAATAGGGTTCTTTATACAACTCCATGTATAACTTTATCTTGCATCTAATATGATTTTGGCAATTATGGCAATTAGTCAGACCAAAAAGCAAAGAGCAAGAAAAATATCTTTCAAATGAACCTTCAATTTTTTAAAGTTGGGGTACCTGGTGATATTGGTTTGAATAGAAGTTGGAAATTGAAATATAATGAGCTTTCTTTTGCAATGATGAACATATTTGAAGCTTAAAGTCAATACTACCCGCATTACCTAGTCTCGAACCAAAGATCTTTAGCTCCATAGTCCTGCTGCGATCCTCGCTGGTATATGAGCACGTATATTCGGAGCAATAAATTTCAAGTTATGATGCCTCACGTTTGGATCGTGATTAAATCTAATTCGATCTGGTTTATTATATTATATCATTCCTCCTCTAGCTTAAACTGCTAAGACCAGTGCAGATTGCATTATACAATCTTATTCTGCATGATATATGACTTATTATCTTCTTGTAATTTCAACTGAACATTTATGTGATTCGTAATGAACTATTTTAATTTGCTACAAGCATTGTTCCCAGTATAAATGAGTATAAATTCGGGTTTGGTTGGTGTTTTCGAACAATAAAAGTAAAGTCATACTACAATACTGTCATGGCCATGAAACATGTTAATAGCTTATTTCAAGATCAACAATTGAAATGGCCTTAACTCCATTTTGTAAACAAACCTTGTAAGGTCATTTTCTCGCGAACCGAAACCTTCATTCGCAAACCTAAACCACAATCGGGTAGAGGAGAATTTCCCCTACCTGTTCATTATGTTGGTTTGCCTTTGCGGACTTCGGTTCGCGAGAAAATGGCCGTACAAGGTTTGTTTCCAAAATGGAGTTAAGGCCATTTCAATTGTTGGTCTTGATTTAATACCATTGCGGTTTAGCTGAAATAATTACTGTTATTGAAGCACGGTTAGGAATATTTTAAAAACGAAGAGAAAAAGTGGTAGCTCTGTACTGATCAGATGTCAACAATCAAAACAAACGTCTGTTCCGTAGTCGTCGTTCGATTAATTATTGCGCGTCTTCCACCATGTTAATCGGTGATTTTATAAACGGTGTTACACCGTTGATGATCTAGATATTTACCGTCACGGAAAAGCTCATCAGTTCTCAGCTCCGCATCTACCTTTGGAAACACCATGGTTCTCGTATCTGGAGAATATGTCCCCTCGGTGGGGCATTTATTGCGACCATGTTTCGTGTTAAAGTTTTTAACGCTTGTGTGTCGCAGATAAATGCTGGAATTTTCAATGAAATCCGGTGGTTATTTATAAGTACTCCAGAATCCAAAAGTAGCAGTAGTTCTTGTAACATCGGCGACAAAAAATCATCAGCATCTACGGGTTTACTCGCTCCATAGTACATTACGATAGTGATGAATGAGGAAGCTCATGAATATTGGCAACAATTTGACAGAAATGATTTGCATTACTTTTGTAGATGGGATTTTCATCAATATTTTTGTTCATGGATGCAAACATATCGGTGGTGGTAGGCTGAAAGTCTCCTTAATAAAGATATAAAAAAAAAAAATATATCGGTGGTTACGTGTTTAAGTCGATTGTGAAGACTTTTTTCTAAACCATGGTGCCAATATTTTCCGTTATCCTTCATATCTATTATTTCTAGATATCTAGGAGTTCTCATCAGTGTCCTAGGGTCTTTCGGAAGGTAACATTGCAAATGAGTGTTGAGAATAATAGCCAAGGATTTTAATGCGGTCTGGGATATTTGGAATTGAGATGCCCTTTCTCGGATTGTCAACGTTAGGTTTGAAGGAAAATGTTAACACACAGTTGATAAAACTCCCATATTCTTGTTAATTGGTAAAATATCTTCAGAAAGTTGATGATTATAGGTCATATCAGAAAGCTCATCAAGTATAGGCATATCATCCACAGGATCGTTGAAACTAACTATCGAGTTGGAATCTGGCAATGGTTAAGATGAAAAATCGAGATTTTCCTTTTCTGTATGCACCATCCTTTTTTTTTGCAGCAATCGGCTGTATTCTCCATTTTCTTGAATGTGTGTTATTTTATTTTGCATCACAAAGGGATACATTTGGATGTTATTTTTTTGTTATGGATTTATTGTTTTGCCAACTAACGATATGACTGGAACTGATCTTATGCACACATATATATGATCATCAACATTTTTAAAATAGAACGCATTAAATAATTCCTTATTGACATCAACTGAACTCATATATATAATCTCGCAAAGAGGATTATAATTGAATCATAATTTTAAATCTTAAACAATTTCAACCAATTTGGCATAGCATCTTAAGGAACTTCAACTTGATTTGGATATTTGTACGATTTTAAACGAACATCCTTACATGATTTATGGTTTGCTGGGATGTCTGTTTTTTCTTTAAACAAGTTATGTACAATTCTGGGATTTCAGATAGCCTAGTCAGTAAAAGCAAGGTATTACCAAGCCGGAGACAGTGGGCTTCATGCCAGCTCCGATCTAGGAAATCTTTTGGGTAGGAATTCTCTCAACTTCTCTGGGTATAGAGTTTTATAGTGCATCACAACTTGGCCCTAAACGGTTATGAGCCTCGGTTTTAGAGAGTTTCCGAGGAACTGAGATTGGAAACAAGAAAAGGGTTGGCCCAGGGTTCTGGTGCTTGACAGGCAGCTTATGCAACGTATCAACTAGATTGCCACTAAAATTAAAAGTTCATATTTTCCACAGGCCAACATCCAGATACATGTCTTTTGGTGTATTTACCAATCTCTGAATGTTTCAGCTCTTTTTGACGTTACACGGGTTGGCGCTTTATGTTTAGTGTTCAGATAGGATATTTGGTTATAATTTTCATATACAAAATGCTCATATACATTCAAAAGCGAATATCTCAATAAAACTAACTGGATTCATGATGCAATCTTCAGTAAAGTTGTTACTCATTAATTGAACTACAAGTTTTGAAAATCTGAATCAAATCGAGAATAAGGAAACTTGTTAATGATCGATAGAGTGTAGGAGTGTAATTTTTTCATGTATTTCATCCAAATTCCCCATACAAAATTCAAACTAAAAGCGCCAGCTCATCTTAGAACCAAATGAGCTGAAACTTTCAGAGAATGGTTTTCTCACCTAATGGCACAAATCTGGGGGTTGGCCCGTGGAAAATTATAACTTTTATTTTTGTGGGTCAGTCTAGCATACTAGGCTTTAAATGTAACTTAACCAAAAGGGTATCAAATTTTTTTTTTTGCAAAAGAGTGAATTTAAAATTATTTTTATTATCCATCCACCTCGCTGCCAGACATACACGTCATCACGCTCAATGTTCGTATGTATTCATACAAGGACCAAAACGTTGTTGGGCAAATATCTCCAAAAAAAAATTACAGTAGGGTAAATGATGGCTTCGGCAACCATTGACTGTTTACGGCAACCAGAATTTAAACGTTAATTTCAATAAAATTTCTCACTATAACACAGTTCATAAGTCTTTCAGCTTCAATATTATTACAATTTTACTATTTAGGAAACCTGTTATGCCAGGTTTTTCTATGAATGAAAAATATGCACCACAAAATACTGCTGATTTCGAGGTACTGATAATAAAACGCAGTTCAAATGAAAAGGTTGCCGAACAAAAAGAGGCTGCTGACAAAAGTCACACTCACCTGAAAAGAATGGAGCATTGTAGAAAATTGAGAAAAAATACTACCCAAAATTTGAGTTAATTTTACTTTATTTTTAGTTGAGCCTCGCACTTGCACTCGTTATTGTTGCGAAAAAAGGAACGAGAGATTTGACCCAACGATATAGTTCAGCCCAATAAGATACTTTTGAGAAAATGGCATATTCTCAGATTTGAGTGAATTAAACTTAATGTTGGCTAGAATATATTTAAGAGTAAGTAATTTTTTGCTGGTGTTAAATGGAAACTACTATATGCGATTTACTCCAATTTGTGTTATTGAGCTGAACCCGGAATTAAGGGAAAAGTCCTTTTTTTCCTTTGGTTTGTTTTTTCCGTCGATCTTGTTTTCCGTGCTGAGCACCAATGCTACCGATGGGAAAAATCCTTAGTTTTGGGTAGTTTTTCATCTCCGTGTAGATTGACGAGAATACGATTGATTGAGCAGAAGTAGTAGTAACATTTCATTTATTTGCATTGACTATGCTTTTTAGCATGGATCATAAATTGAAGTTGATTTGCCTTAAGGAGTGTTCACCTTTTAGTAACTGGTTGATTACTTTTTAAATAAATTTTTTGTTTTTTTTTTCAATTAGTTTACATTACCTACCCATGTGGGGCGTATTTTCATTGATTTGATTAATTTGATATCCTTCTCGAGTAGAAGAAAATATCTCAGTCATACAAAATTATGAACGTGATACCAGGAAACGAAAGAGATGAGCATGACATAAGTGATAAAATATCCAAAGTAATATCGTAAAATTGTTCCCGCAAATCTCTGTCTCAATATCAAAGTAAGCAATAATTTCTCAATACATCTTTGTGCGTTCATTTTGCATAAGAAAACAGTGCGATTATGTGGTGGGAAAAGTGATTTTCCTATCACAGATCCCTATCCAGCACTAATGTGACCCCCTTTTACACTGCTTCAGGATCAACATACGCGTGTGGCTACCGCAGCCAAGAAAACACTCAAATACTTCGCACACACATTTTATTTTATTCCACACAGGTACCTTTGATTTCACTAAACTTTCCCACTTTCGATGTACGGTTAAGCGACTTGCAGTCAATTAAATTGTTTGTAAGAAAGTTTGAACAGACTGAGAGGTAAGCACATATCATCGGTTAGAGACGTGTATGTGAGAAAATTTGCGAAAAAATCTAAGGGCACCGATGGGATTCGATCTCACAGTTCCCGTTCAGTACACGGTTGCATTGCCAATTATACAACGGTGGACCTATATGGTCTACGGATGTATTTGGCTAATGACATTTGAGTTTCAAATCCGTTTCCCACCCTAGTATTTTTGCACAAGTGTTCTCTAATACACAACTATCGACGATATGTGCTTCTACCGCAACCACTCAGTATCTGTCGATGTGAACAAACACAGCTCATTTTTGTAGTGCATCCTTAAATGCTGAAGTTTTTCCATTACAGTGTGAAATACAACACTTGAGCTGCCGGCCTCACCTCCGACTACCGGGCCTTAGTGATGAATGATGATTCCCACTTTCTTATCAGCTATCTCCTACCTTAGCCTTCGCTAGTTTCTTCCTTCATCTTCTGTCGTCGATGTTGGCCCCCTTCTTCTCCGTTCCACTACATCTTCACTTTCACTTTCTCCTTCCGTCCTTCGTCTCTCGGTTTCGACTGTGGGTTACCCAGTCGATACACCTCTTCCACTTCACAATCCTCTCTTCCTTCGGGTATTTCAACGAACTGTAGGTCAAAAACGACGGACACTATGGAGTCTGCCAAGCCGTATGCTGTTCAAACAGTCACTATGGGTTTCGGGGCTAACCGTTCGGGGTTTACCACACCGTATGCCAAGCAACGGACACTACGGGCTCTGACCACGCCGTAGATATATTCTAGAGGTGAACTACGGGGTGCTGGATATTTTAGTAGATTGGCTCTTCCTCCACTACTGCTCAAGCACATGTCTAAAGTCTCGTGCAAACTTATCACCTTCTTTCTCTTTTCGTGTATCGATCTTTCAGTATTTTTTTTTCCTTTGATTTGTTTTCCATCGATCTTGCTTTCCGTACTGAGTGCCAAGGCTATCGACGCCAGGGAGGCAGCTCCCACACCTGGGCCCCTACCTATCGAATCATCAACTGATGAACCGGGGACCAACGGCTTTACTTACCTTGATGCGTGATCAGAGATGTTATGGTCTTAGTATGGCAGATGATGTCTCTAGAACCCCTCAGGAATTTTCCAGAAATTAAATGAGTCAAAACTTATCTTGCAATACATTATACCACCTGAAAGTTCAACTAACAAGAATACACTGACCACACATGCTGGAAAAGTGGCTATAATCTTAGGTAAACTAAAATCACCTCAAACCATATGGAATATATGCTAATTTGCACTCGGCATGTACCATTTAAAAAATATGCCATGAGTCCAAACGTATGGCATGAACATTGAGACACAGACCCACAGGTCATTCAGAAATTATCGTAAATACTTCTCTTCTCTAAATGCGGACATGAGCAATTGTGCTGAAAGTTAAATAAGTAAGAAGGGTAAAATCTCACCATAGGTGAATAGAATCAGGTAATTTACTATAGACGTCTATAGGTATGTGCGGAGCACTCCTAAAGTAAAAGAATAATAACTTTATGCACAGAATCCAAATCAACCGGCGAAATTTGACAAAGTAGTTTTGTAATGTTTTCGAAATATCAATCCCAGATTTGGTAAGAATTTACCATTTTTTCTGATTTTTTTACAAGTAGTTGGAAAGTTTTGATCCGTTCCTCATACAAATCCCGCAAATCCTGATCACGACCGAATTCGTTCAAATTAATCAAATTTAATTATTTGTTTATTAATCTTGTATTCGGAGCTATATTTTACTTAATTTTTAATGGGATTTTCACATGACTGTCGTATACCCCATTCGCTCATCGTAGGAAAGATCTTCCTAAAAATGGACAAGCATGGAAATGGAGCATTTTACAGTTTGCAAGCTGCATTCTGGTGGGGTAAAATTAAAAAAAAATCGTCAACTCCTTACCTTGTTATACCATGCAAGGAACATCTCTGCACAAGGTACAGATTTTACAACGGAATTCATCCCTGACGATCGGTGGCAGATGCAACCGTCAAGTGAAACCAGGGCATTCTACATGGACGACTTCAGAGCATAGTTGGAAGCAGTACAATGAAAGGCAAGATTAGAGAAGCTTGGCGGTCGATGGGAATTGCTGCTCACTGGAGAAAATTTACGTCTCTCGTCTATGTTCGGTCAACGTGTTTGTGTATCTACCTCCTATTGAAAAATATGCCAATTTTTGCTGTTGGCTTCTCCGAGTGAAAACTTCTTTCGTTAGTTATAAAAGCTACTTTGGGTTCATTAAACTTTTTGTGGTTGATGCATTTTCGAAACTGGAGCAATATTGTTTACCATTAATTAAATAACTTGAAGAATGCCTTTTTGTTTGGCGGTTGATGGAAACAATAAATCCAACTCATAATTTAAAAAAAAAAATCACTGTCGTGTAGTGAGAAATCATGGTAATTGATAATATATATAAAAAAGAATAAAAAAATAAACAGTGGCTAAGCCATTCACACTGCATACTTAGATTGTTTTACATGAGACAGTATTTTTTACTGGGTTTTTGAGTTGTTGAAAAAGTCGGTAAAATTAATATGACCGTTATTCGAAAGCAATCAATGAAACCGACAAATTTTATTTTTTATCATTAAATGGGGTTAACAATACTAATGCTGCACAAGTTTGTAAAATTTATTTTTTTTTTTAGTTAATACAGATTTTTAAACTTTTACGAACAGTTCCACAATTTTAAACCTCAGTAAAACCATACTGACTGGATTAGTGTGTAGATTTTGCCAAAAGTGTAATGACAAATGAAAAGCGACATACATCCGAAGACCAATTCAACCCAAAATCTGCTGCCACTTAGCGGATGGAACCAGTCTTCTACCATCATTACGACGACTAGCACAAACAAATTTAACCTATAGTAAAAATGCTTGAGGAAGAGCCAAGAAATCGTTCTCACAATGACATCGTTTACTTCGGTGCCAGCACGGTGCAACTCGAAACAGTCAGCGTCATCTTCTGCATGATCTCCTTAGCTTCAAATTACCCACCCTAAATTATATCCCGAGCAACTGTTGTTCATTAGCCCTTTTCGCTGCGAAACTACGTAAATCTTTGCGGCGTGGCAGCCAACATCGAGCATCGACAAACAGCACGTTACTATAGCAGTATCGTACTGCAATGAGTGCGGTTAATTTAATTTGCATCTCGCTCCATTTTGGAACCTTGAAAATCAGATTGTTTCTGCTCGATCCAACCACAGCAAAGAGAAGTGTGTTGCCAAGTCGCATAAGCTACATGTATGCATAAGTAGCAACGGCATCAACAACACCGTAACCGTACATAGCTTCCTATGATAATGGGAGTTTGTAGCATCATGAAGTAGTCTATTTTAAACGTTAACATGTTTGGATATCGTTTTGACTTTCCTCACGCAACATTGGCATTTGTTATGATCAAAAGATGTTGATAGGATGGTTCAATTTATCTATCGCGCTCCATTGAAATCAATTCTAAATCAAATGTTAATTATTCTCACACAAGTTTAACATAGTTGCTTGCCACATAGCTCCACTTGCATTTCAAAGTTTATGGACTAAGTGTCTGGATTTCGGTGCATTACGGTAAGGGAATTGTTAAGAGAGATGTGAACTGTTTGTTTACCTCGTCTCAGGTAACACCACCAGGTCCACACCATATTGCTCTACGAATGCATTTGCTACAGGCATTTATAGGACATTTATTAGGGTACAATTTCGCTGAAATAATTTCTTTTAAATTATTAAAAATACTAATGAGAAAGCCGTTAACTTTTAAAATAGCACTGCATAATGCTCTATCTGTTTAAGTGCACACAAAACAAATGGCATGAACATCAAATGTTAGTATAAATTTCATAAGAGAAATATAATTGAAATACATGGAACAGATCTGGAACATCCCTAAAATGTATTGCTTCGTAAGCTTGATCAGAGTAGGCCTTGATTTTTCTCTGCATTTATATGCGATGTGAGAAAATGGTGTGTGCATTGGCAATTGAGTGGGCTATGGGTTTATATGTACGACATTTACCGAAAAAAATATATGGTAAATATAACGCATAAAGAAATAATTGCAAAATTCTTTTTACTTGAATTAACTTACTGTGTGCATGTATGGTTTGGAAATTTGCATTTAGATTTTATTTGGCAAGTTATATATTGATGCATTCAAACCATTGTCATTTGGCTTTTGAGATACGGCAGATATAGGATGTAGAGAGCTCGCTTAGGGGAAGCGTAATCCATGTTATGGTTTCTTTTTATTAAATAGTTCAGATAGGGTAGAAATTACAGAGATAAATATAATTAGGTATATAAAATATATTCTTCATACTTTTGCTATAGTGAAAAGTTTATTATCATTGTGGAAAAAAACATCCAAACCAATGCAGAAAAAATTGAATTTGAGAATTTTCTCAATTGCTTTAATGAATAATGAATTCAATTCTATTGATGTTAAACTAGTATTACATGTGAAGTGCTGTTATTCAACACAGATCAAACGATTTTTTTTTCGCAATCTAGAAAATTTACTAGCTTCAACTATGCATAGATATAAGTTAATGTACCAGAACCTGGACGGACACTTGGACCCGGATACGACCACCCATGTGAGTCTTGAGTATCGCACAAGCTGACAAGTGCAACGGGAAGAACGGTAGGTGCATAGACCAGAGGGATAGTCCTACGTTAACTTAGCGGAAGGCAGAGGATATGCACTGAACAATTACAAATTACAATTATGGCAAACATCCATTATGGCTATCGTATATCATGGCTAACATCCATAATGGGAGATAACTTTATGGGTAATGTCCATGATGGCAAACGTGCTTACATATTTATAGCTAATGAGGTGTCATAAAAAAAGCACACTTTTAAGATTTTTGAATTTATGTTTATTTGGAAGCTGCTAATAAATGCTAACTTTTCTGAAATGGCCACAGTGGACACAAAATTGACTAAAATTGTAGAAAATCAACTAGCAGTACAAATTGTGAACAAAGGGAGGCAAAGCAACTTTTTACATATAGTTTATATTGAAATCCGATAACTAAAGGTGTCATCCTGGCTTACATACATAGCAAATTGTTGATATTATTCTAAATACTTAATGATTGACCTTTACCTCCGATATCTATCATCATATTTATTCAAATCAATATTTAGCCGGGACCTGGAATGGAACTCATGACAATTACATTGGAAACCCTTGACCCTACTGAAGAAGCTTGTATCTTAGGATACACAGCAAAAAATAAGGAATTTTACATCACATGTGAAGCATAACTATTTTAAGATTACATCGCTTAAAACTATGTTTTAATTCAATTGAAAATCATGCACATCAAACGAACATGATGAAACTTATAAAGTTACACGTTTATTCGATTAATTTCCACTTGTAGTGTAATATCACCACGCGATGTGAAAGCTTATTGAAGAACATTGAATTTTCAACGGTTGAACCTATACATTTACATGCTCGTGTAAATTTAAATCATCAAACAAATTGAGGAAGCTAATATGGTGATTAATTTTTTTTTCTCCGCCGGATATAGCTCGAGTCATTTCTTTAGTGGAAAATGTTGTATTGTAAGTTTTGTGAGCTCAGTTCTATGGAATGTGCTTTTCCGGAGTGCCATTTTTAATTTAAAAATCAGCTTTTCATTGTTCGTTACCACGTGAAAAATTGTGAAAAATAGTGCTAAACTGGTGGCAAAACATGCATCAAAACATAATGAAGGTCACAAATTGTGCAACCGTAACATTTTCGATGTCATGTTCGGATCTGCTGGCATATTTAGATCAGCGTACATCTGAAAATGTTTTCCGGGAACATTGCAATTTCGTTCCCGCAATAGAGATTCTTCTACAAAAAGACAACGAGCCCAACGATGGTTGCGTATAATTTTAAATGTCCTGTAAAATTACAAGATGAGCCCATCTTTAGTCATCCATGTAAAATTCTAGTGAAGTTTAATATTACATGCGTGTAAATTTCAAGCCGTGTAAATTAAAAACCAATTTAATTTTACATGAATATGCATGCTCTTTTTATGTGCATAGAAATTCGTGTAAAATTACAAAATAATTTTAACTGTGTATATCACACCCGGTTGAAAATGTAGCTGTACAGAGAATTTATTATGAACTACGAAAGCATACTATCAGTATTTTATTAAGTAGATTCGTTGGTTTTTCTCCTTGATTTGTTTTCCGTCGATCTTGTTTTCCGTGCTGAGCACCAATGCTACCGACGCCAAGGAGGCAGCTCCCACACTTGCACCCTACCTACCTCCCAGACAACCAGAAGTCGTATAGCAATGTGCAGACAGTATCGTAAATTGTTACAGTTTAAGTCAAAATCGCATATAAGAATGGCATGCATCGCATTATGTTTAAGTTAAATCGTATAGAATGCAAATTTCCGACCTATATGCGATGATTAATTTTTTCATTGTACTGTATCACAAATCAAATCGGATTACATCGTATGACTTTTCAAATTGAATTTGTTATTACAGATTAAATCGTATATGATGTTAAATCTACTCGTTTAAAATTAAATTACAATTTGCACGTATATGACCCATTTCTTTGCAGTCTATACGATTTGTTTGTTTGTATATATGTTTGTATATCACGAAAACAACTTTGAATATACGTGCATTCTGGTTGTCTGGGCTACCACCTCATGAACCGGGGACCAACGGCTTTACTTCCCTTCCGAAGGAAGGCGTGATCAGAGATGTTATGCCTCAGAACATCCTGGCGGCGCCGACTGGCATTGAACCCAGGCCTGCTGGGGTGAGAGGTAATCAAGCTTACCACTACATCACCGGCGTCGCTTAGATTCATTGTTGTCAAATAATGGAATTGTACAAATCACTTATCTTCCAACAGTCACTGAGTGGACGCGCAAAAATCACACTGATTTTTACCAACAGTTTCCTTGGAAATTTTTAAATCGTCTTAAGATCACTAGAAATTGGAAGATTGGACTTAAATTGTTTTAAACTATATTAAATTATGATGAAATTTTTTAAATCATTTTTTTTAATACCGCTAAATTTTACAATTATTTGACGCGACTACTCTTGGGCAAGCAATCTAAAACAATCGAGAATATAATCGCACAATGCAGGGGTTAACATCCACAACTCTCACGATAAAATGACGAGTTCAAATCTTATCCCTTGACAAATCACGAATTAAAGTGATATAATAGGCATTTAATGAGCAGTTCCACTCAAAATGACGAATCGATTAGAATCGACGTTCATCGATTTGCATAAAACTTTGCATAATTGTTTGTTATGGGAAATCATTCAAATTTGTGCTCAAGTTAGACCATTTTTATGTTGATGTCCTGTCCATTTTTTTGTAAATAAATATAATATAGGCATATAAATGAGTTCAAATGAAGAGTTTTTTATTTCAAATTTTGTAAAATTTTCTCGCAGGGTGGCTTTTGAAGCTGGTTAATCGAAAAGTTAAAATTACGACTGTCACGATAACCTACCTATTGAAACAATCGTTTGATTTGAGAAAAGTAACTCCTACTTTTACTGTATGTATATTAAGAAAAGTGCGCGAGAAGTTCACTAAACAGCATAACGTAGTCTACACCAATCATGGGGTCGTGTCTTGTACACAACCCCACCATTGTTTTCTCATATCATTTGTTCCCTTACAAAATTCTTTAATATGTATGATATTCAATCGAATTAATCGACTATTCTGCGATCAACCATCCAACAATGTTTCTCAACATCAAACAGAAAACCATCATCAACTTAGATTTTTTTTGGTCTTAAAATACAACCACAATGCAAACAAACACAACATTAAAGATGCACCGTCATTCGCCATGTGAAACTATAGTAACTCATACGGTTCATCTCTGTGGTTTAATTCGTCATCACCGGCTTGGCTTCTCTGTCGTCGGTTGGTCGGTGGGATTCCTTCTGCTTCGACGTGACCAGGCGTCATGAATATCTACCTACATTCGATCGTGTTAAGCAAAATAAATAATACTGTATACATATACGCTCACCCCGCTGAATACAAAAAAAAAATATGAAGAAAAAAACGCGGGCACGCGAATGAGTGCGGAAAATGCCACACAAACCGGGTCCCCAAGCCGAGAAGAAGGGGCGTTAAAAATAGATTAGAAATATTTTTCTTTCAAGCCTCTAATGCTGCAAAAAACGTAAACATCTGATTAGCTTTACTGGGTGTACTTTTCTCATTTTTCTTATTGCCTCTTCATGTGTTTTTGTTTTTAAGTCAGTTTTATTTTCGGCTGTTGAATATTTGTTCTACTTTTTATTTTTTCGTTACAGATCTCTGATGCAATTGTGTTGGTGCGTTTGTTGTGATGGGTAACAGGAGCGGAGAACGTTGGTGAAGATAGGCATAAACTCAAAGTGACGTGGAAACCCTGATGGTGAAAAATAAGAGAAAAGCATGAAGAACGTGTGTAGTACGCCGGGAAAGGTGCCAATGTAGAAAACTACGTCGAGTAATAGCAACAGTGAAACAGAACATATACGCAAAGAGAACTCATATGAGACACGCGAAAATATGGGAAGAATTCGTGTTTTCGAATAGGATACGCGCATATTTTTAACACATTTAACGGAGGTAGCGTTTTGTTAAGTCGGTGAACAAAACAGTTGTTTTGTGGCTTTGGGACCCTCGTTGATCATGTGATAAATGCACAGTTTTTACATTGTGACTTCTCTACGATTGAACCTAGAATTTATGATATTTATCAGTATCCAATGATAAACTTCACAAATTCTTGGATATATTGCCATAACAGCATTTGTCATTGGCACAATAACAGATGACAATGATATTTAAAATATGTTCAATCATTTGTCAGTAATAATGCAGTTAGTGGTGATCATACACGTATGTTTTATTTGTAACTTGTTATGTTCGGATCGAAAAAACAGCAAAACCTGAGGAGAAATTTAATCATACTCGTAATGAAAAATGAAAAAAAAATATCAAGGGCTAAGAGTTTTTCCTGGATTCTGATTTTTTTTTTCTCGAGATTTCAGCGCATTGTTAATGTTTATAGATTTTGAATAGACAAATTGGCATCACCCCACATTAAATTCATTGGACTCCCCGTAACGTGGGTAGATCACCTTTTCGTGGTACGTTACGGGATGTAAGATCTACCACCGATTCCTAGTCCTGACTACTTCAAACTAGGGGAATAGAATTTTTCAGTAATCCAAGGAACACATCTTAGTCCTTGTTACTAAGTATTCTATCCCAAGTAACATTGCAAGTTTTATCACGGTTTTAAAGCATGCTACAAGTCTAATTCATAGTCTACAGAACACTCATAAAACTCTAATTGTTACTTGGGATGTGATCATGAAAAACATTTAATTTGGTGGTTGTTGCATCTAATCCCGTTCTGTAGTTACTGAGAATCACGTCTTAGGAATTGTATTATTACATACACTTCTTCTTCTTCTTCTTCATCGCATTTAAAGCAAATCGTTTATCGCATATATTTGCTTATTTCGTACTCCCAACTTAGTGTTCCACAGTATTAACTGAAAGCTTTCGATGCCTATACCATTTTTGCATTAGTATTTAATTTAATGTCAAGTTTCATCAGGGAAGTCGAGAAATTTAACCAACCCGCAAAATTCCTAGACCGGAGCGGGGATCGAACCCAGCCACCTCCAGCATGGTGTTGCTTTGTAGCTGCGCCTTTACTAACTGAACTAATGGTAAATGATACTAGACCCTCCAGACATGATCGAAAGTAGCTTTTCTAATCGATGTGTAGGGTAAAACATGTTTCTAATTGCCTCAAATATGAACCCGTGCTGCGTTATTAGAAATATGCAGTCTAGAGGGCGACCACTGCACAGAGATTATCATTCATACCTCTCACGCCAAAGTTACGAGTTCAAATCTCACCCCCGCACAAGTCACGAATGACCCAAGTGACTATAAAAAAAAAGAAAAAAATATGTGCAGTCTATTTGAGTGTGGGAGAGTTATTGAGTAATATTATATACTTGGAGATCGTCAAAAACTATGAAGACACTTTTGAGTGATTGGTGACCCTGCCATGTTTTAAAACGTTTTTATCCAAATAATCTCGGAAAATTCGAAAAAAAGTCATAGGTATTTAAACATTTTCCGAAGGGAAATCACGAGATCGTCGATTCAGCTCGATGATTTTTTTTGCTGAAATGCATCAAGATCCTAGCCTCGGAATCGATTTGTTACAGCTGAGGTATCTTACGATTTTTAAATACTTAAATTTGGAAATTTTTGCTAATTGATTCTCATTTCCCCAGCTGGGGTAATAAGCAACTGATGGTCGTAAAAAACACATTTTTTAACTATTTTTTTTTCCCGATTTTTATTACTGTCTCATCTTCCCCTAAATATGATTGGTTACATATAATCCAGAATTATAAGTAACGGTTCATTTTACTGGTTAAAGAACGATCCGTTTCAAACAAAATTCACAAAATATTCTTATATTCGCTTCGGCATTGGAACAGTTTAAGAAATTATATGTGTAAAAATATCATGATGTATATCAATCTGCACTTGATTTATCATAAAAAACGATTTTTATGTAAGCATGAACCAATTTTTGTGACCCGGCTAATTTTTGCCAGTAAAACTTTAGAGTAAATTCACGTTGATTCTAAACTTAGTGTTCATTGAGCACTTCCACAGTTGTTAAATTAGAGCTTCTAAGCCTGTGCCATTTTTGCATTAGTATTATTGTGTGGCAAGAACAATCATACTCTCGAGAAATTTGTCAACTTCAAAAAATAAACATAACCACACATAAGAGGTAAAATACCAAAAAATAATTCCAATAATTCAGTCAGTATACAACCAAGATCCCACGAGAACTGATTACCATATCTTTCCTGTGGTTACTGTACCCCATTTGGCACCGCGTGGAGGTATGGATGGTAGTTACTGAACAATATACTAAATACCAGTAATTGGGAGCTATTTTTTACCTACATGTACTTGTGGTACCAGTAGTACGCATTGTCCAGTCTCTTACCAGTCCATTAAACTTTGTATAATTCTTTGTTATAGACTACATTTCCTTTGAATTTCAAGCGTTATAACTCCCAAATTGGACTACTTCCCTTTGATACAAAGAACGTGTGAACGTTAAGATTAGAAACAGATCGTGGATCGTGGATGCAAAAAAAAAAAAAAACAAAATTGAGGAGATTTACGGAATTCTTCCACTTCTTTTTTTCAGTCCAAAAACCAAAATTAAAAAAAAATTGCAAAGATTTCATCTTATTAGACATAGATAAAATCCAATCCTGGCTCATGAAACAATATTGACATTTTTGGACTTGGTTGGACTGTCCTGCATATGAAAGTTTGTGTTCATTATTAAATTGATTATTTCTAGCTCCCCTATATATGTTTCAAGATCAATTACAAAATCAGTAAATCTACGTAATCAATCTACGTTAGGATTAGAATTTGAATTCTACGAAAAGAATGATTCTAATCTAGCTCTTGAATTTGTTGCCATTAAAATAGGTGTGCAGAGTTATTGTGATTCCAGCGATCACTGTTTTCATTCCGGGAAGATGAATTTGCAAACTGCGTCATGTCTTTTTGTATTTTTTTTTCTTTTTAAAATGAAGGGATATCTTGACTGTCGGAAATCGCTCTTCCGTCTTACTTGCAGTTGCAAATCACACCAACACCAATACTAATCTGTTTCCCCATAATTCGTCCAAGTCCGAACAGTTCCCAACATATGTCGTCGCGCTGATTAAAAAGATATCCATATTCCCCCCGGCACATACATTTTAATTATCTTCCTTCCAACAATGACGTTGCTTTCGAAGAAAATGCGTGTTGTGTATGAGAAGAGTCCCAAAGCAACGAAACGACCGACAGCTCCGAAGTGCAACGGAATAATATAGATGCTTTTAATTTTTCCCAGTTTAGTGCCAAGCGAGTGCCCGCGGAATGTGAGGAAATCTGTGCACGGCACTGACAGTGAGTGAAGAAAATCTTGCCGACAGTGTGCGATGCATTCTAAGAGCGACGAGAAGTGTTTCACGGAAATAGTAAATAATTTACTGCGACGAAATGCTGGTTTACGACAGCAATGCTGTTTCGGTGTGTAACGGTTGGCTCCAGCAGTGAAACAAAATGAAATTATTTGTTGTGTTAATTAACCTGGTTCTGTGCTTCAGTTTGGCCTATCAGCAAGTGGAAACCAGGACCGATAGTGACGAGAATTTGGATGGCTATGGGAATTTCGTGAGTGATAGAAGCGAATATTTGAAAAAGTCTATCGCAGCCCTGCTAGCGCATGATGGTAGTGAAATTTTCCCACCAATGGCCAACGATGGTCCATTTGGAGACTATCGGATGCAGAACCAGCAACAGTACGGCAGTGCGGTATATCGTAAACAACATGCTCAACGTTCACAAAGTCCAAGCTTCGATCCACGCGATGGCACACCGTACACGAGGGAGGTAGCTGTGAAACAGGGTCGAATCAAGGGCATTGTGCGGGTGATGCATCCTCAGTCTGGGTTGAAAAATGTTGACCAGTATCTGGGCATTCCATATGCCGAGGCACCCGTTGGTTCGAGGCGCTTTATGCCACCGAGTGCCCCCATTCCGTGGACGGGACTCAAGATGGCAATCAAAATGTCACCCGTTTGTCCGCAGAATCTTCCCACCTTAAGTAATGTAAATAACAACTACTCGAAAGGCAGATACGATCAGCTGAAAAGACTGCTTCCATATCTAAAAGTTGAGAGCGAAGACTGTTTATATTTAAATTTGTACGTGCCTAGCTATGGTAAGTAGAGTGTCGTTGATGTCAAACAGATTCATTCGGAGAGGCTATTCCAGTGCGCTGTTGTGCGCTTTTGTTGAACCAAACTTATCGATGTCATCTACTCAAATTGAAAGCAATATAACGTCGAAGTAGCTATTCAATATCTACGAGCCGCCCTACAGTCAGTAGTGAGGGAAATGGTTCTTGACAGGCATATCGGGTGAACCGTCAGTGGCAACTTACTTCCCCGTATCAAATTGATTGCTGATTGCGAACAAACTTTGTCTCGGAAATGAATGTACACAAGGTTGAGAACAATTGAAAGTGTTTGCTAAATAAAGCTGGTCGTGAACTTTAATGTTAAGCAAAGGTCAGACCTAAGCTGGTGTCTATTGTTACGTATATCAACTTGCTTCATGACAAAGTTAAACAGAGTAACTTTTTAAAGATCAATCTTATCATGAAACACTTTATAAAAAGTGCAGCAATTTTTTTGAAAATTTACATGTGGTACACCCTGAAAATGTATTGCCGTCTTCGGTAATTTTGTTTACCGAAATCTCAACAGCTGAACGTTCGGTAAAACTTTAACTTTTATTTAATGACTATTTTGCTCAAAAATAATTTCAAAACTCGTTTAATCTTGTTCAAATAATTAAATATTTTAATTGAAGTGGAGATTTCGTTTTAACTTTAAAATTATTAAATTTAACAATCCAAATTTTACCGAACGTATCAGCTGTTGAGATTTCGGTAAAAAATACCAAATTTGGCTATAATTTTTCTGTGTGTGCATTGCACAGTGGTCCAGAATAGAAATTTAGCAGGAATAGTAGTCCTAGAGCAGTGGTGTGCAACGTGTGGCCCTCGGACCGGACATGGTCATTCTAAACCAATCTTATTTAATGTTGGTGACGACTGGGACTTGAGGGGAATTGCTTTCTCAGTCTTAAACACTTTAACGATTACTATTTATGTGCATCATAGTAACAGAAATTTACACTACTTTTGTTTAACTCTGCTTGTTGCATAACCGTGAGTATCTAATTTTCCCTTATGCAGATGAAAAGGCAGTCGAGGTACGCATGTCGTCTGCGGTGAGGTGATGGAGATGGGGTTGATGTACCTGATGTCGAGAGAAAAGTGAAGAAGCAAAGCAAGTCGTGTCCAGAGACGCAGCCGTCAGGTTTCAAGCATAAGATTGACGCGTATTATACGCGTAAATACAATATATATACTATGCCGATAAGCAGCGGATAAAGGACGAAAAGGAGAACAAGTGGCTAGCACTGTCAGAACAATTCAAGATTTGAGCCTTACTAATAAAATAATTTAAAAAAATCTAAGAAAGCCAGCGTGGTCCGAATATCAAATGTTATACAATATCGCCCCAAGAATGCTACCGTAAGGAACGCCAACTCTAACAGGTAGCCGATCAAAATTAAAATTCTGATAATTTACTTCAAAGTCGCTTCATAAAAACACACACTTTTTGCAATTTTTGGCGTCGTGCAGTTTCAGTTGCAACTAGCAAAATCATATGTCTAATAATAAATGGTCGCATTGAATCAAAAAAAAAAACACATAGAATACTTATGAAGGACGTTTCATTCGCACTTACAATAATAGTAACAGTTATAATGTTTGTACCGCTCAGACATTGCACACTCGTCGCCACTATAATTGATTTAGCTGTCGTCAGACTGTTTACTGAAAACATCACAGCCGATCGGCGCAACGACTATTGATGTACGACGCCACCAACGAATTTTGGCACGCTCGTTATATTCCAAACGTCAGGTTCAAGTCCCTCGTTTTGCGTCCCCCTTTTTCATCTAGCAAGAAAAGAATTATTTTTCCCGCCCACCTATTACCTACTCAAACGCAACGCTCTGAGCGATGACGACCGGGTAGGTTCACACAGTCAGTGGAAGTAAATTTCTATTCGCTTCACTTCACGTTAGCGCTTCAGTTCTTATTTTGAAATTGGAATTTATGTTCGTATTATTCCAAACAGCACTCGAGTGTAATTAATTTTCTATTTTGCTGGCTCGTTTCACCTGATCACGGAAAGGGAGCTGCAGCAGCGTAATAGATGCACTCTCATTGCTGGGTTGCGCCCCATCCGATGCGATACATCCCAGGGAAGCACATTTTATTGCAATCGAACTGGACTGTTTTTCATGCGAATGACCTACTTCAAAGTGTTTTAACAAGAGCTTGGTAATTATTATGATATTGCATCGTGAACCGAAAAGCAGAGCATTTTAATATCTCTTTCACTGGGTTAATGATTCGCATCGCATTCACTGGTTCACTAACTGAGTCTCTGGATCTCAGCAATGGCATCGGTCCAGTCAAATTATAATCATCATTATGAATGTCATCCCAGCATGAATTAGAAAGAAACAAAATGCGGCTTTAAACATGTTCATCGAACATAGATACAGCCAAAAAAGGAAGCTTTGAAGGGTTTCGCAGGCCTACACTAGACGTTTGTACATAACACGAAAAAAAAAATCTATCAAGGACACATGCGTAAAATAAAATTTGTGAAGCGAGGAGGAATTAGAATAACATATTTCTCAGCATAAAATGAATCTTCAAACTCGTGGGTAGGTTGTAAGCTTTGGAAATATTCAGAGCTGCTAGTTCACCGTGTTTTCGTACGGCAAAGGCATCGGGAAGTACCTGTCCAGAGTTGCGAAATAAGTATTGGTCCCGTGCTCCGGGTGCGAAAAACATGTATTTCGCCGATAGTCAAGAGAATTCCGCGAATCGGAATTACCCATTCTCTCGGTGATCATTGCCGTACAACAGGTGCTGGAGATTTGGCTTCCTGGCCAGAGCAACCCTGCTACTGGATACGAACAACCAGGCTTGTGGGAGCGACTCGATCCCCCATTCACGTTTGATTGATCAATTGATTCGGCGGGAACGATCCGCAACAGAGGGTAGCCTACACACTTGGAAAAAATCGTGTAAATTTAGGTGCTCTGAGACTGACATATACGAGCGTCAATTTTGACATAAAATGGAGTTATAACATACGCGAAATTCAACTCAATCAAACTACTTTTCATCGAGTAACAACTTTTCAGTCTCGGAGCACATAATTTTACATGAAATATTTGTTTACATCTGATCCTTTATGTCAATGAGGGATTCCGTCACGTGTAAAACTAGTTATTTCTAAGTGTGTACCTTGTCAGAACCGGAGGATTTTCCCATGGCTTTTGGGAAAGCCTGTTTAAGCTCGTTATGCCGGAGGAGCTAGTTGACCTCCGATGGGGTTTCCTCTACCGGTATTTGGATTTCGGCAATGGAGGTCGACGATTCTCCCTTTTGTCGTCGAAAGCATTCATCATAGCCCGATATCACACATTGCGTGGCAAAGTGAGCGCATGACTGCACGATTTCTGGTCACTGATGACTGCAGAATCTCCGATCACTGAGGTGGCGTGGTGTAGTGCTAGTGGCTAGTTAAAGATATTTTTATCAGAATACAGAATGACTGCACAGACAGTTAAATGGTCTTCATCAAAGTAAACCCTCGCAATGTTCCATAATTTGATTTGTTACCACTTTTATCTCAATGTCGATGGAATTTCAGTTCCTACAAATAGTCTAATCTTGTTCTACATTTTACTTTAATTTCTTAACATGGAGGGTTGATTGTGAACAGCAAAACATATTGGTTTCCTTATTTAAATTCACTCAGTTTATTCTTATCTCAATTGTATCAATTTTGGTGCACCTCTTAAACCACTCTTATGGTTAAATTGTTTTTAAAATAGATTTATTTCTGTTGTTAATTTGTAAACACAAAAAAGGAGCGATAATTGGGATCCAATTTGTGTTTAAAAATGGTGTATCTTTCCAAAAAATCATTGAACAAATGATTCTTTTGGTCAAAATTTACCTTAGAACAGTTCAAGTGAACTGAATTAATATAATTTGTATCTGTATTTAAAATAATTCATCTGACAATTCAGTCTTAATAAATAAAAATTAAAGCTAATTGAACACAGGCCTAGTGCGACTCGCAAAACGTCTAGTTGGTTTATTGAACTCAAAAAACGAAGCCGTAAACGCACAAATACACGCTGAAATTTGTTCGTTGTTCCCGAACATGGTTCGGTGAAAACTCGGTTGCAATAACGATGTATTCCGAAGAGATCTGCTCGGCAGATTTATCTGTAATCACACAGATTTTTTTTTACTTCAATATTTTGAAACAGATATCTGTATGTACAGATTACAGTTTTTTTTAAATATACACATTTTTCAGATTTTTAAAATCAAGGGAATGTATTTAACATTATTTTTTATATTTATTGAAAACGATAAATAATCATTTTTTTAAGCAGCTTGAAGTCAATCTGAGCATCATCCCCCAATCGTATTTTTCACTTAATAAATATTATTATTTTAGCTTTTTTTTGGACTTGGAATCTTTCAAATGGGCTTCTGATGTTCAGATGTTCTGATTTCTCGTTGGAAGGGATATTAGTTTCACTTTCTATTTGTTCAATTAACCATGTCACATGGTTACAGATATGAAGGTTTATTAAATATATTTTTGTGAAATCGATAAACAAGCCATTTTAGAACACCAACAAAGTGGTTGATTACAGTTTGTGAGTCGAAGAGTCAAGTGGATATTTTTTTATTTGAAAATTCTAATTGAATAAATAAAGATTATTACATGCCATTCGACTAAACTTCCAATAAAAGTTCTGTCTTATGTTCAATGTTCACATAAAGGTTTTCGTACTCTCAGACATAAAAAAAAAATCAATTTCTAGGGCATTTGGATAGTTACTTCAATAAGGAAATTTTCAGTCGGTAACAGATTTGTCTGATACAAAACACATGAAGATGGTAGGATTTTAGGATTTTGAAAATAAACAAATTCTTTAGAAAGCATACTTTAGTCATTTTTCATTATTATAAACTTAGAACAAACTCCTTCTGAACTATGAATTTGCTCAATGGAGATTTACGTTAATCCGCACTGGGACCATAATACGGAAATTACAAAGATTTTTTTTATAGATTTTTGTCAGCCAGATTCTGATTAAAATATTTTTTTTTGCGATGAAAATACAGATCTAAATTTGAAAAAATGTGGCATCACTGCATGAAAGCTCAATATTGCAATCAGCTTAGCAAACTAGCAACGATTGCTGTACTTTTCGTCGTCGTTCCAGTTTGTCTAAACCCAACTAGTGATGTCCAATTTTCCCAACTTATCGATTATTGACTAATCGATTTTTTTTTTTTTATTGATTGTGATCGATATCGATTAATCTACATGAAATAATCGATTAATCGAAATTATCGATAATTTTAATACTATCAACGTCTTTAAGAAGTTGTTTTTACTAGCTGTAGATTATTCAACCTTGAATCACGATTAAATTATAAATTATATCTCGATAACAATTCAATAAAATACACTTTTACTCTTTAATTTTTTTATCAGATATATAGTGAGAGAAAAGACAACTTGCATCTTTACGACGAATTGATTTAGTCTTTGGACTGCAATCTCATTGTCTAAAAAAGAAAAACACTAAGCCCAACAGTCGGCATATATCAGGATACGGCGGCCAATTTTCAGGATCACTCCACGGCAAGTTTCTCAGTGCCAGAGGAATGAACCGTTTCTGAACCCATTCGATCCTTAGGTACCACATGACATGGTAAGGATGCCAAACGATGAACTTATGTCAATTTGTTGGTCTTTAGCTTATCAATTACTTTCCTTCTAAACAAGCTCATCGGCTCTAGTGACTTATCAAAACGAAGAATGGTAACACTAGAAATTAACATGACAAATAATAATAATCCACGAACAGTCGCGTCAAACCATCGAAAATAAGCAGTACTTTTGCAAGAGAAACAATATTAAAAATGTCAATCTAAGAGATCTGGGCTTTAATTGTAATTTAATTTATTTTTCCACTACAATATACTAAGTCTTTGTGTGGTTAACATATTTGAATTCATTGTGACACAGACGTGTATTTTCATTTTTAGTTAATTTGAAATTTGAATAATTATTGTTTAACTTCCTAATCCTGTCAGGCTTATTAAGAACATTCCCATCTTGGTGGGATTGGTTTGTTTGAAATTGTAAAAAGACTGCTTATAACTAATATTTACAACTACAACTAACCTACGACTACTATATACAAATTGCTTATCAAAGCATGTTCTGATATATTACATTTTTGTGCAAATTAAGTCTTAATTTCGTTAATGCTGGAATGTATTTTGGGAATGCCTACCTCTTCGTGTAAATTTGTTATTCTACTGGCGGAAGGACGATCGATGATCATCCTAAGCACTCTGTTTGTGCCACCAGAACTTTGTTCCTGTGAGTTTGAGCACTTGATTCCCACACCAGTGCAGCGTAGAAAATTGCAGGTGCTATGTTTTGATTGTATACAGCCAGTTTGTTAACCCTAGAGAGGCGGGATCTGCGACAAACCAGCGGAAACAAACAGCTAACTAAGCTTGAACACTTGACTATAGTTTTATCTACATGCGAACGGAAGAGGAGCTTTTCTTCGAACAACAGACCACTCAACCCTTGAGCGATTGCGATGGAGGAACATGATCGCTTGAGTTTTGGAGGCATTGATTTTAATTTTCCACGAGGTGGCATATTCAGCAAAGGCATCAAGGCATCGTTGAAGTTTGTTCTTATTTCGCGAGGCATCCTTCCTTTGACGGCTATTGCGGTATCATCTGCGAACAGGAAAAACACGCAACCGTCTCCGAGGGGAGGAATGTCAGAAGTGTAAATGCTGTAAAGCAAGGGACCCAGCAGACTGCCTTGCGGGACTCCTGCTGGGATGGAAAACGTGTTCTAAAGACAACCATTCAACAATACCTTAAACGACCTTTGCTGGAGATAGTTACGGGTGATTTTAACCAGATGTAATGGGAAGTTGAACTTACAAATCTTGTACACAAGTCCGTCATGCCAAACATTGTCAAACGCCTTTTCAACATCTAGCAAGGTCATGGCTGTGGACTTGGATACAGCTTTGTTACTTCAGATGTTATTCATCACCCGTACTAGCTGGTGGGTGGAGTGCCCCTTCCTGAAACCGAACTGTTCTGAAGGAGAATGTTGTTTTCCTCGACAAACTTGAGCAAACGATTGAGAATTAGTTTCTCGTACAATTTGCTCAGCGCTGAAAGGAGGCTGATTGGTGTGTAGCTTGAAGGCAATGTTGGATCCTTACCGGGTTTGCGGATTGGTATGATTTTTTCTACCTTCCAGACGCTTGGAAAGTAGTGCAGTTTCAAGCATCTGTTGAAGATAGCGGTTAGAAAAGATTGCACTTTCATGCTGAGTCTCTTCAAGATCAAGTTGAATATACTGTCAAACCCGGGAGCCTTCATATTCTTGGTGCATTTCAGCGCTGAGCTAATCTGTCATTTTGTAATCTTATCCGCCGGAGGCACGAGACAAGAGGAGGCATCTAGGTTTTGAACGCATTGCGCAAGCAAATGCGATGAAGCGACATGCTCGCCGATCGCATTTGCTTTAAATTCCGATTGTCATCATTTTCTACTCTGAGAGGTGGAACGGGTTTGGGATGAGTTTTCAGGACCTTGGCTACCTTCCAGAATGGTCTGGAGCGGTCGTCCAGATTCTGGACAACACGCCCGAAACTATCATTTCGGAGTGAGTCCATTCGTGAAACAATCTGCCTGTTCAGATCGGCCATTTCACCTTTTTTGTTCAGATCACCAGTCCTCTGAAACTAGCGTCTATGCACATTTCACAACCGAATCAGTAATTTGGTGTGGGAATCAATAGCAACAAATTTACCCCTCACAAGAACTTGTCGAACACATGCCTCGTCAGCCACGGATATAGCCTGTTGGAGTCCTTCCAGCGCCCGGTCGATGTCATCTACGGTGTCAAGCGGCGGATCTTCGTCGATGCCTATGTCAACCACACGTCCAAACTGCAACCAGTTGACGTGGTGGTAGTCTTTGCGCTGGCTTGGAGCTGGAGTCACGTTGATGTTGACTTCCAGGGTGGAGGGATTTCCCGCCGGAGAGATGAAAGTTGGTTCGTCCGGAAACTGCACAGTAAACAGTCCATGTTGTGCGTGGCCGAACAATAGACATCCGTTCCGGTTCCGCTGGTAGTTCCACCAAGTTTCATGGCGGGCATTCAGGTCGCCCCAACGATGAATCGGGAGCTAGTACGGGTGATGACGGTCAGGACGTTCTTGAATTTGCTTGCTAATCCGTTGTTGGCGGTACACTGCCGAGGGCAGTAAACAGCGATGAACTGGACATTTTCAGTTAGTGATTCGTCCTACAAACTAAGAGCCTCAATGATAGAAGTGCAGATGTGAGGCAGTGTATAGTACTTAATTCCTTTTTTGACTACGAGCTCTACACCACCAGGGTAGCGATCAAGCCGGATAATGTTGTGGCTAGGGGCACACAATAACTTTTAACTCCAACGCAGGCAACGGCTGTAGTTAAATTAATTCCATTAACTACTGCTTTAATTACATAAATTACACAATGTAGATCATTAACTACTTTTTAACTCCTTTAATTACAGTTGAAATTTCGTAATTAAAGTATAAATTATAATTACAAGTATAATAACATTTTCAATATTTTTAATTACATTAATTACGGATAGATGATTTTAATTACCGTCAGTACTACTTCAAAACGCATTAATTACATTAAGTACTTTTGATTGCATTTTAACTTCAACTCACCGGTTCTTTGTGTTGCGTGCCCCTCGTGTTGTGGTCAGCAGCCAGAAGTTGTCGCCGGACTTGAGGTGGGTATCGGTTAGAAGCTGGGGGGGGGGGACGTGCTGTCAAATCAGCCTACTGATCATTCTTGTATGAAACTGTTTCCAAACGTAAACAAACGCTGTAGGTTTCTTATGGCTTGTTTACGTTTGGAACCAGTTATGCGAGGTAGGCGACGATTGTTCGTATTTGACAGCCATCCCCCCCCCCCTTCCCCTTGGTTAGAAGGCCCATGTCGGGAGCGGTGCCGGTGGTGTAGTGGTAAGCGTGATTACCTTTCACCCCAGCAGGACTGGGTTCAATCCCGGCGGGATCTTATGAGGCATAACATCTTTGATCACGTCTTCCTTCAGAAGGGAAGTAAAGCCGTTGGTCCCCGGTTCATGAGTTGATGGATCGATAGGTAGGGTCCATGGGTGGGAGCTGCCTCCCTGGTAGAATTGGTGCTCAGCACGGAAAACAAATCAAGCAAAAAAAAAAGCCCACGTCGATGCTGTGCTTGCGGTTCAGAAAGTCAGCAAGGTTCATGTTTTTTTGTTCTTACAGATCAAGCATTCCAGGTGACGATGGTTTGCGGTTTAGACACGATAATGGATGATGAATTTACTGAGGACTTATATCTGCTCGGGCTTATTGCAGCACTTATGAAGATCTCCACCGGTCATGTTGACGAAGATTTCCATTAGTTCATCCGCTGAGAACAGATCGAGGTTGTTGGTGTTCGGGGTTCGCTTGGCTTTGCTGGGGAGCACGAAGAGGCGGGAAATCCTCCGTCCCGAATGTCGAGGTTTTTTCCATCTTGCGTCCTGGTTGATTGTTGGTTACCACTTGCTTTCGGATGCGTTTGAAGTCCTCGCGTTTGGAGCAATGTCTGTCGGAACCTTGATGCGCACCACCACAGTTGGCACATTTTAGCGCCACGGCGCCACGGCTTCATCCGCAGGGCAGTCTGAAGTGGCGTGTTCTTGAGCGCGGTTGGTGCAGCGTGGCTTGATGTTACAGTACCGTGTCCAAAGTTGAGGCACCACTGGCACTTTATTACGTCACGATGGCCACCACGGTATGGCTCCCACAGTACGATGATGGAGTAGATTGAGCGGATGGCTTGCAGCGCATTCAGCGTCACCGTCCCTTCCTGGAAGTGCACCAGGAAAAGGCAATCTGGGTACGCCTTCATCTCTCCCCGTCATCCGGAAGACAGCGATTGGGCCAGCTTGTACCGGTCCTTGATTTCAGCTTCGATCATCTTGGGGTCGAAGTTTGGTAGGCCCCTGATGACTACCTCTCACCGGGGATGTCATGCGTGAAAAATTCCGTCTTGGAATCTTTAAGGTGCTTCACGGCCACTTCATACTCCGCTTTTGTACGGAGCATACCCTTGGTGCCGATCCTGTTGAGCTTGTACTCAACTGCGACGCCCAGCGATGTAAAATCACCAATGAGGGTGTTGAGTGGCACCTTCATTACCACCAGTTGGTGAAGCTTCATTGTTGCCGCACTCGGGCCGGCAGAATTCTCGTTGTTGACGGCGTTGCCGAAATCACCGATGTCACTTACGTTCGTCGCGGTGGCATCGTCACGTCCACTCGCAGCATCGGACTGTCCCTGATGTTTCTTCCTCTTTTTCTTCCGCTTCACCGTGATATTCCCAACAACGGTGGGAAGAGTAGCGTACCTATTCGAAATAGGTACCCTCGAGCTACCCTAACCGCTGGTCTTCTTCTCCCCTTTCTCTCGGAGCCTGCTTCGGGAGCGCTGTCTTCCCATCACACGAAGCAACCGACACTACTGACGACGCGTTCAACGCGCCATAAAGCTGCAAACGTTTGAAACAAACTAGAAACCTTCAAACAACTGAACAGAGCGAACAAAACCGAACTGTACTGCTTGACGGTCAAGCAAAGAAAGAGATCTAATGAGCAGAGGCACGACAGCAGCGCTGTTTTATATCTTTTTAGGTTCAAGCAAAACGATATGCAACCAAGTGATACTCGATTATGACAACTGGGTTTGGGAAAAACGTTTATTTCCTGAAAGCAGCGATAAAATGATCGTTTGTACATTTTTTAAAAGTTTTTTTTTTATGGAAATGTATTTCAGCAGATTGGTAAAGTAATATCCTATCGATTGGCGTATTTGGATTTAATTTCATCTATAAAAGATAAAATAACAAGCGTTAAAAACCTAACACTATTTCACCATACATATATTTTGATTTGCACCCCAGTATAGTCGACAAAGACGTAGTTCTACGTCAAAAATAACAAAGGGTAGGAATGGAGGTGAAATCCAGCATATCCACACCGGTTGTAACTAATCAACTCGATGTCACTGGAGTCACTTTAAAACTAACAAGCATAAATAGAAAGTTGAAAAAAGGGAAGTTTCGATTTCAGCACGGCTTAGATAAATTTTGACGTGAATTTTTGTAACGTGATAGTTTATAAACCTACCCAATTGATATTCAAATAACTGCAATACTATGGGTAAAGCATGATACATGGTTCAAAATTCAAGCATAATATTATTGCTGAAGTAATTATTGCATGGCAATTTCATTAATTGTTTCTTAAATCGAAACCTATCAGCTAGGGGAAATGGCTCTAATGTTTTCCTATAGATCTAAGATTGGCCCCATCGCTAAAAATCTGCTATTTATCAATTTTATCTAGATAAACGCGTGATTGGGACGGTACTGATGGATATTTTTGGTCGCTATTGAAAATTTAGTCGATTGCTGAATTTATGTATGGGCCCAAATTAGGGGCATTTAGGCTGACATTACATCACTATCAAGAAAACTGGTAGTTCTGCCAGCATTTAGGGGACAAATACAAAAGCGCTGCGCTTGAATAACGGTGAAACCACCGGAAAGAAAAATGAGCAAATACGCAAACCTTTTTGAGGTTGGCATCTCACGTATCAAATTTGATCGGAACTTTAATCTTTTAGCGATAGATGATGAAATTTTGCCTGCTTTTCGGTATTTGTATAAGCAAGTTTAAGATTTTCTAGATTTTTTGATCTGATTTTTATTGATCTGATATAAGACACTGTCTTCTTATGCATTAAACATTTATATTTTTTGTAAAGTTAAACAGACACACGCCTAATTTATTCAAAATAGAATAATTCATTGCAAACTTCAGATAACCTGAGAAGACTGCGTGCTTTATCTTTAGTAGAGAACATGCAATACAGTGAAATTAGCCATTTATGAAGCTACAAGTTTTAGTTATTTTCTCACAGATGGAAATCCCCTCCGAGATAGTCAAGCAGTTTTTCCAGTATGGGAAAAATCGTTAATTCATTCATTTCACACTTATCTGTAAAACGAGTACTACCATCCAGCTATCCATTGAACGTTATCATCGACAAAAAGGAAGGGTAACGTGGGACAAGATCAGTCATGGTGCAAGAGAGGTAATTTTTTTTTGTTTTTTTTTTATTATTTATGTCAACAGGCTCAATGTAGATCCAATGTTGTTTCGAAAAACCAAATCATCATTTGGATTTGATTTTGACAAACATATACATTATTAAATCTACTAGCTGACCTATCTTGCCCTTGACCCATCTTGGCCTACCTTATCTGGACTAGGAACAGAATTATTAAAAGTCCATTGAGTTCTGTACAGTAATAGTTCTATGTAGAACCCGAAATTTGGAAGCGTTTTATTGTGCACAGTAACAATTAACCATCTCTAACGTTCGCACACGAAGTTTTCTAAAAAAAATTGTGAAATATGATTGTTTTATTCAGATGTTTGGTTCAATAGATCAGTAATAAATATAAGATTTTACAAAACGACGAGTGATATAATTGAAATGTTAAAAGAGCGAACCATGATAAAATCGAAATTCCATTATATCTGTCCAATAAAAATCTGTCATAAAAATGTCAAGCCTTAACTAACATGCATTTTTATTTTCTTTTTAGAGTGACTTTCAGCCAGCGGCTGGTTTGTCACTTTAACATACATTATGATATTTGGTCAACTCGATTTGCTCATGTTGTATTGAAAATGAAAATCCTAAAAAGACAGCTATGTGTAAAACTTCATCATGGAACAATTGGACTTGATGTTTCTGGTTTTGTATATCACCCAGAGCAAATTAAATGCATCCCGCTGCGCTGCTAGGTAGATTGATAATGGGTTTCCGCCTTTTAATGTTCGCAAATTTATTGAATGGTGACATCGATAATAATGCTTTCGCGAGGGCTCAAGAAATTTAATTGACAATATCGATCACCAACGGTAGAATAATTAATTTGTTTCCATGGTTTCAGATGGAATTGGACCGCAGGCCAAATATCCGGTTATCGTGTACATACACGGCGAATCATACGAATGGAACAGCGGAAATCCATATGATGGATCAATTCTGGCCAGTTATGGGAGGGTTATCGTGGTAACGCTTAATTTTCGGCTCGGAATTCTCGGTAAATGATGTTTGTGACTTTCAATAGAGATGATCATTGATTAATATTTATGTTTTGATTATCTGTTTACAGGTTTCATGAAACCAGGCATTAGTGACCACACTACCAGCAATTTCGGTCTACTGGATCAGATAGCTGCACTTCAATGGATCAAGGAAAACATTGGCTCGTTCGGCGGAGACAACAAGCTGGTGACGGTGATGGGCCATGGAACGGGTGCTGCTTGCGTAAATTTTTTGATGGTTTCACCTGTTGCCAAGGGACTTTTCCATAGAGCAATTCTCCTCTCAGGTTCGGCATTATCTGACTGGGCCCTAACTCAGCACCCTCTGCAATCTACCATGCAGGTACTGCAGGGGCTCAATTGTCCACTAAACGGAGATAACGATGAAGTTACAGCTTGTCTACGGCGAAAGCGTTATAGTGAAATACTGAACGTGAAAATTGCTTCACCACAATTTTCAACTCGTTTTGGACCTATTGTAGATGGATTGGTAATTCCAAACACTCCGCACAAGGTGATGGGCCAGTATAGCGACATATTTAGTGGGTAATTTCCATGATTCATGAGTGTATGCTCTTTCGATGAGTTCAGAACGATAATTTTGTCATGCTTCACTACAGGTACGACCTACTTTACGGGATGACAGAGTTGGAATCGTACAACATCCTAAATGCCGTCGCCCTGTCGTACGGGTTGCTCGAAAACGAGAGGGACAATCTGCTGCGGTTCTACATGCAAAATCGTTTCGAGATCCGTCCAGATTTGGCACTTGCCGCAACGCTCAATGAGTAAGTTTATTCACCACACAATTTGCAATAAATTCAATAACCACCCACCGCTCGTTGCTGGTGTTATCATTTCATTCCACCTGCAGGTACACCGGTATACTTACTGATCCGAACAAATCCCTGGCAGACATCCATCGCGACACTCTGCTGGACATTTTATCTGATGCCCGTGTTGCCGCTCCGATGGTTCAGACTGGACTCTATTTAGCCAAAGTCAACCCCAAATGCTATATGTACGTATTTGGACACAACAGCGAAGCCGGCGAGTACGGACGAGTAAGTAGTATGGTAAAAATTTACTTCGGTCTATCAAGCAGAAAACATCAAATATATCTGTGACTTCGGCGTTAACCATTCAATTATACGCTTGGTACGATACTTTAGTTCAAAAGCTACAGCATAAAACCATTAAGAGCGCGAAGTACCTATGAATATTTACACTCTTTGTTCTCAAACATAAAAGAAGCACTCCAAGCGAATCAATTTTTCCATGCCATTTTTGCCTTCATCCGTATGGCGAAGTAAAGTACATAGTAATGACGTTCCTATGTGTTAGTAGGGATTTGAAACCCATAGGCTGAGTTTGGAATCAAGAAGCGGTGTTGTATTTTTAACAAAATATACGCAATCTGTAATTCTTTGTCAAATTTGTCGGGGAAAGGTAAATAAATTTAGAAGTCATGTGTTGTAGAAACATTTCGTTTGGTGTAAAAATCTGAAAATAAAATTTATCAAGAGGATGCATGTTTATTTTTTTTATAAACTACGGTTAAATAAAAACTCTCAAAGATGTTATTCAATCAAATTGCGTCAAGTCAACTTGTTTTGGGAAAAAAATGTCCGTGGCCAATAATATGACATTGAGAATACCTATTATTTCAATGGTTAAAATATAAATTTGAGTATATTTATTTAATAACAAAGATTGGAACCTCGATGTGAGAGCCTTAAAAGCTTAGTCATTTTGAACAAGCAATGATCGTTTGTTCATGCTTTTTGTAATTAAATCACATAGCATCCGGACTACATTTATGAAAAATTGTTTTGAGATCCCTTACCCATATGTTTTCAAGATGTTTTAACTAAAAAAATTGAATTCTTTGTTAGCATAAATTTTTCAAATGCAAACTTTAATTTAAGTCAATGAAATTCGATCAATTGTCATAATTCTAAGACTAAGATAAAATTACAAGATCCTTCCTAGACCGTAATTTCAATAAAATAAAACGATGAAGTACAATCAATATTTTTCAATAAAAAAAGTTGCATTTTTAATGCTGGCGTTTTAAGCAAAAAAAAAAACCTGCATTCGCAACCGAAACTGAACTGAAATCCCAATCCCTACGTGCCCACATAATCACAACACAACACATGTAACATGAGTTGATGTTAAATTAATTAAAACCTGGCGACGATGCCGATGAACTGTCACGCAAAACGAAGTATCAGTAGAAAAACGGTAGTAAAGAAGCCATTCACATGGAATGACCTCCTCGGAAAAATGCAGCATGATTTCCGATTCCGACCGAGATCGTTGACATGTTATATTTCACTGCCGATATCACTAGTACTCAGAAATTAATTATGAAAAGATTAAAAAGAACTAAATGGATCGAACTCCCTAAATCTGGCCTAGTGATCCTAAAAACTGTCTTGATGTGTTGGAGGAAAAGTTCCAATCGTAAATGGTTCGCTTCACGGGGACGGACATGAACTAATCCGGTTTGTGGTAGAGCTTGCATGAAATTTCCCTAAATTAGAAATACAATCCGGATACTGTGGAATTATATTCAAGATTTACAATTCTCTATTCTTCATCAAAATCAGTTTATGTTTCAAGTAATTTTACAAATGGCTTTAAAGTAAATAGAACATCAATAAAAATCCAGAAAAACGCAAATTCCTAAAAAAAATTACGGAGGAAAATTGATCGCTTCCGTCCACAAGCACAGCACTTATCGATCTCATCATATTTTTTTAAAGTTTGAAACATGTACTTTTAATGTAAAGGTTGAAAATTTCATCAAGTGTGGGATTTTTAAAAAGATTAGTAAACTCAGGATCTTATCTTTTGTTTGTCCATGTCCTAAGATCTCGCAAATTCGTTGAAAACTTGTCTAGGTGTTCATGAATAAAAACTCTGTCGGAGTTCTGCGATGATTCTAGAGTGATTCTTGAGAAAATTCAACGAGTTAAGGTTTCCTCGGGAAATAATTAGAAAAATCAGGCACAGAAAATTCTGAATGATCTGAAGCAACTAAACGTTCTTGAATTTCTTCAGCTTCTCTAAATTTCGTTCAATTTCCCCTCTATTTATAGTTACATTACCATTTTTTTTTTAATATACTAGCATCGAAGAAAACAATATTATGTTTATTTACAAATTCAAGCTGACCGGTGATCCAAGAAACCGCGAAATTTGAATTTAAATGTAAAATCTAATTATCTCTCCAGAAAAGACAATATTTGGAACTTTGAAAAAGAGGACCCTTTGAATGGACTCAATTTTCAGGATATTGTCACTTTGATGGACCAAACATGAGAATTGTTAATGAGATTTTAATAAATTCTACGCACAACATCAAACTGTTAGAAAAAATCCAAGGGAGGTATGGAAAGAACTCTAAGAGAGTTTTGACTACAACTCCAAGTCGGTTGTACGAAGAGTTCCAATGTAATTGTGAAAAGAGCTTCAGGAGAATTTTAAGGTGAGTTCGGAGTTGAATATGTTAGCTGTTCTGAGGATACTGTCAAATCAACTGTGAACAGGATTTCTAGTCCATAAATATTCGAAATAAGTCTTAGAAAAGTTTTAAGAGAGTTTTGTTGATAATTCTAAGGAAATTCCGAGCAAATCCAATTCCAAAAACTATCTTTCAATTGAATTCTGAAGGAAGTTTTAAAGGAAGTCTGAGACTAATTCCACGGGAACCGAATTTTTATGGTACAATGTCAATGATATTCTCATACGAGAAGATTTTTCAGGGAGTTCCGAGGATAATATAGTAAATTATGAGCATAATTTTCAGACCTCTCATCATTCGATCATTTTTCCATTCGACCTTTTTTCAATTCGACTTCTTGTCCCCCTTTTCATCATGCGACCTTTTGTCCCCCTTCTTATCATTTGACCTTTTGTTCATTCGATGAGCTGAAGAGCTGTTCCAAAGAATCAGTTCGCCTTAGTGAGCTGAACGGGTAAGATCCGCACAGAATGATGAACTATTTTGTCCACCTCATTTTTGAACCATTCGACCTTTTGTCCCTTTTTGAACCATTTGACCATTTTTCCATTCGACCTTTTGTTCCTCTTCGCAGCACTTGACCTTTTGTTCATTCCACATTTTGACCCCCAGTAAACACATAAATCTGTGTAAAATAAGGAGACGTGCATTGAGCTTAAGGTAAGAGGGGACGTCATTAATTTAAAAAAAAGTAAAGCAGTTTTTTTGTTCAAAATAAAAATTAAGATCATGAACATGTGTTCATTGCATTCTACTTCTCTACTGGAACACATTTTCATTGACAGAATTTAGGTTTTACACGGATTTTTTGTTTAAAATAAAAATTAAGTTCATGAACATGTGTTCATTGCATTCTACTTCTCTACTGGAACACATTTTCATTGACAGAATTTAGGTTTTAAACGAAAAAACTGCTCTTGAATTTCCAAAAATTATGACGTCCCCTTTCCCTTTAAGCTGTGACCTTATGCTAATGAAAAATGTGCGCTCATGAAGAATGTGCTTACATTCCAAAGTTAAACAATATTTAAAGTTTGAGTGAAGAATAATATTGTCAACTTCCTTGCTACGGAACTAACATTCAAAATGTTGTTTATGTTTACATTGATTTTGGAACTGGAATTAGTTTTGAGCTCACAATGACAAAAATGTACATTGAGGCAAAAAAACGTAAGAATTTAATAAGGCTCGACTTATGAACGACACACATGAATTTCATCCGCGTGACTTATGAATGATTTTCGTCAAAAATTGAGCAAGCTCTTTAAGGCCTTCAACTAACTAGTGCCATCCCAAGTAACATTGCAAGTTTTATAGTGGTTTTAAAGCATGCTACAGGTCTAAATCGTGGTCTACATAACCCTCTTAAAACCAAAATTGTTACTAGGGATGGATCGGTTCCAGTTTGGACAATTTTATATTTTTTTTTTGTCAACATTATTTTTCATAATGAATTAATACCGATCTCATGTGGCTAAAAATCATAGGTGGTTTTAACGTAATTCTAGCATTCTTTTGCCTCAGCGTAGACAAATTAAAGTGTTTCTTAGATACAAGATTAATTTGTTGTTCTAATTTTGACAAAAAAAAAATCCAGAAAATGAGAAAAAAATTATGTGTCAAAAATATTCTTGTTTATTATTTATGATTGATTTTATAAAAAAAAGGGATTTTTCAAATGCAAACTTTTGAATCGTTGAAAACCTTGGATGCTTAAAATTTGACAAAAATCATAGATCATCAACTTTTAGTTAAATTTTTAAGCTTCATGTTTGTAAATTTAACTCAAAGTTGTTGTATTTGTAATTTTTTTTTAAAGTTTATATTTTTATAAGCATTTTTGATTAAAGAAATCAATAAAATATAACAAGAATATTTTTTGTAATTTTATTTTTAAAACACTTTTTTGGATTGTATTGTCCAAGTTACTAAAACAAATAACCGTGTTTATTGTTCTAGATAGTCTTAACTTTTCCCTACAACTTCATCCCAGGCGCCATTTTAATTCAAACATATTGAACAAAGGCATTTTTTGCTAAGGGACTTTACGTATTCTCTATTAGCAATTTAGCAGCGTCACGCAGACGTCATATGTGTGTGTTTGTTTACATTAACCTGCTGCAATTCTAACCATTCCAATCGACATAATTGTCCACAACGTTTTGTAAACGTTTTTCAACGATCCAAATTTCTCAGGTGAGTGTGATTATTGTCAGCAGCCTCTTTTTCTTCCGCAACCTTTCCATTTCAACTGCATGTCAACCAGCTCTTCTATTATCAGCGTCTCAAAATCAGCCATATTTGGTAAAGCGTATACACTGGAGTCGCTTTTTACGCGGTTTTTTTTTTTACACGGTTTTTTTACGTGGTTTTTTTTTACGTGGATTTCGGAATTTACGCGGTTTTTTTTACGCGGATTCCGGAATTTACTCGGTTTTTTTTTACGCGGATTTTGGTTTTTTTTTACGCGGTTTTCAGAATTGACGCGGTATATCGCTTTTTACGCGGTTTTTTCTTACACGGTCTTTTTTTACGCGGTTTTTTTACGCGGATTCCGGAATTTACGCGGTTTTTTTTACGCGGTTTTTTTTACGCGGGACGTATCACCCGCGTAAAAAGCGACTCGAGTGTATTTCATTTGAACAACAACCTGACTTGACAAGTTTTCTCAGTAGTAAAATTGTAATCAGATTGAAGCTGAAAGACTAAGGAATCGTGTTTTGATGAGAAAATACTGCGAAATTATCGTTTAAATTTTGGTTGCCGAAAACAGTCAATGGGTGCCGATGTACCCTATTTAATTTTGTATCACTTTTTTGACAAAATTACTTTAAAAAATTACCGTGCATATTTTTTCTTGAGATACTTTATTTAACTCAACAACTTTGTTTGAAACGTAATTTCGATAAGAAGTGTAAAATATGCAACGTTTCATTCAAATTGAAGAAGGTCTCATTCTTTTAAATCGCTCAATATTTTCTCAAATCATCATCTTAAACCTTTTTTTTCATTTTATCTATTTGAACAGCTCTCACAAAGCGTTGTCGGTGAGGATTTGGCGTACATATTTGGAGCTCCCCTGGGGCCAGTTGGGCCTTTCCAAACCCACTACAATGCAAGGGAACGGCTTTTCTCCGAAGCCGTCATGAAGTACTTTTCCAATTTCGCTCAAACTGGGTAAGGTTGATATGCTGCTTCAAAGTGTGCTCCATGGATTTTCATACCTTGTTCTCTTCTTTCAGAAACCCGAAGGCACCATGGAAGGATCTCTTTCTCAACATGAACCCGGAAGAATGGCGGTACTATGACGTTGATTGGCCTGAATTTAACAGTGTGAATCAAAGTTTTCTGCATCTCGCGATGACGCCGGTTGTGAGCCGGCATTACCGCCAGCAATACACAAAATTTTGGAACCAAAAACTTCCGGAGGAGTTGAAGAGAATAACCACGTCAAAACCATATTCACCGTACTCGGAATTCATCAGCCCACCGGACCGGCGCATGACAACTTCCAGCCCCGAGTTTATTACGGGTCACATAAATCTTTTTCCAATAAAAGTCGATATTGAAAAACCAACAGAGGACTCTTTCAAAGCATTGGTACATCGAATGAAGGATGCTCATGTTGGGGGACCGGGGATGTACAACGCAGCTGCTTCTTCGGGTGGTATTCCCGCTGAAGCTCCGATGAAAGAAAAACCTAAACCTGAAAATGTCGAAAAAGAGATGGAAAACTCGGAAATGATGAAAACCGAAGCATCCCTAACGCTGCTGATAGCCGTGGCAATTGTTTTTCTGCTGTTTAATATTTTTGTCATTGTCGGATACATAATAAAACGGAACGTTGGAAATAGAAAAATGAAACGAAAATTCGACGACAACATCCTGGAGAGCGCTGCTTCGATGAACGATAAACGATCGAAATTGAACGACACTGAAGAGAGCTATATTTTAGACATGATGCGAAAGTCAAATCCATACGAGCCGGTGGTGAAAGCGAACAATTTCACATTGCCACGACAGTTCAGCGGCGAAACCATGGACCCACACACAAAAGTGTTCGATTGGATATCCCAAGACTATGGAACAGTTTGTACGAAACAAATTGAATGCGATGGAGGTGGGTCTTGCGATAAAGATAATATTCCTATACCACATAAGGTAAGCGTGGCAATAGATGCCACCCCCCAGGCTCGAAGCAACAGCATTTTGCGACAAGAGCCAATCGAGATTACCAAAGCGAAATCATTTGAGTGCGCTTCTCCGGACGACTATAGTGAAAGCGTCAGCCAAGATTCACCGTGCGATTCCGAAACACGACAGCAGTGCTCCAGTTCAGGATCTTCTTATTCATATAACGATTGTGACTATAAAATCGTACACAAGTATAATATCAAATCCGATTCGAACCCAATTTACAATAATTACCCGTATCAAATCGAAGAAATTACTAGTTTTATTGAATCAGGTGACATAAATGTTACGTCTCGAGAAAAGAGTGAGGAGAAAGATCCTCTCTCCCCAGAAGAAGCATTGAAAGTTATACAGCGAAGAAACTTTCCCAAAGTTCTACCAGACTATCCGAATGGAGTCGCGGGTATTACAGCTTCAATGAAGCGACGGTCTTTGCCACCGCAGGCCTTCATGCTCACCAGTTCGAACAGCTTGCGACGAGATAGCGCTCGTCTTGTTCCAGCCCCACCTCCACGGATTTCATCTACTTTGGGTCGACGCTCTTCAAAAAATAGAGCAAGCAATAATTTCCTAAGTTCACCACCTGTAATGGCTGAAGAACCACCAATCGAGGAAGAGCCTCCAATCACACTTAACACGTTACACGTTGGGCCACTACTTCCCAAACACCAGGAAAACACATATATGACTATGTCTCGGCAAAACTCCACAGAAGCCGAACAGACCACACCAACGGAAGAACCAGCAGTTGATATAATTTGTATAGAACATAAACCAGAAAGCCATTACAGCTACATCAAACCACCATGTATGATAAAACCCCCTTCGTCATTCAAGTCTTCCCCAGCGAAAGAGTTGAACCGAACGGAAAACAAAGCAGAACTTCAATCAGGTGTTTTCGGTTCTACGTCACGTTTGCCGATTAGTCGATCTGGAAGCAGCACAATGCATCGAGAACTGAGTTCTGACTCGTCAGCCACTGACACCACATCCGGCAGCACCGGAACAATTAAGAAGCTGTAAACACACTTTGGTACAATCTAACAGGCACTCCGACACCGATGGAACATATGTGTGCAAACGTAAACACCAACACCCACCAGGAGTTTTTCACACTGCAAAGTATTTACGTATTTATCAACAAGCCCCTTTCCATGTCCACATCACGATAATTCCGATCAAATATTTATTTTAACTCTATCATTTAATTGTAAACAGCTGTCGAGAGCGAGTGTATGCAATTGAAGTTTGAACTTAGATTTGTTTTGATGTTGATTAGCGACAATCAGAATGATTACTTTTATAAAGTTGTAAACATAACATACAGGCAAACAAGTACACAATCGTACACGTGTACTTAGCAGAATGCGAATAAATTAACTCGTGATGAGATTTTTTATACCTAACAAAATGTACATGACTTTGGTGTAATTATTGAGAAATGCTGGGAGACCTGTTTGGATTGGGGGTAGGCATCGATGCCTCTCGTTTTGGAGATTGAAATCATTTCCACGGAAATGTTCCGAATGACCTAAAATAGCAGTCGATTACTAACCTAAAAAAAAGGAGACCTTTCAACATACCTCGACCCAAGCTTCTTTATTTAGAACGAAAACCTTAATTTATCGACCTTTCGTAAGATATGCCGGTGATAAGAAAAGGGTGTATTCGATTAAAAAAAAGCACACACATAAACAGCTGTAACTTTTTAAATCTTATACCAAATTACTTGAAATTTTCCATAACGTACACATTTAATTTATATGAACGTCTGAGTCTGTCGTCTAAAAAAGCTTGTACAGTATTTTCGCAAGCTATCATAAACTGCTTGTGCTAAAACTTTTCCTGTTCCAGACTCAATAAACGAACTATTGATTGTTTGTTCAAAGGAATCCTCTCCCGTAACCACAACGGCTAACTTCTGAATCTTCTTCCGATTAAATATTAATTGCTTGGAGTCGAAGTGCACCGTTAAAGCTTTGTCTTTCGGTAACTGTTCTTGAATTCTGTTGGCATTTTCTTCGCGTGCCTTGAGAATGAAAGAAGAAATGTAAAATTTATTTTGAAAATCTAAGATCAGATAATTTACCGCTTTACGTTTTCGTTGAAGAGTTGATTTACTAAAACTCAACATGTCGACATCAAATCCAAATGCGACAGCCAGTCCGATCTATATTCTTCTCGACAGCATTTGTCATAAGGCTTCTCCTCTTACTTCGACGCAGCTCCACTTTTTCTTCTTCCACAATTGGTTCTCGTATCATTTTCCTCCGCCGTAGACTGCTCTTCGATTTTTTTTTTGGTAAATTTTTCTTGATTTCTTCTCGTTACACTGCTTGCATATCAATGGTACACTGCTTGAGAAGCTTTTCGGAAACTCAACGGGAACTTTGTTTGTCACCTGCTGGCTCCAGAATTATGCACGGACAGTATCGTTTCGTAGTTCTTCATCGAAGTGGTTCACGCTTATGTTGAAGAAATAACTCAACCACATCCTACACATCTTAAAAGCTGGCAATAGCACCGATTTTTTCTTCTTGAAGGCCTTACTATGACGTTGCCATGTCACAACAAGCTTGGCAACCCTCCTAAGAACGTTCCGCTTTAGCTTGTGCGAAAGTGCGGCTTGATTCCAAATCTCCACAGCTTCGGTAGCCACAACTTGAATGCTCCGGTTGAAAGTTATTAGGTTTCATGTTTGAATCCAAAGTTCCTGACGGCAAACGGTTTCTGGACTTGACATCGGACTTGAGCTTGGTTTTTGGTGACATGATTTTCTTTTTGGGTTCTGCTTGCTACGGCAATCAAATGGAAATTAATAAATTTTGCGATCCCTCTACGCTTATATATCTTCCTATTAAATTCTAGAAACTTCGAAACAAATGTTATCAAGTGATTTTCAACAAAGTAGGTGATTTGTATTGAACGATTTCAATGATAGTTTGATTTGCTGGTGGACATACTGCAAGAATTGAAATTCTGAATTCCACAGTAAATCACAAATAACTTTTTAACGGCTCAAAATGGGGTTAAAGTGTTTTCGGAAAAGTTTTTTTTTTCCATAAAATTTCCCATCTTTCTTTCTGTTGCATTTGATTTATAATAGCGCTATGTTTTATACCCACTTTTGATGTTTAAATTCAGTGATGTACCAAAAAAAAAACATCATTTTAGTGAATTTGAAAAATTGTAACTAACAAATTGGACACATAGGGGAAATGACGGCTTCGGCATGACAGACTATTTTCGGCAACCCAAATTGAAACACTATTTTCACTGGATTTTCTTACGAAAACACTTCGCTGAATGCATGCAAACGATTCTTTATGCTTTCAGCTTCAATTTGACTATATTTTTACCACTGAGAAAAAGCAATCTAGCAAGGTTTTCTTGAAATGAAACACGCGCACTACAAATTGTAGCTGATTTCGAGTTGCCGATAATATAACAGCAGATTTACATGCAGTTCAAATGGAACGGTTGCCGAAGAAAAACTGGTTGCCGACAATACTCGCTCTCACTAGAGAAGATTGGAGCTTTGTAAAAGCGTTTCAAAACAGTTTTTGACAATTCTTTCGACTGAAATAGTTAGAGCAGCTGGCAGCAAAAGATTGTAAACAAACCAATACTGCATATGTGTGCGTTCCATAGAGAAAAAGGCTATAGAAAGAAGGTCGCTGCTTAGGTTGCCGAGAATACGTAAATTCCCCTATGTTGCAATTTTTTCTTTAAGTTTTGACCCTTGGGAATCTGCAAAAAATATAAAAGGGTGAGGTTTCACTAAAATTTAAAGAACTAAAAATATTTATTGAATAATAGCTATGAAAAATGGACTTTTTTAAAAATTTCGTCCGGGAGGTCGCGCCTACATTTCCCAAAGTTTCCGCCACACAAAAATTTGTTTGTTACACCCTTAGGCGCATTTGGAGGGTGCGCCCCCAGATTTTCAGACATAGTGCAAAGAGATGAACCAGCCTCTGGCTGAAAGTCTCGCTAATAAAGATAACCTAACCTAACCTAACACAGTGCAATTTTGGAATAATTTACACACACATTAGAAATAACTTCTTTCACGCCAGACGAAACCAGAACGACACTACCGTTCATACTGGCGACAAAGTTCTGATGAGACAACGAAACCCCAACCCAAGCTCTTCCCCTTATTATATCCATGGACAATGTACCCCTCTCACCTCGGGAGTATTTGGCCCTAGAAATAAGTGAATTTTGTTTCAAAAACTGATCAATGAACTATCGGTTCACGCATTTAACAAAACAATTGTGAAATGAGCGTGAGAAAATTTACAAAAATATATTTTCAGTGCAGACTACGTCAACGATGCGGTCGTGTATTGCTCACAATCCCACCATTTTTAACGTAGGATTACGTCTTTCGGCAACATATTGGGGGTGCAATTTCAAAAACCAAAATCGACCACGTCAGGTTTTGACCACTTATAACTCAGTCAATAGTGGATGGATATTAATTATAAACAAGCCAATCTATTTTGAATGTCATCTACAAAATGAACATTTTATCAATTTTCAAAACGAAACCATATTGTGCAACTTTTGCTATAATAATTTAAAGCTATCACCGATTGACTGCGAAAAGCGCTTTTCCTAACACAGATACATACAGCTCGCCAACCTCATCTGTGTTGAAAACCTTAATAGCTCAGCAATGCTGAGTCAGCATTACTCAACCATCACGACAAAACGGTGCTTTTCAGAACCACCATAAATTTGTTAAAGAGTATTTTCTGGACACTTCTCGCGTTATCTTTCAAATAGACCAATCTACATTGATCGATTCTCTTCATCGACTCTCTCTTCCGTTAATAACTCGGCTTCAAAAACATGTTCATCTGTTATTATCGTCTAATACGATATTTTATGTTAATAGACTATTAGAAAAATTAGCCCGAAATATGAATGCAGCCAAGTTATTAATGGAAGAGAGTCGATGAAGAGAATCGATCAATGTAGATTGGTCTATTTGAGAAGTCACGCGAGACTTTTCAAGGTCATTAATCGGATGTCAGTTTCCATAAGTATAAATCTAAAAACCATGTATTTTTAAGGCAGTATTGGGGGTGCAATTTCAAAAACCAAAGTCGGTTACGGCATGAAAGTGATCTGATTTTGATCCAGAGATTATGGATTTTAATTTTTAATACGCCAATCGATATGAATTTTGTCTACGCTTCTGTTAAAATTAAGACTATCAATTTCCAAAAGGTCTCTGTTGAAAATTACACGAATGATGAAATTATCACCGATTGCCGACAGAGTACACTGAAGACTTTTTTTTACACGGTTTTTTTTACGACGATTTTCGAAATAACGCGGTTTTTTTTACACGGTTTTTTTTAAATAACGCGGTTTTTTTTTTACACGGTTTTTTTAAATAACGCGGTTAAAGAGCCAAAACATTCTAAGTGTTTTCTGAGGAAAGGACTTAGCCAAAAAAACAAACTTGGAAGTGTACTTCGAGTGGATTCACCGGACAACATGGGTACATACATATTTTCGGAACGGGAACTACGCGTAGAGGCCGGAAATCGATGATTCATGCCATTTTGGAATCCAAGTCAAGTTTATGCATCCAATACAGCAAACAATATATTTTAATATTACATCCAAATGGATGCACTTCAATCATGTCGAAAATCTCAGGTAATTTTTATTTCCACAACAATAAACAAATGCAGCAAAAGCAGCGTAATGTCAGGTCATACACTGTATTAATCATAAGTTTGTCCTTTTTGTCAAGTAATATTACACCATATTTTCAACACGACTGAAGTGCATCAACTTTGATGTGATATTAAAATTATTTTTTGCTGTGTAGACAGTGTGCATTTTGCATAAAATCCCAAGTTTTAACTTGACAGCACGACCAGAGAGCAGGTTTATGTATTCAGTGAAGTTATTCGGTCTCTTAGTTCAGATTTCACTCACCATGCAGCTCTAGTAACATTTGATTCAAAAGGCTTGCTTAAGCAGTCTACATTCACTGAAAACGAATCTTATTCAAAGATTGAGTCATTTTTAATTATGTTACTGATGCGCTGAGTTACCAACACTGAAATGTATCCTTACGAATGAGCAAAAGTTACTCACTTTCTGAGTTAGTTTCGTTTTCTGTGTTTCGACTAGGAGATTGCTTTCTCTAGAAATGTTATTCAGATGGATAAGACATATTGTATACTGGACACAGGGTGACCAGTGAACTGGGAAATCGAAAAAAAAGCCGGATATTCTAAATCACCGGTAGAAGTCCGTGAATTTCGATGATGAACCGGGAAAAATATACTTCGTCCTCTCTTTGGAAAATAATAATCTTCTCAACTACTAGATTTTCCGGATACTGAAAGAACGGATTCTATGATTTAGAAGAACTTATTTTATGATTTTGATGAAAATTCCAAAACATTTTGGAGGACATTGTATCCCAAGTGACATTGCAAATTTTATCAAGGTTTTAAAGCGTTCTACAAGTCCAATTCATGATCTACAGAACCCTCATAAAATTGTTACTTGGAATGTAAGATACTAATTCCAATGGTGTTTTTGGAAGTATTTTTATAAAGTTTTGACTACAACGCCAAGTCAATTGTTTAAGTTCAAAGTAGAATTATTAGGTGGTTCTGTGTGAAATTAAATGACGATTCTAAAGAGGATGAGAGGTTAAGTTCTAATGAATAATCTAAACAAATTCCGAGAAGAATGTAAAAAAAGTTGGTTGCGTATGCAACGAGAGAAACAAGTTTCCGACTGGCACCGAACGGGAACCGAACGGTTAAAATTTCCTGAAATTCATTAGGAACTTTATACAACTAGAAATTGACAGAGAACAGATAGCTTACGTTTCGTGGTTTCTCGTAATTTGTACCCGGATCATAAATGTGATGCTAATCTTCAAATGTAACGAGCCTGCATGGAACATATGGTTGTAATCTATCTTTTCGCTACATTAATTAATTATTGTTACCGTTTCAGGTTCTTGAAAACGTTGATGATCGTGCCTGGATGACCTCACGAACCTATCCCAGATATCCTAGATTTTGGCATATCGTAAATTATCAAATTCACTTTTAATCAAATAAATTCGTACCTGATTAGTAATCTCAATCTCAAATGGTTTATCTAATTCACGGATATTCACGGAAAACTTCGAAACTAATATAATTTTACAAATTAATTTGCAGATTCACTTTCTCACAATAGATTTCCACCCTATTCATTAAACTTCGCCTTCAATTTTCCATCGTCATCGTCGGCTGCATTATTGACGTTTCTCCGATCCGATCTCCTCCGCAGTCAGCTTCGCACCGTTGGTCGCAAGATAGTCGTTCAATGAGGCCCACTGGTAGGTGCGGCGTCACGCAAGGGGTGTGCGCAACAGAGTTCTTAGGACCTGTTCATAAACTACGTAGACAGTTTTTTTTTTGGATTCTTGATCCCCCCCCCCTCCCCATGCGTAGACAATTGTTCATACACAATTTTTAAAATTTGTATGGGCCGTGGATAATTGTCGGTAGAACCCCCCCCCCCCTCCCTAAACTGTCTACGTAGTTTATGGACAGCCCCTTATGAGAACTTCAAAGAAATTCCGAGAGTATTGAATTCTGAAAGAATTAGAAAGATAATTTCAAGTGAATTCTAATGAAAGTTCCAAGGGACATCCGTGAAAAATATCAAGGGTTTTGAATTTTCAAATTAATATCTAAACTATTTATTCGTCATTTAAATATTATTGAATAGAACAGCAAAATAATCTCAACAATGCGCACGACCGATCATTGGCGCGACCTCTAAACCTTCATCAATCTTTACCAATTTTTGCACAGGTTCATATTTTGGGGCTATGAATCGAACTGGAGGGTGGCCCATCAGAAATTCATCACTTTTTTCAGAATGAAGCACCCTATTGGACACAACCCTCAACTTTTAATATTGAAATTCGGGTTTGATTCGGAGTTTCTATCGTAGTTTAGCACCTTTTATGTCGTTTTTGCTCACCATTGAGCTCAACATTGATTCCGGCATCACTGCCTGTCAGATTGCTGTGATCCCTCTGTCCTTTTTATTCCTCGATTACAAATGTCAAATCGACAAATCAGCAACTGGCTCGGATTTGACAGACGTGTCAAGTCACGTCTTAGGTCGAATCTATTGATGAATGGGAAGGTGATGTTCCTGTAACCGCTGAATTTGTACTCAACCCAAGCCCTCAACTTTCTGAAAACGACTATTTCACTTTGAAACTCGATGATGAAGAGAATGATGATGTTTCTGTCAACAATGAATTGTAAGTTTGACCCGAATCAAAACACAGTTTAAAACAATGTTATTTGGTGGAACCTGATGATTGGAGTTATAATGGGTTATAAATTGGGAAAGCAAACGAAAATGAGCATGTGCTTAACGAAACAGTGAACATTGAAAACCCGGATCATCGAAAACTAAAAACGTTAAAAGAAACTATTCAAGAAATCGTCATTTTGTTTGTTGTAACGGCAGTGGACCGTTTCAAAGAATTTGCAGAAAAGAGAAAGAAATCCACAAGCTTTAAAAAAGGATCTAAATATGAAGTAACAAGTTTTGAAGAAAGAGCTGAAGGAACAAGAGAAGCAAGAACGTTTTAGAGAAGCAAGGGAATAGAAGACAAAGAATTGTGTATTGAACCGGCAATCAAAGGAGAAACCACTGAAGGTGTCCCAAAAGCAATGCATATCAAAACACAAGATTGATGAACCCGTCACAGCAAAAAAGGTCAAAAGAAATGCAAGCTTGCAAATCTATATCTATATGTATAGTTATACATATATGAATTTCTGTCTGTCTGACCCTTAAGACTCGGAAACTACTGAACCGATCGGCGTGAAAATGTGTATGCAAGGGTTTTTGGGACAGGTAAAGGTTCTTATGATGGTTCGAGACCCCTCTCCCCTCTGTAAGGGGGGGGGGGCTCCCATACAAATGAAACAGAAATGTTTGCATAACTCGAGAACTATTCAAGCAAATGGAACCAAATTTGGCATGTGGAGGTCATAGGGGGTAGCCCCTTAGATAAAAGGGAGAGCTGGGCTACGTACCATATAGCTTTTTTTTTAATTGGCGCATAAACTCAAGCTAATATTGAATCCCGGCAAGGCTGGGCACACTCAGCTAGTGAGAATACAAATCTGTGATGACCCATATGCAACACTGGGAATCCTGATTTTACTTGTTTTCTGAAATAAAAACTTACTTTTACAACCTTATGCAATACTTCATTAAACAGATTAAATTTGATGTTCACAGAAAAAAAAACTGAGATAGGGTGCGGCACCAATCCGTCATAATCGCTTCACTTCGGCATACCTCCAGTAACTCTCATACTATCTAGCCTGCAACCTGTGTGCCGATGCTGTGCCACAGCACGCCTGTCCCATTGCCGAGAACGAGTTTATTCACTGCATCGATCCGCATTTTGCAGGTTTGCTAGTATGACTGATAAATCCGTCTTCCAATATCCTCGCATAATTTGTTTTGCAGGAAAGAATTGACCTCCCTTAGCTCAGTCGGTAAAGGCGCAGCTACAAAGCAAGACATCATGGACGTGGCTGAGTTCGATTCCCGGTTATATTTCATACCAAAACATAATTTATCGGTGTATGATTATATGTAGGTAGAACTCCTTGATGAGTTTAATATGATGAGTTCAAATAAAACAGCTAATAATTGCTTACAAATAGAAATAGAAACGGATAGTTGAAAAACAAAAACAAAAACAAATCAACAATTGGGCGCAGAGGTACCATCCAATAAACTCGTTATTTAGATTTTTAGCAAATAAATTTATACTTTTGGTAATGGATAACAATGTTGAGTCGGGTATCTAAGCGCTTTATGCGACATTGTTGAAAAAAATCTATTTTGATTCTCTGAATACCAGCGAAATGATTGAAATCTGTGAAATAATTGGCAATTTACTCTACACTTTGAAAGTATTTTATCGAAATAATGCATCGAACATGGGCCTCAGATAAACAGTCAGTTAGGGTTTAAAAATCAATAGCATTAGAAAATTGTGTTCATTTAAAGTTACCAAAATTTCCATATATAACAAGTTTTTGGCAATTGTTCAATTTAATCTAGTTTAAGATCTTAGTTCAGCTGCAAGTTATCATCATTCGTTGACGTCATCTGTTTTAGCGTTTTTCGCTACATCAATATTTCTTTTAGCATGTGCGTCTCTCTGAAATCATTTATAACAGTTGAAGGCTCTTGGGCCCATTTAATGGATCTTCTCGTTTTATTTATTTATTATTTCAAGCTTTTTCAACCCACTACTTCTTGCATAAATTGCACTGCTAAAAATTGATAATATTCGATTTGCACAGGGGTGGTTTATCTAGAAAAAATGAATTTGGAGCTTTGTTATTCCGACATGAAGTACACTGAAAATATATTTTCGTTAATACTATTACGCTCATTTCGTAAATATGGGTTTCGTAGATAAATCAAATATTTCCTTAATTGTGCAAAACATTCGTATTGCATGTTTCAAGCTACAATGCCATCATTACGCATAATTCATAAAATATACGAACTATATTTCGTACATTCACTCCGACGTGGAGTAAAACGTCAAAAAACGTAAACTAATGCAATCAAGTCAAACAAAAGTAGTGAAAAGTTTCCTTAGTGCGTGAACACAAAAGTGCAACCAAGTGGAAATGTCGATGGTTCCAATTATATTCCGTGACTGGTGGGATGACATCAAGGATACTGTAATACGTACTTCTTGAACTCAAGACCAGCACTTTGGTAACGGAATCAACTCGGATAAGCTGATAACGGTAATTTATCAAGATATTTGTCGAATATTCCACTTCAGTGACACTTAAACTTCATTGTTTTATTTCCTCTCTCAGGTATTGGCGCTCGATCAGAACATTGGCAAAAATTGATGAGTAACCTATTCCATCAAATTCGGTCACGGGAAGGCGATACACACCTTAGGCGGACCATGTATATTCGAAGGAGGCTCAATTTCAGCATCAGCCCAACAGGAAATCGGTCGTCGGTCAATAAAGACCTATGAAGACTATAAATAGGATGTTGTGTGTGCAGTTCACAGCTAACAGAAATGTCGATAAAGGCTTCCTAAAACAGCATCATCAGCATCGAGAAGAAACAGGACGAGCAAGGTTGCATTTCGAGTTATCACATTCGGTGCAACATTCTTCGGTTAAGCCACAACGCCTTTAAGATCAAGTCACTATTTTAGTTACCTTGCCCTAAGAATAATAATTGTAACTGTTGTTTTTAAGAAGAATAAATAATTTTCATTTGTGTTTACTGTAAACATTGTTTTGACAGGCAAATTTGCTTGAGTCAAACGAATCTGCAAAAAATACGAATTGATTTCGTTCTCCGAAATCTTTTCGTATATAACACGAAAGCCAAAGAGACGGTTTTATTCTTCTACGAAATGTTCGTACAATGTATGCATGATGTTTTATTGGGAAACGAATATTTCGTGCTATTTACAATGCTTGTACTTCTTGTCACGAATAATTCGTATTTATTTTATGATACATTCGTAAAATACAAGAATGTTACGAAGTGAATGATTTTTATATTTAAACGAAACTAGATTCATATATAGTACGAGTCTATTTCGTTGCAGATAACAACGAAAATATTCGTGGGATAAACGAGCGCTTTTGTTATATGTACTAAATTTTATTTTCAGTGTAGAGCGTTTCAACAAAAAATAGGCATCATGAAAACCATCAGGATTGCTTAAACATTGATGAGAATTTGCAAAAAGAGAAATAAATTTAAGCCACAAAAAGACATTCTACTTTGGCGATTGCTGGAATTTATTTATAGCATTGATTTTAAAGCATTTTGTATGTTTTCTGTCTCCCTCCTTGATCATTCACAAATGACGTTATATATTTTTGATCAATTGTAGCGCCCCCCCTCCTTCCTCGTTGTTTATTTTTCCTTACCTAATACATGGCCGGTCATAGCTTCTGCTGCCCCTTTCCTCCCTCTTAGAATGCTACGTCAGTTTTGCATGTTCCCTTGGTTTGTAGTTAACTTTCTGAATCGATGATGTTTGTACACGAACACTGAATCTGATCCAAATTTGAGTTCCGTTTACTCACTTTCGCTAAAACCATGCTAACCAATTAAGAACACTATCTGCAAATATTTCCCCTACCCGATGGTGTTGTTTGTTTGCATAGGTCAGCAACGGTTCGCGCGAAAAGGAAATTACATGTTTTGTTTGCTAATGCCCTATGAATGTTACGTGAGACCTGTATGATTCTGTAATGGATAATTATTGCTATAAAAGTCTTTAAAAGTTCCACATTATTTTATACCGCTTCAAATAAGTGTTATATATTCGAAAAAGAAAGCTTTATTGAGTAAAATTTTAGAATCGTGCCAGAGCTTCCCTTTTCCAAAGCTTCAAATTCAACGCATGCGCAAAAAATACATCTTACCAATAAATTCTTGAAATAATTCAGCCATATTTCACGAGCCATTCATCGCAAATTTTAGCAGAGTGTGATATACACGGCAAATCAGACTAAATCAGAGAGAGATTAAATTTTACACAGTTGAATAATAAATTTTTAAAAATACTTAGGTTACTAAGGGCAGAGTGATCTACGTTTTTAGAAATTTTTCATACAACTGAGTAAAAGTTGCTTTCCCTCTGAATCAGTCGGATCGGCCTTGTGGCGCACATGCATACCAAATTCAAATTATGTACATGTATGGAAGAGCTTTTAATTTTTTCAACATACAATCATCGAATGATTCAACGAAGTACAATTTAGTAATTTTAAAATTAACTCTGCTGATTAACGGTTAACGCTTAACGAAAATGTGCCCAGCACTGCTTACTTTTCAAGGGATACAGAGGAATCGAATTAAGAAGTGCAGTGAAATCCACGCATTTGGGCACTAAACCCCAACCGGGAGAGTTGCTGGTATTTTACGGCCGATCATACTAACTTAGAGCGATAATCATGATGAATTTGGGCGTCTGTAGTGGAATACCTGTGTAAAGAAATAGAGAAGGATTAGTAGTTTCCATTTAATTTCACTACCCTTAGGGGCTGTTCATAAACTACGTTGACATTTTTGCAATGTGGACGATGGATGGTTCTCCCAGCAGCTGGTGCAATTCGTGGTTCATTCGCCTCCTCCACGTTCCGTAATCCATCTGCACTCCACTCCACAGATGGTACGCAACACCTTCCGTTCGAAAACACCAAGGGCGCGTTGGTCCTCCACGAGCATAGTCCAGGTCTGGTTAATGAACAGTCCCTTGATTGCATATCCTGGTAGGCGTATTTCGTCAACAATATGCAGACTTTTTCAATGTTTTGTACTGATACTCGTATGAAGAAACCATCACAACTTAACGAATAAATTTTGAACATAAGTACATTTTAACTTGAGAGCAAGGTTATTATATCTAATCTTCTATAGAAACATAACTGCTTACCCGTTGATGGTATGTGCCATCTGTGTCCATTTCCTTGATCACTGTCGAGTAAAATTGAAGCCCGTTGTTTGTTGGCTCTCGAGACTCTCTGTAACGGCCAATTTTCACACATTAAGATTATTTTACAGGAGTCAGTATTTTTACTGGGTTTTTGAATTGCTGAAAAAGCCGGCAAAAAATCAAATGACCGTTTTCCGTAAGGAATCAATGAAATCGACAAATTTTATTTTATATCATTAAATGAGATTAACAGAACTAAGTATGTACAACTTCAGAACAAATTTCCCATTTATCAATTTTCCATAGATTTTTAAACTTTTGCCGAACAGTTCCGTAATTCAAAAACCCCGTAAAACCGTACTGACTGGATTACTGTGCATGGTGTGTACACGATTTGTTAAAACCATGATGTCCTCCGTCTTCAGTTGGTGCCATTCGGCGAAGATGTGCTCTGCAACCTATGATTTGAAATCATACGGTAGGCCTTCTCTAATACAAAAATATCATAAAGAAACGATAAATCAAATGATCGAACTATTCAACAAATGGTGTGGATGATACCCCGAATACGCCGTTGAGCAATTTTTTTTTATCAGGGTTTGTCCTCTTGCTTTTGCCTTATTAAATGTTCTTTAAATCCAGTTTTGAACTTCTCCTAGTTTCTCCTACATGATTGGAATATGGTATCGGGGGTATGAAGTCAATCTACACGCTATGTATATGTTTCGGGCATCCTTCATAAATAGCTACATTGTAATTTTACAATTTTCAAATCTCTAGTGTTACCTACAACTTTCAATTATTCATACGACAGGAAAATTGAAAAACATCCATGGTGGTGTCATAACATTCATAATCGAATGCAACGACAAATATGTACCTGCATATACTTTGTATGATAGATCCTCCTGTGGGCAGTGATAGACTTTTTCTTTTGTTATCATTAGAAATATTGCTTCCAACCATGGAGCAACAAAGTGTAACATATGTAACAGATAAATGTTTGGTTCAAATGATGTTTCTGTTTTGATTACTTATTGATTCTTAACCATATTTTAAGTATAACAGGAAGGTACCCAAAGGTATCAATCAGAAAAGGAATTCAGAAAAAAGGGTTGAACAACAGAAAATCGAATTGTTCAGCTCAACCAAAGTAGGACAGCATAACTTGTCAAAAGGACGTAAGTCGCAAAAATAAACAACAGGATGTTTTGTTTCTAACCGATTTTAAAATACATGGAAAACTACGTGGTAATGAAAAACAAGGTTTAAAATTTTAATGAATTATGGAAACTATATTTAATGAAAGCGCGGAGGCGAACCAGCCTCAGACTGAAAGCCTCCCTAATAAAGAAAACTTAACTTAACTTAAATGAAAGCCCTATGTGGTCTTCTTTCAATGTTTTTAAAATGGTTTTGATACACCCTTTATTGTCAACATGATAACACAAAACTGCAGATACGCTCACAGTGAAAAGTCATATGTGAAAAACAAAGCAATCATTCTCCATCAGCAGATCCGTTACGTTATTTCTAAGAAGATACAAAATTAATTTTAACGGTATTCAGCTATAGTAATGCCTCACAGCAAAAAAAAAATAATTTTAACATCACATCAAAATGGATGCACTTCAATCGTGTATATATTACTTGCCTAAAAGAACAAAATTATCATTAATACAGTGCAAGAACCAAAAACATTACATGAGATTTTCGACATGATTGAAGTGCATCCTCTTGGATGTAAAATTTAAATTTTTATTTTGCTGTGTAAGTATGTTTAAAAAGACACAAATATTATAAATATATTTTTTAGCAACGATGTTTTGTTGATGTTTGGAACCAAATTCACATATGGAAAATCAATGAGTGTAAACAGGTAAATTTGTCATCTCTTTCGTTCTCCGACTGATTAAATGGAAGATGAAGTTTGACGTCACACTGCTTCAACCGTTTAAACAGCGGGAGAATGAAAGAGATGACAAATACACTGAGCCTTACATATTTACATCTCATTGATGGATTTTAAGTAGCCCAATTTGACAGCACATCCCGCCCCTGATATAATCAGCAAAATAAACCGAAGTAGTAACATGATTTGTGGTGGCGTATATTCGATGTATCGCGAAGGCATAAGTACACGGCGTACTTTCTAAAGATTTGAGAAGATAAGTGCAAAACGTGCATTCATACAACCATGTAAACATTCCTTCTCCTTCTTCTTCTACTTCTTCTACTTCTTCTTCTTCTTCTTCTTCTTCTTCTTCTTCGCATTTCAAGCTTATTGCGTATGGCATTATTAGCTTATTGCGTGCTCTCAACTTAGTGTTCTAGATGCACTTCCACAGTTATTAATTGAGAGCTTTCGATGCCTGTACCATTTTTGCATTAGTATAATAGTGTGACAGGTACAATCATACTCTATGCCCAAGGAAGTCGAGAAATTTTCCAACCCGAAAAATTCCTAGACCGGACCGGGAATCGAACCCAGCCACCTCCAGCATGGTCTTGCTTTGTAGCTGTGCCTTTACCGACTGAGCTAAGGAAGGCCCCACGTGAGCATTCCTGACATTGCTGAAAATTATGGTAGCATCAGATTGTGGGGTTGCTAGTGTAATAGGATGCTTTGTTGATTGTTCATTAACTCTTGATCGCTTGTAATACTTATGAATATTTTAGATGGACAAAAAGGCGAACTAAGACGTGGACGTCTAACCTTTTTTCACATTTATATCGCTGTGAAGCAACTTTAAACTCTAGAGGGAATTTATATCTGTAAATGTAACCAGCTCGTTTTTTTTGCTAACCTGGTTAAAATGTTTACATTTAATTATCTTAAAGATAAATCGTCCAGCTCAAACCTTTGTAGGGGTAAGAAGTGGGACCATCACAAAAAAAAACACTATCTGAAAATTTCAGCTCATTCGGATGTAACATGCGCTGGCGCTTTTGATTTAAAAATGTAATGTAACGAAATGTAGGGAGAAATAATATCCCTTCACTCTTTCGTGCATATACCTGGTTCAACAAACTCGATTAAGCTCATAATTTCAGCACACGTAGCTTAAACTACAAGGAACAACTTTGCTCAAGACAGTATCACAATTCAAGTTAGTTTTATTGAGATATTGATTAATTATGTGCATTCTGCTCGTATATTGCAACAAAATACAGGCAGTTTATGCAACGTATTAACTAGATTACCACAAAAAAAAGACTAAAATCCAGACTCGTGTCTTTTGGTGCGAAAACCACTCTCTCAATGTTTCAGCTCTTTTTGACGATATATGGGCTGGCGCTATTGGTTTAATGTTCATATAGGAGATTTGATAAAAATTGGATTTGAAAATCTGAATCAAATCGAGAATAAAGAATTTTGTTTATGATCAATATAGTAAAGGAGTGTAATTTTATCATGAATTTTATCAAAAGACCATACAAAATTCAAACTAAAAACGCCAAACAAATGAGCTTAAACATTCAGAGAACGGTTTTCCCACCTAAATGCACAAATTATGGCCCGTGGAAAGTTCGAACTTTTATTTTTGTGGGTAAGTCTATTCTTTTTTTTTTTTTAATGCGTTTATTTTTCCAGGCTTATTTGCCGTAGCTTTGCGGAGCCGATATTCATTGTTTGGATGACAAAATTTCTTAAAACTAACGTTAGTAAAGCGGGGGCCGATTACTCGCGGCTATCTCGAGGTTAGGGGTAACAAATTGTAACAAATGGATGGCAGGGTAGGGATTGAGAACACAAGGTTTGGAGAGCAATGTGCTTTTTATCTCGAATTAAGCGACCAACTGACGAAAAAGTCAAACATGGGGGTACACCGATGGGCAGCTAACAACTTGGGGGAACACAAGATGACACTAACTACTAAATCCTCAGATCGATCCGTTTTAAAAACACATAAATTAAATTAAAATGTTCGAGATCTCGGCTCGCCAAGATGTCTCTAACGGGCCGCATAGGTTGTTTTCCTCGGGCCCTGAGGGATGCGGATAACTCGGATCTAGCAACACAATGTAGGGTGCATGACCAAAGCACGTGGTCGATATCGTGATAGCCACTACCACAAGCGCACAAATTGCTGCCTGCGAGCCCGATTCGGAAGAAATGCGAGTCTAACGAGTAGTGATTGGACATGAACCTTGATATGACACGTATAAAGTCACGGCTCATGTCCAATCCTTTGAACCATGGCTTGTTCGACACCTGTGGGAGAATAGAATGTAACCATCTTCCCAGATCACTCTCATTCCATTTTTGTTGCCAGTTGGTGAGGACGTGCTGACGGGTAATTGAGAAAAATTCCGCAAAGGCGATTTGTCGGTCAAAAATATCGCCTTCCATAGCGCCCACCTTAGCTAGCGAGTCCGCTTTCTCATTACCCGGAATTGAGCAATGAGACGGGACCCAAACTAAGGTGATAGTATAGGAGCAGTTAGATAAAGTACTCAATTTAGCTCGAATTTCGGTCAGGAAATACGAGCAGTGCTTCATCGGCCTCATTGATCGAATAGCCTCCAACGAGCTAAGGCTATCTGTAAAAATAAAATAGTGATCAGATGGTAGTGAGGCAATTTGCTCTACTGCGTAAAATATGGCTGCTAGTTCCGCAACGTATAGGGAACAGGGTTTTTGCAGTTGATATGAGGCGCTATGAAATTCGTTGAATACTCCAAATCCAGTGGAAGCGTTTATAGTTGACCCATCTGTGAAAAAACTCTTATTGTTACTAACATGGTGGTACTTGTTTGCAAAAATTAAGGGAACAACTATCGACCGATGGTGATCTGGTATTCCACGGATTTCTTGCAACATGGTCAGATCAAAATTTACAGAGGAACTATAAAGTCTTGGAGGCAAACACGAGAGGAATTGAATGAAGAAGGGCCAATCTCCAGCGTCATGTACTCGTAAAAGAGACTCATGAATCTTGTTTGAGGATTTCTGTCGAGCAGCTTCTCAAAGTTTTCTATTACTAATGGGTTCATTACTTCACAACGGATAAGAAACCGGAAGGACAGTTCCGCGAAACGATCTCCCAACAAACATTGGGCGTTGAATAAGAGCTTATTCAGGCAAAAACATGCTTCTTCAGCTAAAAAATAGCTTATTCAGCTGTTGATCAACTGAAATTGTTTGTTGGGCTGTCAGTGGGAGAACACCCGCGAGTACTTCGAGGCTCATCGTATGTGTCGAGTGCATACAGCCAAGCGCGATTCGGAGGCAACGGTATTGAACCCGTTGCAGCTTCAGGATATGTGTTTTCGCCGCGGATTGAAAGCAGAAGCTGCCGTACTCTAGAACCGACAAGATGGTTGTTCGGTACAACCTGATCAGATCTTCCGGGTGTGCTCCCCACCAAGTTCCAGTAATTGTACGAAGAAAATTGATTCTTTGTTGGCATTTTTGTTTCACATACGCAATATGTTTTCCCCATGTGCTTTTGGAATCGAACCAGACACCTAAATACTTGAAAGATATACTTTGAGTGATTGTTCTACCCTTTAGTTGAAGCTGTAACTGTGCAGGATGATGCTTCCTAGAAAAAACAACCAACTAAGTTTTCTCCGGAGAGAATTCGATACCCAGCTTCATAGCCCAAGTAGACAAATTGTCTAAGGTATCTTGCAATGGTCCTTGCAGGTCCGGTGCACTTGGCCCTATAACGGATACAACGCCGTCATCTGCAAGCTGCCTTAGCGAGCAATTTTCATCAAGACAACCATCAATGTCTTTTACATAAAAATTATAAAGAAAGGGGGCTAAACATGAACCCTGGGGGAGACCCATGTAACTAATTCGTGAAGTTGTCGAGTTTCCATGAGAAAAGCTCATATATTTCTCAGACAACAAGTTGCTCAAATAGTTGTTCATAACACTAGTTTACAGCATTTTTGAACTCGGTAAGGTGATGATCATTTCCAATGCAAAATCCTACGCTGAATTCAATGCCGTGGTCAGAAAAAAATAAAGTAGAGCCATTTTTGAGATATACAAAAATTTTGATTTTTTGAATTTTGGACAAAAGTACGATTACTAAAATGTCAATATCTTTGGAACTAGTGCACCAATTTTAAATCTTTTTTTATGAAAATGAAGCTAAATAAATTTGCTATCGTTCACTTGAATATTATGTCTTAATTAAAAATTTAATTTTGAAGTCATTTAAAAATTTACAGCATTTTTTTTATTTTTCCTGCGAATTTTCCATAAAAATCTTGTTTTAATAAACATTTTTAATGGGATAAAAAGATTCAAAAAATCATTCCATAATTTATTCTTAAAGTCCATTCAAAACGGGAGAAAAAGAGCCTTTAATGGATGAAATCGGTTGGAAATTGTCGAAGTTATGAGCATTTTTGTAAAACACTTAAAAATGTTGCTGAAATACAACAGCTTTAGAGTTCCTTTTCTAGGTGTCGTTGTAAGCATCCAAATCGCATGTAAAGTTTTCATGGGAGATTCTTTTCTCTACATATCAATTTGATTAAGGCATATCAGGATTTAAAACCGAGTTGATACAAAAGAAATTTATTTAGGTTTTATTAAACATGATTGAGAATCGAATGACTTTGTCTTCGATGTTTTGAACTTGTTTTTCGTATCAGAAACCAACAATAGTCACCCATCATTGCTTCATCCCAAAACCCTTGGTAACGATGTTCCATCATCTTCATTTGTTGGTGAAAACGTTCGCCGTGCTCATCACTCTCGTCACCAAGATTTTCCGGGAAAAAATCCATGTGAGAATGTAGGAAATGTATCTTCAAAGACATATTCACACCTGTGTTCAATAACGTGAAATAAAACGATTTGAAATTAATTATATGTAACAAACACAATATTTTTGATTTATACCTATTTTCTCATAATTTTTGAGCAATTCATCGACGGCTTCCTCATAATCTGTGCTTCTGAAATTTCCTAAAAAGGTTGTGACAACACGCTGGAACGATTTCCACGCTACGTCCTCATCTGGTGTCAAAACTGTATTGAATGCGGAATCATTGAGCAGTTTTTTGATCTGTGGGCCAACAAATACACCTTCCTTTATCTTTGCGTCAGATAAATTTGGAGATACTGATTTCAAGTACTGGAATGCCAGCCCTTCTTTTTGCAACGCTTTGAAGAAATTTTTGAATATATATATAGTTGCCACACGCGTAACAAAACTTTTGAGGATCATTTTTACACTTGAATTCACGTTTTGTCGTATACATCGTTAAGCAATGTTAAAGAAAGAAAGCTGTCAAATTGAGTTGGTTGCGTTAGGTTCTCGCCGAGCGGTCTCACAAACACTAGCGTAAATTATATTGTTGAAAATATCCCATTTAATTTTGCGTGACAGCTGGTAGTGTTAGTGAAATGCAACGTATGCGTACACGTCCGCAGAAAGGCTTACTGGAAGTGGTGCATGAACCTAGGAGCGGGACAACGGCCAATCTTGGAACATTCAATTTCCATGATTTTACAAAAAATTTCATAACATCGACAATTTCCAACCGATTTCATCCATTAAAGGCTCATTTTCTCCAGTTTTTAATGGACTTTAAGAATAAATTATGGAATGATTTTTTGAATCTTTTTATCCCATTAAAAATGTTTATTAAAACAAGATTTTTATGGAAAATTCGCAGGAAAAATAAAAAAAATGCTGTAAATTTTCAAATAACTTCAAAATTTTTAATTCAGACATGATATTCTAGTGAACGATAGCAAATTTATTTAGCTTCACTTTCATAAAAAAAGATTTAAAATTGGTGCACTAGTTCCAAAGCTATTTACATTTTAGTAATCGTACTTTTGTCCAAAATTCAAAAAATCAAAATTTTTGTATATCTCAAAAATGGCTCTACTTTAATTTTTTCTGACCACGGCATTGAATTAAGCGTAGGATTTTGCATTAGAAACGTTGGTCAACCACTAAAGTTCACACTTTTTATGTTGTTTTGTAAACTAGTGTAATTGGTGAAAGCCCACTATCGTGGAGTTTATCCGAAAGGACATCGATAAAAACAGAATCAAAAGCCCCCTTAATGTCCAAGAAAACTGAACCCATTTGCTGTTTTTGCGCATAGGCCAGTTGAATTTCAGTTGATTGGGTAAGTCTATTCAACACATTATACAGTTAGGAATCCTTATTGCCGGGGTAACGGGGGCGTGAATAAGGAACCGCGAATAAGGATACTCACAGCTAATGGGATTTTCACTAATGGGGGCTGTAGTGGATTATCTCATTTGTTTCAATACATAAAGCTATACTGTCTTCGACAAAGTTGCTGTACTGGGTTAGACCAACAAGCCTGTGCCACTGGATTCAGGTTAATTTGTGAACTACGCCGCTAGAGGCGCTTCACTTTTATGTTACTTATGACGGGCGCTTTAATATATGGATCATATTTCCAACATAGAATATTTCGTGATCCTGACCATATAGAAAGTTACTGTCTTGAACAAAGTTGTTCAGGTGACCAAGTCCTTTCGGATGGTGGTCATATTAGTTCAGAACTCTCTCACTACGCAGCGCTAGTGTGCATGTGCAATTCCTATATAAACTGTATCTCGAGAGCCTGGCCATATAGAATGTTGCTGTTTTCAGCAAAGTTGTGCAGGTGATCAAGTCCTTTTGGATGGTGGCCATATTAGTTCAGAACACTCTCACTATGCAGCGCTAGTGTGCATGAGCAATTCCTATATAAACTGTATCTCGATAGCCTGGCCATATAGAAAGTTGCTGTTTTCAGCAAAGTTGTGCAGGTGATCAAGTCCTTTCGGATGATTGTCATATTAGTTCAGAACACGCTCACTACGTGGCGCTAGTGTGCAAGTGAATTTCCTGTATAAGCTGTATCTCGAGAACCTGGCCATATAGAAGGTTACTGTATTCAGCAAAGTTGTTCAGGTGACCAAGTCCTTTCAGATATAAACTGTATCTCGAGAGCCTGGCCATATAGAAAGTTGCTGGTTTCAGCAAAGTTGTGCAGGTGATCAAATTCTTTTGGATGGTGGCCATATTAGTTCAGAACACTCTCACTACGCAGCGCTAGTGTGCATGAGCAATTCCTATATAAACTGTACCTCGAGAACCTGGCCATATAGAAGGTTACTGTCTTCAGCAAAGTTGTTCAGGTGACTAAGTCCTTTCGGATGATGGTCATATTTTTCAGAACTCTCACAATACGCGGCGCTAGTGTGCACATGAACTTCCTTAATATGTTATGTCTCCAAAGCTTGTCCATATAAGATGTTGCTGTGCAATGTGAGAACAGAAACCGGAAAACGGATGACGTGTACAGGCCGGAAATCGATGTCAGATGCCATTTTGGAATCCAAGATGGCGGCCATCGGTTCAAGAAAAACTGTCAAAGACCCTACAATATGGATATTTTTGGAAAGGGGACGACGTGTAGAGGCAGGAAATCGTTGCCAGACGACATTTTGGAATCCAAGATGGCGGCCATCGGGTCAAGGAAAACTGTCAAATACCCTATAATACGGGTATTTCCGGAAAGAGAACGACGTATAGAGGCCAGAAATCGATGCCAGACACCATTTTGGAATCCAAGATGGCGACCATCGGGTCAAGAAAAACTGTCAAATACCCTAAAATATGGGTATTTTCGGATAGGAGATGACATGTAGAGGACGGAAATCGATGTCAGATGCCATTTTGGAATCCAAGATGGCTGCCATCGGGTCAAGAAAAGCTGTCAAATACTCTACAATATGAGTATTTCCGGAAAGGAAACGACGTGTAGAGGCGGTAAATCGATGCCAGATGCCATTTTGAAATTCAAGATGGCGGCCATCGGTTCAATAAAAAACTGTCAAATACCCTACAATATGGGTATTTTCGGATAGGGGATAACGGGTAGAGGCTGGAAACCGATGTCAGACGCCATTTTAAAAATCAAGATGGCGCCCATGTTTTCCATAAATAAGGCTTACCAAGTATATTGCGTATAATTTATTGTGTATAGCGTATCATTGAGCAAGATCGCAACGTAACGTGGAAAATTCCTCAAAACAATAAAACGCTTTGATTTGTTTTGTTTTTTCTATTGTAAACTACAGATTTATACCACATTTTATTTTCTCTTTCGATAACAAAGAACCAACCAGCGCTGTCATGTTTTATGCATTCTAGTCACTCTCGTTTTTCCACTCCGTGAGAAGAGTCTCGACTTCCCTTAGCAAATCTTGCATTTTTGCACTCCGTTCAACATTGCTGTCCAATTTGCAGAAACTTTCGACCTCGGAGAGTTGTTTTTAACTCGATTTCTGCCGCACCAGGTGGTGTATGAAAATATCATCCATATTCACTGTAGAGGAATAAATCTGTAGTTTACGATAGAAAAAAAAAACAAAACAATTAAAAGCGTTTTATTGTTTTGAGGAATTTTCCACGTTACGTAGCGATCTTGCTCAGTGATACGCTATACACAATAAATTATACGCAATATTCTTGGTAAGCCTTATTTATGGAAAACATGTTGTTTTTAACTAGTTCGTTTATTTAGAAGGCTCAATCGCGTTAGCTTTACGGAGCCGATAGTTCATTGCTCTTTGTTTGTAACAACATTCACTTAATTCTATGTCTAGTAGGAGTTGGGCCGAATACTCGCGGCTTACTCGAGGTAAGAGAGGTACATTGTCGAAGGATAGGATCAGGGAGGATCTTGGGGGTAAGGTTTCGTTGTGTCATCAGAGCGTTGTCACTAGTATGAACGGTAGTGCGGTTCTAGTTTCATCTGGAGTTTGACCGGTTATGGTAACCATGGAAAACATGTTGCTGCCATATTGGATTCCAAAATAGCGTCTGGAATCTATATCTGGCCTCTACACGTCGTCCCTTTTCGGAAATTCCCACATCGTAGGGTATTTGACAGTTTTTCTTGAAACGATGGCCGCCATCTTGGATTGCAAAATGGCATCTGACATCGATTTCCGGCCTCTACACGTCGTTTCCTTTCCGGAAATACTCATATTGTAGAGTATTTGACAGTTTTTCTTGACCCGATGGCCACCATCTTGGATCCCAAAATGTCGTCTGGCATCGATTTCCGGCGTCTACACGTCGTCTCCTTTCAAAAATATCCATATTGTAGGGTATTTGACAGTTTTTCTTGAACCTATGGTCGCCATCTCGGATTACAAAATGGTATCTGACATCGATTTCCGGTCTCTACACGTCATCTCCTATCCGAAAATACCCATGTTGTAGGGTATTTGACAGTTTTTATTGAACCGATGGCAACCATTTTGGATTCCAAAATGGCGTCTGACATCGATTTTCGGCCTCTACACGTCGTTCCCTATCCGGAAATACCCATATTGTAGGGTATTTGACAGTTTTTCTTGACCCGATGATCGCCATCTTGAATTCCAAAATGGCGTCTGGCATCGATTTCTGGTCTGTACACGTCGTTCCCTTTCTGGAAATACCCGTATTATAGGGTATTTGACAGTTTTTCTTGACCCGATGGCCGCCATATTGGATTCCAAAATGTCGTCTGGCAACGATTTCCTGCCTCTACACGTCGTCTACTTTCCAAAAATACCCATATTGTAGGGTATTTGACAGTTTTTCTTGAACCGAAGGCCGTCATTTTGGATTGCAAAATGGCATCTGACATCGATTTCCGGCCTCTACACGTCATCCGTTTTCCGGTTTCTGTTCTCACATTGCACAGCAACATCTTATATGGACAAGCTTTGGAGACATAACATATTAAGGAAGTTCATGTGCACACTAGCGCTGCGTAGTGTGAGAGTTCTGAAATAATATGACCATCATCCGAAAGGACTTAGTCACCTGAAAAACTTTGCTAAAGACAGTAACCTTCTATATGGCCAGGTTCTCGAGATACAGCTTATACAGGAAATTCACTTGCACACTAGCGCCACGTAGTGAGAGTGTTCTGAACTAATATGACCATCATCCGAAAGGACTTGATCACCTGCACAACTTTGATAAAAACAGCAACTTTCTATATGGCCAGGCTCTCGAGATACAGTTTATATAGGAATTTCACATGCACACTAGCGCTGCGTAGTGAGAGTTCTCAACTAATATGGCCACCATCCAAAAGGACTTGATCACCTGCACAACTTTGCTGAAAACAGCAACTTTCTATATGGTCAGGATCACGAAATATTCTATGTTGGAAATATGATCCATATATTATAGCGCCCGTCATAAGTAACATAAAAGTGAAGCGTCTCTAGCGGCGTAGTTCACAAATTAACCTGAATCCAATGGCACAGGCTTGTTGGTCTAACCCAGTACAGCAACTTTGTCGAAGACAGTATAGCTTTATGTATTGAAACAAATAAGATAATCCCCTACAGCCTCTATTAGTGAAAATCCCATAAGCTGTGGGTATCCTTATTCGCGGATAGCCCGGCAATAAGGATCCGGCAATAAGGGATACCGGCAATAAGGATTCCTGACTGTACTGTTTTTGTTTGCGATTTTCTGTTAGAAAGAGAAATAGGGAAGATTTTTGCTTTTTTCACTCACACGTCAGTAAGAAATGGTTGGCGTGTAGTGTAGTGTAGTACTATAATTTCGACTAGTATGGGGTACGTTAATCGATTTGCTTGGGACCAATAGGCTAGTAAAGCAGTGAGCCAATTTAAGATCGTTGGTTTTCACCGGTTGGTAGTACCACCAATTTAAAAGTACATCTCCAGAAGCATCCGCAGAAGGACAAAACGCTACGGTCACAAAATACATCACAGTGTCAGGATCAGAATCCACATCGGCATCCAAAATAGATATAATGTTTAAAGAAACGCAACTTTGGAAGGTATTTTATACTTTGACTAGGGGAAAAGTTGGTTTCGGCAATACCTTAACCTATTATCGTCAGGGGGGTAAACAACGTCGTTGAGAGCTCAATTTTGGCATGTGGATACATTGTGTTTCAGAGCAACTATTGCTAAATTTGAGTGCTCTAGGACTTTGTTTACCCCCTGACGATAATAGGTTAAGGTATTGCCGAAGCCAACTTTTCCCCTATATGTTTTAGTATTACTTCTACGTGAAGTCAACGATTTACATAGTTGAAGATGCTAATTTCAAATAACAGACTGTAGTGGTAATTTTTATACGATAGATGGAGTAGATGAAAGCATAGAGTTGATAGTTCCGTTACAGTACGGCAGTGTGAAGATTGCTTATAGATATTAGAATAGCGAGCTAGGACAACTTTTAAGGAAGGTACAAATCGGTTTTTTCATCTCTCTTTACCAAACTCTCCCTTTGGAGAGGGATGGTGAGGGGGGGGGGGAGTTTGGTAAAGAGAGATGAAAAAACCGATGTGTACCTTCCTTAAAAGTTGTCCTAGCTCGCTATTCTAATATCTATATGCAATCTTCACACTGCCGTACTCTAACGGAACTATCAACTCTATGCTTTCATATACTCCATCTATCGTATAAAAATTACCACTACAGTCTGTTATTTGAAATTAGCATCTTCAACTAGGTATTTTATGTTACTTTTTTCAGGTTAGAAATTCACTCGTTTTTTAAAATTGACTATAGGCAAAGCAAATTTGCAATTATATTATGAAGTTTTTCAGTCAAACTCCGTTCAAAATCTTCCGTAAAAAACTTGATGACTGGTTCTGCGTCTCATTTAACCTTTCTCTTAGCTAAGCAAAATACATTATATGTTCAATGTGGGTTTTAAAATAATGACCACTAATAATAGTATTACACTACCATATGCGTGATAATGTTTGCACCATCGTACAAATAAGGTTCCCATTTCACCTGGCAGCGTATTCGTGATTTGTTCCACGCGCAAATGTCGCAAAAAGACATTTCAATCGCCGTGGGAGTGTCCCGGTGGACCGTCAAAAGGATTTTAGACCGAGAAAAAAAGGGCAACTATCCGCGAAGGTGACCACAGGTTGTTCGAGGTCAGCTCGGGTTCCGAGGGTTATCGCTGCTATCAAAAGGAAGATTCGGGTGAATCCAGTGCGTTCAATAAGGAAAAAAGGCAAAGGAACACGGGATCAGTGACTTTATGGCACGGAAGATCGTAAAGGAAGATTGCAGGGCGAAGTCGAGGGCACGGTAAAAAAAACTCACATGATTACCAACCGCATCCGGGAGCTACGAGTCGAACGATGCAAGAAAATCTTGAACTGGTGATACTCTAAGGAAGCCTTAGCGTGAAACTTCAAAGGCACAAATGTCAGCTTCCACAAAACATACAAATTTGAAATTGCTACTCTCTGTTTGTAGTAGCACAGTAAACAAGGAGTAGCAATTTCAAATTGGTATGTTTTGTGGAAGCTGACATTTGTGCCTTTAAAGTTTCACGCTAAGGCTTCCTTAGAGTATCACCTTAAGCGAAAAAATCCGGTAATCTTGTTTACCGACGAGAGCATGTTTGCCGTCGATCCCGTATCAAATTCCAGAACCGGCCGGTATATTAGTTCTCTTCCGGTAAAAGATGTGGCGACGAGCACAAGAACGTGTATCTGGCCAAGCATCCTGCTAGCGTTATGGTGTTTGGATTGGTGGCTTCCGATGGCAAAAAACTGGACCCGGTGTTCATTCCAGAAGGCGACAAGGACAATACGGAGGTCTACATCGGGATATTAAGTAAGTATGTTCTTCCGTGGATCAATGCTGTATTTCAAAAAGATGGGGCTCTGTGCCACACCTCGAACAGCACTCAGAAATGGTTGCAGGAAGGTTGAAGAGCCCATAATTTTAGTGATGTCGAAAAAAAATCTTAACTTCAATGGTAGCTGCCACTGAAGAAAAATAAATGATAACAGTTTATTTGTATTTCCCAAAGCAACGTGATTATTCCGTTAATTAAAGTGAAACGGTAAAAAGATATCTGCTTTTCGTTTAGGGGAGTGTATTACACTTGTTTACCGTATTCATTGATAGTAATATTTCTTCCCACTACACATTTCCTGTTCATTATTTTTTGAAAACTTTGGTGTTCAACAACATAACAACATATTGCCATACATTTCCTTTGATTTTTAGTACCATGAGTTCAGTACGTAGGTAAGATCCAAGGGTGATATGCATGATTGATTTGAATTCAAACGAATATGCTGTCCTGTAGTGACGAATATCACAAACTGGGTAAAGGGTGATACGGTCAAAATTTGGTCAATATCAACTTGACGTATTTCTTTCAATTTTGCATTTAAAAAACCTGAACACCCCTCATTTTGAAGGTGTGTGTGTGTGTGTGTGTAGAATGTTGCTCCTATTTTGATTTTGGAATTCACTCTTCAGTTGTCAAAATGCCGTCCAAGCAAGAAGAGCAGCGTATCAAAATTTTGCTCGCGCATCGCGAAAATCCGAGCTACTCGCACGCAAATTTGGCAAAATCGCTAAAAGTTGCCAAATCAACCGTTACAAATGTAATTAAAGTGTTTGGGGAACGTTTGTCGACAGCCAGGAAGTCTGGATCGGGGGGAAATCGAAAACCGGAAGCCGCTGAGACGACAAAGAGAGTTGCCGGTAGTTTCAAGCGAAACCCTAACCTCTCTCTCCGAGATGCCGCAAATAAGCTGGGTGTATCGTCTACAACCGTGCATCGAGCCAAAAAACGAGCCGGACTATCGACTTACAAGAAGGTAGTGACTCCAAATCGCGATGATAAACAAAATACGATGGCCAAAGCGCGATCCCGGAGGCTGTACACGACGATGCTGACGAAGTTTGACTGCGTGGTAATGGACGACGAAACCTACGTCAAAGCCGACTACAAGCAGCTTCCGGGACAGGAGTTTTATACGGCAAAAGGAAGGGGAAAGGTAGCAGATGTTTTCAAGCACATGAAACTGTCAAAGTTCGCAAAGAAATATCTGGTTTGGCAAGCCATCTGTACCTGTGGCTTTAAAAGCAGCATTTTCATAGCTTCCGGGACTGTCAACCAAGAAATTTACGTGAAAGAGTGTTTGAATAAACGTCTGCTGCCTTTCCTGAAGAAACACGGTTGTTCCGTACTGTTTTGGCCGGATTTGGCATCTTGCCATTACGGTAAAAAGGCCATGGAGTGGTACGCCGCCAACAACGTGCAGGTGGTTCCCAACTGAGAAATACTGGGCTATTGTCAAGCGGAACCTAAAGAAGACCAAAAAAACTGCTAAGGGCGAGCAGCAGTTCAAGGCAAACTGGCTTTCTGCGGCGAAGAAGGTGGACAGGGTGGCTGTACAAAATCTGATGGCAGGGGTCAAGCGTAAGGCCCGGCAATTCGGATTTGGAAAAGCGGAAGCCTAACTGAATATTTTTCCTGAATTTTATACTAATTGAACTTGAAAAAGAAATTTAATTTGATTTTTTAAATAAACGATTTCACCGATTTACACGCGTTTTCCCTTGACCAAATTTTGACCGTATCACCCTTTAGTACTGTGAGCTACTAGCACCTACTTCAGAAAAATAATATCAGTGAGTAAAGGCGACGTCCTATTGAGCAATTACGAAAAATCTCTATCATCATTTCATATTCAAAACTACCCAGCCCATTTCAAGTGACTTCCGGCAGAAGGAACTTCGCTTGGTTTGATTCAACATTGATTCACCATGCTTGTGCGATGTGCAAATTATCATACAAAAAATTACCTTTTAAAGCTCCTCAACCAACAAAAGAATCATCAAACGTACGTACTACGTATCCCTTCAAAGCGACGGATTGAATCTCTAGGGTATTACTACAACTGAAATTGAGAAAAAGAAAACTTGTTGTTTCAATAGCAAACCGTGTGGAAGAAATCCCAAGAGCATAAAAATTGCGCGGTCAATCCGCACGAAGAAAAGCAATCCACTTTCTCGATTGGAATCGCTACCCCCGGCACACTGGCGGTTTATTTAATGCTGTTCCACTTGGTTCTGGATGAAGAATGGCAAAGTATGGGAGAAAATCTCTTCGAAACTTTTGTTCCGTTTTCCGCTTTGCAAGGCACAGACTATAGTGCCGACTGAATTTTCCGAGGGGAGAAAAATCTTTCGTATCACTTTCGCTGCCGTTCCGCAATTCACTTTCCAATTATAGTTGAATTTATAATTGATTATAAGGTCTGGTCTAAAGTCGGCGGATTGCCTTCAAGCCTCCGAGGCGGAAGAAGAAGGAAGGTAGGTAGAAGATTTTTAATCAACCGTGAAGCAACTCGACTGAAAGCTAAAAAGTCTAAGAACAACTCAGCAGGATGCCTTGCAGTAGTATGTTGAGCTGGGACGTGTTTTATTATACTGGTGGGAATTTAATTGAGAAGAACTATGCTGAACTGGAAACCGAAATGCGATTGAATGAAGTTTTTAATTATCCCAACCGCACTAATTACTATAAACTTAATAAAAAGATGAGTAAAGCCATTGGTCCACGGTTATATGAGTTGATGGGTCGATAGGTAGGGTCCAGATGTGGTAGCTGCCTCCCTGGCGTCGGTAGCATTGGTACTCAGTACGGGAAATAAGTTCGACGGGATACAAATGAAGGAAAGAAATCAGGCCACTTCGAATAATTCTTTGCATTCACTTTGAGATTATCTTTGAGTTTTATACTTTCTCAAGAACTCACTGAAGCTTCCATTCTCTATAAAACTTGATTGAATTCTCCTTAGAGTGCCCATGTAATTCACCTCTGAAATGTCTGGAAATTCGACATACAATTAGCTTGCAGCTCTTCTCTGAATTATTTTGAAAATTTACTTGGAATTCTCCTCAGAATTCAATTTAAATTTTTCTCCATATGCCCTTGGTATTATCTTCGAATTTCCTTTAAAACTTTTCAAGAATTCCGTGGGAATTGTATCCACAAAGTTAGACTCCCTTGGTAATATTCTCAGAATTATTTAAGACTCCACTTGGAACTATCCACACTCATCAATATGACATCACAATCATCTTGAAATATTCCAAAATCATCCAAATTACATCAAAATATTTTTCACAATTGCCCTATTCAAAACTCCCTTGTCGCTAATACGGAAATACCTTATATTCTTTCTATGTGCTCCTTATTCTTCAAAGTGATAGAAATGTTCCTCCCGAAAGCACTGTTCTTCCTTCGGTCTCGGAAGTTTCCCGTCTTCCAGCATTTTCTTTTGCCATGCCACCATCAATATTAAGTACTCCGAATCCAGTACAATTTAATCATTTGACGAAATGTACTAATAATTTCTACCAAAATAAAAAATCTTATTTCTACCAAAATAAAAAATAAATTTTCTGATAACGATGGAAATACTCGCCATGCTACACTCGAAGGTATTTCTTTGGTTGTATAAAACCAACCTCCAAGAAATACACTCCACAAGATGAAAGTCTTCTTCTTCTTGTTCGCATTTCAAGCTTCTTGCTTAGCGCATATTAGCTTATTGCGTGCTCTAAACATAGTGTTCTAAATGCACTTCCACAGTTATTGATTGAGAGCTTTCGATGCCAATACCAATGCATGAATTTGTATATTGTGTGGCAAGCACAATGATACTCTATGCCCAGGGAAGTCGAGAAAATGTCCAACCCGAAAGATTCCCTCGACCGGACCGGGAATCGAACCCACCGCCTCCGGCTTGGTAATACCGTGCCTTTACTGACTAGGCTATGAGGTCTACAAGATGAAAGTAATTGCATTAAATTAATTGCACCATAAACAACCGATCACCACACGTTTAAAACTTGGAGGAATTACAGTCATCAAACGACCAAAACCTAACGGAAACACAAACCTGTGTACTGTGTTTTTCAACGTGTATATTGTAACAGTCTATTTATAAGTTTTTGCGGATCCCTTATCTATCTATACCCCGGCTACCGTCGTTATCGTGTTACAATATCTCTCCCTCTATGTGCACACAAATTCAATTAGTACAATCTATATCATTTGGAACTGTATTGTGTATGGTTAAATATAATATATAATTCAATAATTATTTGCAAAATTCGATATAACGGGTGGCAACTAAAATTTTGGAATTTCTTTTCTCAAGCTATCAAAAAAGGACAAACATACTTGAAGAAGATCTGATTTATTGAAATTAAAGATGCATTGTCCATTGTTGAAAAAAAAATTAGTGAACATTTGAAAACGGTCCGTAATCGGATGTTCGGCGAAGCTTCCGTTTGATGTCGGAACAGGAGCGTTGTACGGCCTTCATGTCAACTTTGCGAATGCATCACTTGATTCTACCAATCAACTGTTTGCAATTCGTGGCTCTCCAGTTATTTTTGTCACCAAGGAGCTCAAAACCCCAAAGAAATCTTCGATTGGGTGACACTGAGGCAGATTTGTCGGGTTGTGGTTTTTGGGTACAAATGGGATCGAATGGGTATTCAGGAACGATTGTGTATTTTTGGCGTAATGCGATGACGCTTTATCCGGCCAAAACACGTATTGTCCATCAGCATGATGTTTTTGTAGAAACGGGATCAAAATTTTCTTCAAACATTCGTTTCTGGTACACATATTGATTGATTGCCAAACCAGAGGGCTTGAACCATGGCTTAGAAATGCCTTTCTCGGTCCTTTTGCGTCCATAATTTTGGCTGGTCTTCCACTACCTTGCTTGCGAGCAGTTGTTGGGGATCTTAGGATATGGTAAACAGTCGAAGCCGCAATATTTTCGCTTTTAAAATGTTGTACCGTATACTTTTTGTCGAGATTTCTGTGCAGTTCGTAGAACTGTACAACGCGCTCGCGAAATACTTCTTGTTTCGACGGCATTTTGAGCAAAACTGAGCAAGCATAAACAAAACAGAAAATACTAGCAGAAAGAGGAGAGAGAGAGCTAACACATACACACTCTTATTTTTCGCTGAGCTCGTTTGTTGTTGAGCATAGAGGCCTCGAAAAAATTCCAAAATTTTAGTTGACACCCGTTAGAATGTTTCAACTGATCCTAAATCTACTATTTACAAAAAAAGAGATCTCTTTTCTATTCAGTTACAATTATTTCTGGATGCCAGAGTTTCGGTTGTACATGATTCACCATTTGCACGCTTGATCATGGTTCTCTGGTTAATGCAGTGTGGGATGATTGTTCCTCGACGGAGACCAGGAACACGAAAGGAACAGGTAAATCATACAAGGCAAGTGTAAATTATTGGACCGCAAGTTTTCCCAAAATGGGTTGCTCTACCAGCACACAAGGTCACAAGGTTGATGTTGATTTCAGCGACGGAAATAGAGCGATTCGTGATACTGAGCGCACGAATTTTTTAGCTAATGCTGTTCGAAGAGTGACCTCTTGGACAACATCATCTTTTCCGGGATTATGTTTGACGATTTTCCACAACGGCCAATTTGTTGGTGGAACGTTATTTTCCTTTATTTTGACGATGGTACCAACTTCGATGGTGGCGAGCGGATTGCAACCTTCCGCTGCTTCCAACAAGGAAATGTCCTGGCGTGAGGACTTCTAGATCAGATGGATCCTCGGGTATCGGCGTGGGCGGATGAGAGTTGAGGCACATCTCGACTTGTGCTAACAATGTCAACAAGTCCTCTGTTGGAGATAGAATTAAGATTTTGCAAATATCACTCCAATTAGTTAAGTGTTGAATTACCATTACAAACAATACGGACTGTTATTGAATTGCGAGCAGAAACAGGGAGATACTTTTGTACATACGATAATGACCACAGTAAAAGATTAGGATCGAGCAAATTTGTAAATAGAACAGTTACAAACTACACGTTGGTTGAAGGAAACAGATCCTACGTCTTCTATTTCTCTGGTCGGTCGATGACAAATTATTTTGTGATCAGTGTCTCGGTTTGGGCAGAATTCGTCTCGGTGCTAGTTATCTACTAGCGAAGAAAGTCCTTCAAGTGCGGCAAGACGTCCATCGTCATCTAAGGCTCACCGTAGGCTAAGTTGACGTTACCAACGGTCTTCAGTAAAGGGTGTATTCGATAAAAATGGCACACACATATTCACTCACCAAAATTAAACCAATTATCGGATTTTCTTTACATTTTCAGGGAATGAAAACTACTAATGTATTATGATTTACAAAATTTTGTTTTATGCAATTTCGTCTCCCATCCCGACTGCTGCACCTTCCTTTTCACTCCAAAATCACATCAATTTTTGTACAACCGATTTTCCCATTGTTTTTGTTACCCAAATATATTTCAACTCCAGGTCTGTTTGAATAGTTTTGGGATGTTTGCGAAGTTCCGTGTTCATAATTGCCCAGAAAATTTTGGGTGAAGCTCCGGTGAATTTGGCACAAAATTTACTCCGTTGGCTCGGTACCCCTCCAACACGTTTCGAGCGTAGTGGCTGGATGCTAGATCAGCCTAAAATAGAGTTGATTATTTGTGCTTCCTTATTAATGGCAACAGACACTTCTTAAGGCACTCTTCCGTGTAAACCACACCGTTGATTTTTCCGGAAGTGATGAGCGCTTATTTCACCACATCCGCAAATCGCCTGCCAGATCAGGAATTTCTTTGCAAATTTCGATAATTTCTTCTTCCGAACATCCTCCGGAACATCGAACTTAGACTTGGAATCGAAATATTCTTGCACAGGTAGTTGACGGAAGTCGGCTTTGATGTAACTTTCGGCATCCATCACGATGCAACACGATAATTTGGTGTAAAGTTTCCGGACGCAGGTTTTCGCAGTGATGTTTTGCTTTTCATTCCAGTTTGGGGCTTTTTGCACCTTGTAAACAAGCAAAACCGACTGACACCTTAGACTTTTTAGCGACATCTCGAATTGACATGTTTGGACAGTTCTTGAACTGTTGCACCACTTTCCTGGCCATTTTACTGTCCATTGAACCACTTTTATGACCACTCCCTTCCTTCCTTTGGTCACTTAGACGCTCCTTGAAGGTTCTTATCACAAGAGACACAGTTGTATTTGCAATTCCAAGCTTTTTAGCGATCCTTCGGTGGGACGCTTCTGGATTTTGATTGTAAGTGCACAACATTTTATCATGGACAATTTCTTGTTTCGACAGTATGACTGGAACTACTGTATGAATAACTATAAAACTTGACAGATGTAAACAATACACTATGAATAAGATTTACTAAAATTTTCTGGTTTTTTACTCATCGAAGAATGACAACTTTTAGCATTCGGTAGATCCTATTCAAGACATGCGAAGCACCTACTGCCATCAAAGTAGCATTGTCAGAATGGAGCTCGACGACTTTTCCTCGTCGGGAGACTAGACGACGTAGTTCAGCTAGGAACGCAGGAGTTGAAAAATCACGCAGAAGCTCGAAGTGGTCAGCTTTGATTGAGAAGCAGACGAATATGGCAATTTGGATTTTTGTAGGACCACGCTTTCGAACTGCTGACTTGATGTAGAACGGTCCACAGTAGTCGACACCGCACACGGAAAACGGACGCGTCGGCGAAACTCGCATTGATGGAAGACGCATTTTATGAGGTTTCTGCCGCCCAAAACCCAAAACTTCTGGCGGAAAGTGGCTAGCAGGAGTTGCATGCAGTGGCTTGATTGCGTCGGATAACGCAGCGTTATGGATACGACCACCGACGTGGATGATACCGTCTTGGTCTACAAACGGGCTCAGTCATTTGAGTGAAGATGACTTAGCGACACGTTCGTCACTTGCGAGATCAGAGACCTCCTCAGCGAAAGTCTCGCGCTGTGATAAACGGCACAGCAGTTGTTCGGCGTGTTGAAGATCGGTGGTGGTAGGTCATGGAACAGATGAGGATTTATCTCCTTGAAGTACTACTAATTCAGCAAAACTGTCTGTTATTGGAAATTAACATCTTCAAAAAACTATTTTTTTTTTAAATCAATAATGTTCTGATTTGTTTACTTAATGATAAAAAAAAAACACATTTCTCCACCTTGACTATGAATCAAAATATCATAAATTAATACTATCAGCAGAAAATACTCAAAAGCGTGTGAAAAAGATACTTTTCCATATGCTTTTAAGTGCGAAAGGTAACTTTTGCGCACGCCTATTTCAGTTAGGAAAAGAAGGCCGCTATATTATTCTACCACGTGATTAAAAAATAGGTATGCAGAATTGCTAAATAGCTATTTATGTAAAAAGTTGCTAAAAGAAAAAATTTCCAACACAAGTTTTATCCAACGAGGTTTGCCGTTTATTCTTAGGACTCATTGCTTAAAACTTCAATTTTCGTCACTGTATTGAATAAAATAATGGCCCTTTTTATTCATTAAAATAACAGTGTTGAAAAGAACTACTTTTCAGCATCCAGTGCAGAAAAGTTCTACTTTTCGACACTCTTTTGAGTGCAAAAAAATGTGTATGCATTTTGATTTTTTCAACACTTAATTACACTCGTAATAATCCAACTTGGCAAGCCTCGTGTTGAATCCAACTCTGCACGACTCAGGTCGATTAAGTGAAGCAATTAATGAGAGGGATAAACATAATCGATTAGCTATTTCTAAATTGTATAAGGTTGCTGAGTTATTTACAGTATCCATGTTATGGATGATTGTTATGGGGGGTAAAACATATCTCTAAAAATGACCTAGAGGTTTACGAATAGAACCTAATTGTGAATTTGCAGCACCGTTTTCGAATCTTAGACATCTTTTAATACTACCGTAACCTATCCTTAACCTTACTTAATAGTGCTCAAGCTAGCTAATATCGGTTTCGCTCTCTTTTTCATATCTCACACTGTGCGGATAATGAAATTGAAAATTATTCTCAGGCAGCATCCTTTCCCAACACGGTTTTATTGGTTTTAGCATATTAATCGAATAAGGCATGGAGAGATTTTCCAGAAATGGAGCCTTGATGTTTTATTCCACTAACTACCATGACGAGGAAAAAGTACTCAGCATTAGAATCGGGAAATTGTTAAATAATGACTCTTTGGAGAAGGAATACTGATAATGTAACGTAATATTTATCATTTCGTTCGCGGCTTCTTGTTTGAAGGACAAGCATCCAAAGCCACCGTTTTATTTGTCATGCTGCTGGTTATATATAAATATATATATATTTTTCATTTCTCTTCATATAACGATAATATTCAAAGGGATCCTCTTTGTGATCTAAATGACGCTAACGAATAAAAATGACTGGCATAATCAGAGCAGAGTTTCAAACGATGGCAAATACAATATTTCCTGGATTTATATTTTGCTGATTACAATTCACCATGAAACGATTACGTTCTTACGAAACGTAATCACCAGTCACAAGAAATTTCTCTCTGACAGCATTCATGTTAGTAACTGCTTTTGTTCTCCTAAATTTTTCAAAACAGAATGAAAACAACTCATCTTAATAGCTTTCGCATTCGGGAATGAGATTAGACAAATCTTTCAATGAATGTGGATGAATTTCCTGTTTTGTTTCTTTTTCTGAAGAAATCAGCACTTCTACAATTTCGAAAATATTTAAATCGCTGTGGATGAACACGAACTACGAATCATATTAAAATAACTGCAAAGCAATAGCCAAATCCAATTTTTCACTTGAATAATCAAAGCATGCACTTCATATATGACCATCCAGAAAGTACAATTCATTATGGAATGAATAATAGATTTTCATTTTTTCTGCTTCTATTAGTGGTCCTTTATCCAGGTTTTTACATCGCCTTGCGCTCGTGAATTCGAAATACAAGTTGCATGATTTATTGTGTTTTTACAAAGCATGCTTCTGCTTTCTTCGTTCTTGTTTGTGAAGTTGTGAAAAATTGCAATCAATTTATCTTATGCAAGGATTACCACTGCCAGAAGAGTATTGTTAACAGAAAGAGCTAAGAATTTGATATCGCTGGAGGTTTCTTCCATTAAGGCACCGAACATATGAATCACTACAATTTACTTTTAACATGACACGTAGATAGCACATAAATCTTCTCTAGGGCGAATGTTTCCATTTCTTCACTCAATCCGTCCGCCTCCGATAGACTCTGAATTCACTGCCATACTTTCAGGTTGTTGTTAAAAATGGGAATTAGTTTATATTTTCTTCGCTTGTTTCGCTACTTGTTTGGACGGAATGTAATTCAGCTGGAAGTCGTTGGTTTATTAGTACACGTGATAAACGGCACTTGGTGAAAAGTTTAAACGCAAGTGAAAGATCTAGATTAGGCTACTGGCACTTCTAGCAGACGTTTTTCGAGTTGTTTACCTCATGGCTGGAAAGCTCGTTGAAATTAACGGTCTCTCATTTTGTTCACTTTTATCTTCGATCGCAGCACATGAAGAAATATAGATATCAAAACATTGGATGTTGTCTTTCTGTGTTCTGATGTTTGTGATCGAGTAACGCCTGTCAGGCTTTCCACGCTTTAGCATTTGTTTGATTACCTATCTTGGGGGAAAATATCATAAAAGTAACTTGAGCTTCCATTCGGCAAGTACGCTTCCTGTTTCTCAAGCTAGAATAAGCTTATGTCCCTCCTACCAGTGATGTGTCATGGTCAATTTAAAACTGGTTACCCACCAAGAATTACCCTTTGCACTCTTTTTGGAAATAAAGAAAAACAATTTTAATTTTCAATAACTGGTTACGGTGGAGCACGGAGCAAGCTTGTTAATCGATAACCGTCGATTATCGTAGACGTTATCGACGGTTTGTCGATTAATAACACTGCCCTGGAGGACCAGTTCTAACCACCATGACATCACTGTTTAAATCAAATCTTGTGATTTAGGATCATTTCAGGCTATCAAAAGTTTTTTGTTTTATCAATATTGATACCATTAATAATTCCACAATAACAGTCAATAAAAAAAAAGCTCAATGAGTCTGCTTCAAACGATAGGATGCATTGTGATAAATCTCAATAAAATAGTGGGTCGAAAACCTAAAAATATGTTTATTGGTTTCAAAATCTATGGTACCATAATCCGGGGGCAAATTGATCACCGGGGTGAAATTATCATCATGGGCTCCGTTCTTAGGTGTCATAAATGTTTCGTGATAATCAAGAGGAATCGTGAGACATCACGAGACTCCAATGATTGCTTTGACAACCCAAGTAACACATAAAACATATTTTTGAAAAATAATTAGAACAAGTTGTTGTGTAAATGTCCCACGTTATATATGAGGCTTATAGATGTTTTCTTCATACTTCCTAGATTTCAACATTTTCTAAAATAGTTTGCTTTTGCTTTCATCTTTAAATGTTATTTGAACGTGCATCTTACTGTTTCAATACCACTATAAAACTTGTTGTATACAAAATCAATCTCAGTTGCATTTATAAAGTTCTTGAAAAGATTCTGTACATTCTGAATTGGCGTGGACATTGACGGCACCATTGAGCCGGACTGTCTCTTCACGCAGTGATTGACAGTTTCTTATGAGGTTTTTGGAGGTTTGTTATAAACAAAGTTGAAAACACTTTTTTATGACATCTCATAAATAAATACAACTGAAAAGGTTCAGGTTGTCTTATAAGGAGTTGAAAATACTTTTAAATAACACTCTGGCAATCTAAAAAAAAACGTCTTTATGACGGATCGAAGGTAGGTAGGTATGAGATTATTATTTTCATGCCATTGCACAGTGGTCCAGAATGCAGATTTAGGTGGAATGATACGTTTTGAGCCTGAAATTGAAACTTTAGACTAAAAGTCTCTTCTACAAAGTTGTTCCTCATAGTAAGGCCCTCATTTTTATGACAATGAATTATAGGGTGGTTCCTATTATCATTTAAATAAAAAAAATAACTTTTTTTTTGTTTGAATATATTAAGGTATACATTCTATACATTGAGAATGTATACCTTAATTTATTCAACCAAAAAAGTTAGATTTTTGATTTAAATGATAATAGGAACCACCCTAGAATTCATTTTCATAAAAATGAGGGCCTAACTATAAGGAACACCTTTGTAGAAGAGACTTTTAGTCTAAAGATTAAATTTCAGGCTCAAAACATATCATTCCACCTAAATCTGCATTCTGGACCACTGTGCATTGGCAAGAACACGATAGATACTTATAATAAAACATTAATCCAGCGGAGTTGGTCAAGCACTGTTCGAAAAAATAGTGTAAACTTCTATTCAATATGATGCACATAAATAGAGCATTGTTGTGAGCAATATGTTGTTACTTTGCGTGCATACTATTTATGTATGTGTAAACATATATATTATTTTTACAGATAGGACTAAATATTCTACAAAAATATATTGTTAGGCCGGCGGTCATCCAAAAGCACTACCCGACACCGATTTTAGGTACAATCAGCCAACCTTTATTCATTCATTTCTACTTATATATAACCTAGCATACTTCTCCTGTACTATTAAGTTCATTCTACACTCTATTCTCTCAGAGCCACATGCTGCTGAGAGAAATATAAAAACAACCGCGCGTTGCGCTGTTGTGTGAACTTGAAAAAAACTGCTATCATTAGCAGAAGCAAAATTTAAAGGCCCGCGCTCGGGGTGCCATCGGTATACCCTAGCTTCCTTCTTAATTGTATAACTCTAGGTCACTGTCTGTGACATAATGTGACGGCCCATGATAAAATGCAAAACATGGAACGGGGGCCGTCTCAATTCCTAAACAACGTTTAACATTTCTGTTAGTTCCGTCGTGTATGTGTACACATTTCCAGAAATTTTTCCTACAACATCACCCATGCAAAGCATTCAGGCTGGTCCGATACTCCTTCCTGTTTTATTTTCATTGTTGATTTTTTTTTCCTATAGTTGCCTTATGTGCTACAACGGTCTCGAGCCGAAAGGCAGCAGCCACTTGAAGAAAGTACCTATATGTGTTGTGTGCACTCATATTTCGTAGTTCTAGAAAAAGCGGCTCTCTACGTCTATTCAATTGGGTGTGTGCTTGGTTGAATGGAAAACAGACCCCAGGTGCAACAGAGGCTGGTCATGCGAACTATTAAATACACCAGAATCGAGTGAACTGTACGTACACATACCTTTGAAAGAAGATCAAGAATGAGTCTTTTTGAACTCGAAAGGAAACAGTGAAAGTATCAAGTATTCATTCCTAACATACTTATCAAGAGTAAATTTCTCTTCACCTCGCCAGACAAATGTCATTGAAAAAGCTTACAACATACTATTTGAATAAATACAGGCTGTCATGATTTATATGACCGCTCCAGTTTATGTCTAACCTCCCGAGCAAAGCCTGAGATCAAATTGAAATCTAAATTTGATGTTGTGATTTCGCTGATAATGACTACTCAGGTTGCTGTCGTTTTGGTCGTTTTAACGGGAGATTAATTGAGAGCAAAAAAATTCCTGTGACATCACATTGGAAACTATTTCTGCTATTAGTGAGAGCAAACTAAAAACTCAATTTGATATAAATTTTTCCTGTTGATTACAAAACAAATACTCAATTTGATGTTATGCTAAGGCAATGAAAACAAACCCGCAACAACATATTTTTGAAGAGCAAATGTACAGCAAAATGAAATCAAATGTGTTAATTGCGTAAACTGAAATCAAATTATGATTTCAGTTTGATGTTGATATCAAAACTTGATTTCAATTTGCTGTCGTTTTGAAGCTGTACTTTGCTCGGGCTACATTACCGAGTAAGGCATTTCACTTATCGATATTTTCAAGATAATTGATTACCATGGAATGAATCTCTTTATCGGTCTCATAATAGGCATACTGCCAACCTATGCAGAACCAATAATCTACACGCTTCTATTTTATAATCAAATTGAAATATTCCAATCACACATTCATCGACAGAAATAATATAAATTTCATGCCTAGAAAGTTAAAGCTTACATATGACGGCTCGTAAAATGTCCCTTGAAAATCTTGTTGCTGCTTTTAGAGCGACATGTTCCCTCGAGCAGAATTAAGCAACCATTTGGATAAAATTGCAAACACACCCCAACATCTTCGGAATGTACGCCATAACACGATTCAATTTTGGGGCTTAGCCAAGTGACGAGGAAATAACGTATCACTTCCCAAACCAGCATTCCTAGAAAGTAGTCTAAGGCGAAGCCGTTTGTAGCTTTGAACTCTGTGAAGCATTTCCCATTCATGCTTGATTACACCTTGGGTGTAATCCTGGCTGTGAAGCAGTATTCTGTATACGATTCGAGGCTAATAGCTGTAGGATGTTGTGCATCGGGGTTACGAGAATGGAATTACATGTTTCCGCTTTTGGTCAGATCAGGTTGCATTTCGGTTTCGCTAGCCTAGCTGGATTATAGACTTTTGCTGACTGGGCGAACCCTTTCAATCGAGAATCAAAAATCAACTAAATAAGCTTTTCTGCTGCGGTTAACATTAGCGTTGTGCCTTGCGAAAGTGTACAAAAAGCAAATAACCATAGACAGCCGTTCCATAGTAAAACGATATAGTGGTTCTCAGAATTTATCTACTTAGGCTATTCAACCAAGTATCGAATTCTCCACGGAGAAAACTGAGTTTGTCGTTTTTTTCTAGGACGCATAGCCCAGCACAACCAAAGCTTCAAATTTTGGGTAAACCGATTACTCATTCTATTTCAAATATCTTGGGGTCTGGTTCGATCCCAAATGCACTTAGAGATCCCACATTGAGTATCTGAAATGCCAACAAAGGATCTTCTAACGTTGTACTGGACAACGATTATTGACGTAGAACTAAGTCTTTAATTTCTTTACTGGGGGTCACATTAAAAAAAATCAGACTGTAGCTATTATATGGTTACAACAAGCGTTACAGTAGCAACTTGATCCAGTTGGTTATAAAAAGAAAATTGAAAACTTATAGATTCATATCGCATACGATCCAGAAGCCCGGGTTCTGATGCCACTCCGAATTTTCCAGGGGATAATTAACTGCTACCGGAAAACATGCAATAACAAAACTGCTTTCCCAAAAAATATGGTGATGCAAATTGAATACCTGAAATTACAATAGTGTCCGATATTGACTCCCTAGAAAACTCGAAGTGGCAGTGCAAGTGCCTATGATTTGTGGACGTTGGATCGTATCACGTTAATTGGGAAAAGGTTGCAAATAGGTTCTTTCAACACATCTTGATTCGTCAAATTTTTAGCAACATTTCAAAACAGTTGCTCACTGGATACAAAAAAACATGTCATTCAAACTCAGTGGCTCCAAAGTTTCAAGAGACATAATGTTTTATGGAACACTCATACAATAAATTCAACACAAATTAGATTTGTTGCTTAAGTGTTTCAATACAATATCACGTAACATATAACTTCATACGAATTTGAATGTTACATTTTTGGAACCTCCCATTTGATGCATGATTTGAGAGGTAATCCAAGCAGTAAAATTACACAGTTGAGTTTCATTATTGAGACCTAAACAAAAAACTTGAAACAGTTTCGTTTCAAGATGTATTTCTTGTACCATTTAATAGATTTCTGGGCAACTTAAATAATTAAAAAAAAAAAAGTAGACGAATCTGTGCCTAGAGGCACGAACGGAAGCTTAACGTTGGAACGCTCGTGGTCGGAACAAATATGTTGAGAATTTAGTTCTTTTAATTGATCGATAATCTATTATCATAACTCTTTTCGTTTTTGAATTAGTGGCCCTGATAAAGGCCGGTTGTTTTTCATATGGTGGCCTTAGAAAGGGCCATTATTTGTTTTTCTGGTGTCCTTTTGATCGTTTTGGACGGCTAGTTGCTCGGCATCAGTTTTTGGGCACATCATGGTGTTCTCTGCTCTTTTATCTGTCAATCGCTTTGGGTACTGCGCAGAACCATTGCAACATTGTACTGAATATTCGTTGTCTCAATACACCTGTTTTACTATCCAGCTAAAAACCCGGGTCAGACGTAATGGTCGATAGCCGGTGTGCTGCGAACACAACAAAAGCTACTGATTTTAGTAGTAGTAAGATTTACGCTTATTTGCTGGATTTTTATGTTTCAACATTTGGTTTAACATTGCAATTGGTTAGCCTTTGGCTCTTCATCTTTGTTCTAGTTAATTGGTTATTCTAATATGATGATTGCGTTTAGCGCTAATTTACAGGACCACCCTTTTAAGGGGTTGTTATCGTTTGAATTTAAACATTTGATAACCTACCTACTTGAGCACAGGAACCTACCTTACTACTTGAACTGCCAAATCACGAATGATCTGGTGGTTTGATCGCAGACAGGTGACTCTGAACCTTTCCAGTGTGGAAATCTTTCGCTCCTCGAGTGTTTTAAGACCGGCCAGGGGGTGCATCTCAGAATTACGAGTTAAGGATCATTCTGAGGATCTTGTTTTGGATCCTTTGAAGCTTTAAGTGGTGGCACTTAGCACAATTCTCCCAGATTGGCATACATGGCAACATGGCAAGCTTGTTTTTGAGGGACAGGGTGGACTTCTTGTTTATCAGAGGGTAGAGCGACTCAAGCAGGCTACCCTGAGGTACCCCTGCATCAACGTTGAACGTATCAGAGGGGACATTGTTCAAGTAGACCTGGAATGATCTGCCAGAAAAGTAGTTTTTGATGATCTTCACGAGGTAGATCGGAAAGTTGCATCGATACAGTTTGTACACTAGGCCATCATGCCAGACATTGTCAAACGCCTTCTCAACGTCCAACAATGCCATAGCAGATATTTAGCTCTACTTAGTTAATGGATCGTTGAATGACCTTTCCTAAACCCGAATTGCTCCCGAAGAACTCCAGCAACCGGCTTAATATCAACTTTTCGAATAGCTTCGAGATGGAGTGCAAGAGGCTGATGGGGCGATAGCTTTTGGCACTGGTAGGATCTTTGCCAGGCTTGTGTATTGGAATCACTTTGGCTAACTTCCACCATGCAGGGAAGTAACCAAGCTCCAAACATGTGTTGAAGATAACGGTAAGATGGTTGAAGAAGTCAATACTCAAGAGGTTGACTACACCATCCATACCCATCCATGGCCTTCATGTTTTTAGTGCTTCTAACAGCTGCTATCACCTCATCAGCCGATGTTCTACTATCATCATGCACTACTACGGGGTGCCAGCAACTATAGACATTGTCTCCAATACGGCAGGCTCATGGGCCAAGATTATGTGATTGGCCTTTTCAACTGGGGTTATGAGTAGGGATGGGTCCGAGTTCTGGTCAACAGAGGAAAGCAGAGGGATCGTTTTCGACTTATTTTTCAATTTTTTTTATCATCTTCTAAAATGGCTTTGCACAATCTGGGAGAGAGTGAATCTTGTTGACACGATGGTAATTTCGCCGGGAAACTTGAAATGTATTGGCCAAGGAACCTATTTCGGCCACCACCGGATAGTTGTCCAAACTCAGTTCCTGATAGGCGACAGGTTGAGAAATGTTATCGCCAATGTTGCTGATGAAGATGTCGATGGTGGCATGAGGTCCGGATCGACTCAACCGGGAGGGAGTGTCCGGACACAGGATGTTGTAGTGGGCTTCCTGCAGATCTTTGTACAAGATTGTGCCGTTCTGGTTTCGCCGACTATTGCCCCAGGCTTGATGCTTGGCGTTCAAGTCGCCAGCGATGATGAAATTTTGCCGTCGTCGTGTTAGCTTGATAATGTCTCTTGGGAAGTCTGCGGCCAAGCAGTCTCTAATATTAGTTTGCTTGGGGCAGTAGACCCCGATGATGGTGATTGGACCAAGCGATGTGCTCACCTCAACTCCGATGGCTTCTATAGTTTTTAGCTGGATGCTTGGTAGTAGCCGGCAGCTGATGTTCCTTCTCGCAGCGATGGCCACTCCCCCTTCTCCGGAACTGGTGCGGTCCAGCCTTACCGCAGCCGAAAGTCGGGAAGGAAGACGTTCAGCTCGGGTTTCAAGTGAGTCTCGGTGATGACGGCTATGTCGATGTGCCTTTCGTTGAGAAAGTTAACAATCGATGTGTATGCTCTTTAGGGAGCAAGCATTCTAATTTACGATCATGATGGCTTCACGCACAAGGGACAGGGCAGCATGTAGCTGTTCAGATCGAGTCTTGCAGGTGCGCATAATGATGATGACCTCGGCCACGAGCGTCACAATTTCCTTCGAGGTGAACTGAGAATCGTCGACAGGCTCACCTGAGACAGCACCAGCGTATAATAAACCTGAAGCGGTGGAGGAACCTGGAAGTGGCTGGGCCACAGCAATAGCGAGACGATGCTGAACTGTTCGACTGTTGGGAACCATTTGTGTACTCACAGGATTGGCTTGTTGGTTGTTGAGCGGAAGCGAGGCTTGGTTCAGAACATGTCGACGGAGCTGGAGAGCTGGGTACTGGACTTCCGTGAGTGCAGGAGGCGACCGGGCTGATTGTTGATTGTAGCCTTCCGACGGATTTTCATGAACTCCACTCGCTTGGGACATCCGCGATTGGAGGCTTGGTGGTTTCCACTGCAATTGACACACGTTGGTTCGAAGCCATCATCAAAGCAAAGGACACAGTTGAGTGAGTTCCAGCACACTTTCTACAGTATGTCTTCATATGGCAGTTTTTGATGCCATGGCCGTAGGAGAGAAGAGACAGGAGAGACGTAGTAACATCACGATGTTGGGGTTTGTAATCTCGGGTCCCGGATTTTGGATCTCAGAGCCGCAAGACTGGTGGATCCCTTAGTGAAGTGCACCAGGAACAACTGGTCACGGAAGCTGGTGTTGTGGTTGGAACGCCGGTTCATTGGGTACACCGCCTCAGGCTTGACCACAAGCCGCTCCAGCTCGGATTTCACCGCAGCTGCCTCGAACGACGGTAATCCACGCAAAACCACCTCCAATTGCTTGCTCGTTGGCAAATCATGCGTGAAGAAGTCCACGTTGCTGTCTTTTAGGAACATCCTATGTGTTTGTACTCCTCCAGGCTGGAGCACATAATTTTGGTACCGAGGCAGCAGATTGTGTTTTGCCAGTTCGGCACCCAGTTTGGCAACATCCTTCACCGGCGAGAAAAGCGGGGGAATCCGCTCTCTTCTAGCAATGGGAACAGCGTCACCATCGCCATTTTTTCCGGGGGTACTGCATACTGGTTGGCTTGCAGTACCCGTTTTCCGGCGTCATCTTGCGACGTGCTGGGCTTGATTAGCACCTTCATGGGAAGGCCCCGCTGCTGTCTCATTGGCACATTTAAACACCATTTGTTTCGTGTTTGCAAGTTCAAGTAAACTTGCCAGATCGCGAGAAGGTGGCGACATTTCCACGGCGCAACGCGACAGCACAAAACGAATCAAAATCGTAACGAGAACTAGAGCGAAAATACGGATTGAACAGCTCAACAGTCGAGCAAAGAGTTTTCTGCTAATGATTTTTATTACTTTAAATTTCAACACAGATGCGTCTTTTCAATTTTAGTTCTTTTGAAATTTCAATTACACTGGAGTCGCCTTTTATGCGGGTGATACTTCCCGCGTAAAAAAAAACTCGCGTAAAAAAAACTGCGTAAATTCCGGAATCCGCGTAAAAAAAACCGCGTAAATTCCGAAATACACGTAAAAAAACCACGAAGAAAAAAACCGTGTAAAAAAACCGCGTAAAAAACGACTCTAGTGTACAACGATAAACCTCGTAAATTCTGAAATCCGCGTAAACAAAAACCAAAATCAGTGTAAAAAAAAACCGCATAAATTCCGAAATCCGCGTAAAAAAAACCGTGTAAATTCCAAAATCCGCGTAAAAAAAACCACGTAAAAAAAACTGTGTTCTCCTTGTTCAGATCGGCCATTTCACCTTTCCTCGCTAGATCTCCGGTTCTTTGGAACTGGCATCTACGAACATTTATCTGGCGAATCAAGAGTTGGGTGTGGGAGTCAATGGCAATAAACTTACCCTTCACAGGAATTCGTCGGACGCGCACCTCGTCAGCCATGGTTATGACTTGGTGGAGTCCCTCCAACGCTCGGTCGATGTCATCCACGGTGTCAAGCGGCTGGTTTTCAATGATGTGTCTGTCTACCACGCGTCCAAACTGGGCCCACTTTGCGCGATGGTAGTCCTTGCGCAGGCTTGGACCAGGGTCCACGTTGTAGCCCAGTTCAGCCACCACCAGTTGGTGGTCCGAGCTGAGTTCCTTCAACGCTACTGACTTGGACAAGCCGGTATTTGTCAGGAACGTGTTTAGCGTCGATGGGTTGCTCACATGAGCGAGTTCAATGCTCGGTTGACCGCTAGGCCTGAAGGCAATAGTGACAGTGTGACAGCTGTGAAGAAGCTGCTTGACAACAATCGATTCTCCGTTCTGCAGGACAGTGCAGAGCCGGTGATGGTAACAACAGGACCGCCGAAAAAGAACAGAATGCCGCCCTTCTACGTGAAAGGCTTCCATCCCGGACTGCAGGAAAAAATAAACTTCTTCATCACGAAGGGCGTCCGGTGCACCATCCAGCTGTGCACAGAGGGATACAAATTGAGGGTACCGGCGTTGAACCATTACAAGATGGTTCAGACCATGCTGGACCAAGCACAGGGGGAGTATTTTTCCCACAACATCGAGGCTATTAAGCCACTCATGGTGGTCCTACGAGGACTATACTACATGTACACAAGCGTCCTTTTGGAAGAGCTGGTGGCTAATGGATTGAAGTCGGTCCAAATTCACAAGATGGCCCGCCACAACAAGGCTGTCAAGTACCGTGACCAGCAATACCTGGTCCACCTTGAGAAGAATTCAACAAGTCTGAAGGACCTACAGGGCATCCGCGTCCTGTTCAACATCATGGTGAAGTGGAAGTGGTACAATCCAGTTAGCCGCGGAGTCACCCAATGCTCGAACTGCCTGCTGTTCGGGCATGGAACGAAGAAATGCCATATGGCAAGCCGGTGCACCAAGTGTGGGAAGCAACATTGAACCGACGTCGTCGATAGACTCGATGAAGCCGATCCCATTTGCGCCAACTGCGGTGCTGCTCACAAATCTTCAAGCAAGGCCTGCCCGAAGCGCACCGAGTACATCGAGATCTGGAAGAAAGCATCGACGAGAAACCAGCCCGGCCGCAAGAAAAAGCCAGAGCTCCTGCAAACTCAGGTCAAACTCAGGTCAAAAGACGACTGCAGCTCCACAGCCGCAGGATCTCCCCACAGCCCCTGCGCTAAACTGGCGTCAGGATGGACCGTCCCTACCGCAGCCAGAAATCAACGATGGTTCGTGGTTCACCACAGCGGAACTAATGATCATCTTCCTCAAGATGCACGACATTGCCAACACCATCAAGAACAAATCTGACCAGCTCCAAGCTGTGGCTACCTTTAGTTATCTCAGTTATCGACCGTGAGCTCATTAAAATCGCAAACTGGAACGCTTGCTCGCTCAAGAGCACAATTATCGAGTTCGTTGACTTCCTCAACGAACATAGCATCGACATCACCATCATCACCGAAGCTCACCTGAAACCGGAGATGAACGTTTTTCTTTCTGGATTCCGTCTCGTGAGGCTGGATCGGATAAGCTCTGGTGGTGGTGGAGTGGCCATCGCTACCAGGAACAACATCTGGTGCCGACAGCTACCCAGTTTTCAGCTGAAAATGATTGAAGCATTGGGAGTGGAAGTCTCCACACCCGTCGGCCCCGTCACCATCATTGCGGCCTATTGCCCGAAACAAGCCAACGCCAGGGATGGATCCGTGGCAAACCTGCGGAGGGATATTATTAAGATAACACGATGCCATGGAAAGTTCATTATCGCTGGCGACCTGAACGCCAACGCGGGCAACCAAAGGCGGAATCAGAACGGCACTATCCTAAACAACGACCTGCAAGAGGTCCAGTACACCATCCTAGCGCCGGACGCTCCCACCCGGCTGAGCTGGTTCGGCGTGCACTCCATCATCGACATCCTCATCAGCAACATGGAGAACATCTCCCAACCGGTAGCCCACCAAGAGTTAAGCTCGTACCACTAACCGGTGGTGGCCGAGGTGGGCTCCTCCGTTAATCGATTTCATGCTTCCCATCGGAATTACCATCGGGTAAGCTGGGATCGGTTCCAACAAGTCGTCAACGAAGTCATCGATTTCGGCGCCCTACTGGAGACAACTGATGACATCGATAGATCTCTGTGCGCCGTCGAGGAGGCGGTATCCCGAGCCCGCGAACAACACGGTCAACTTCCAGATGGGTGAGTAATTCTCTGAACCTTGATCTGAATACTAAAAGCCCAATCAGACTCCGTAACGTCATGCGTAGGCTGTATCATAAACTAGACTGCCTACTTTGAAGAGCCATTCCAACCGTCTAACCAAACTTATCAAAGTCAAAATGCTGGAACTCAAAAATGAGAATTTTGTCAGGAGGGGGAACGGATGTTCCCTTCCAGATTGTGCAAAACCCTTTTGGAAACTAACAAAAGTCCTCAAAACTAAACCGAGGCCTATTCCACCGCTGGTTCCACTGAATTGTCCCGACGGTTCAGTGGTTCTCCTGATAACACCTGAAGAGAAGGCTGCCGCGATAGGTCAACATTTCGTCAGCTCCCACAATCTCGGACAAAACATCACCAGCCCTCACAAAGCTGAGGTTGCTGAAAATGTAACCAATCTCCACCACGTTCCTAACATCTTTCCCGAGGAATCCGAGATCACGGCTGACGAACTGTTAGCTTATATCAAAACTCCCAAAAACGTGAAGGCCTTAGGTTTCAACAACATCCTGAATCTGGAGCTCAAGCACTTCAACTATACGTGTGCCTCCAACTTGGCTACTTCCCCCTCTTGCTGGAAGTTAGCTAAAGTCATCCCTATTTGGGAAGGATTCTTCCTCTCCTTCAAGTTACCGATCCATCAGCCTTCTTTCAGGGTTATCCAAGCTGTTCGAAAGGGCAGCTTACAGCCGGCTTCTAACGTCTGCCGAAGAAAACAACATCTTACTCGGGGAGCAGTTTAGTTTTCGAAAAGGTCGATCGACCGTCCACCAACTGACCCGAGTAACAAACATTATTAGACGGAACAAGACTGATTCTAAAACATCTGCTATGGCATTGTTAGACGTTGAAAAAGCGTTTGACAATGTCTGGCATCATGGCCTGATGTCTTCCGATCATCCTAGTGAAGATCATACTAAATTATCTATCGGAAAGGACGTTCCAGGTCTCTCTGAATGGCATCACATCCAATGCCTTTAATATCGGTGTAGGTGTGCCCCAAGGAAGTATCCTTGGGCACATCCTGTTCAATCTATTCACCTCCGATATTCCGGGTCTCCTTGATGGTGGATCGTTGTCTCTGTTCGCAGTCGACACATCCATCGTCTACAAGGGTAGGGTCATCGGAGCTCTGACTTCCAAACTCCAGAGAGACTTGGATGTCCAGTCTGAATATTTCAACAGCTGGAAGATCCGTATCAACATGGCGAAGACTCAGGTCATAATTTTTCCACACTTATAAAATCTCCCAGACTTGTTTCGTCTGAGAAAAACAAAATCTGCCTAAACGGAACAGTGGTGGATTGGTCCAAAGAGGTAGTCTACCTTGGGCTAACACTCGACAGCAAGTTGATTTTCAGGGAGCATGTTGACAAAACGAAAACAAAATGCATAATCTTGATAAGGTCGCTGTACCCGCTTATCAATAGGAGATCCACCCTATCCCTGAAAAAACAAGCTTACTGTCTGCAAGCAAATAGTCCTTCCCATCATAGAGTACGGGTTGCCAATCTGGAAGAGTTGCGCAAATTCTCATCACCTCAAACTACAAAGGATACAGAACAAGATCCTGAAGATGATCCCCAACAGTCCACCACGTACTATACATTCTGAGGTCCACCGCCTGGCTGGTCTTCAGACCTTGGCGTTACGAAAGGTTCAGAGATTGCTGAATGCGATCCGATTAACAGATCATTAGGGTTCTGGCACGTTAGGTTAGGCAACTAGGTTAAGGAGGTAAAATATCAAATGTTATAATTAAAATCAACAAACATGCTTTCCTTAAAAGCAAAATGTAAACAATTACAATGTAAAACAAAAATCAAACAGTAACTTGTTACAGACACAATCTTAAAAGATGAAGAGCTTTCGGGCTAAATCAATTGAAACGTACACACTAAGATTTTTTTACAGTATACCGTAATTTTTTACCGAATATGGAACAGCTGAACATTCGGTAATCTATTCGGTAATTTTATTTTATTTACAATCCGTTCGGTAAATTTTGTTCCCTTGTGAGCTGTCAAAATGTACTGACCAGGACTGTAAATTTTGCTGAATGATCGGTGAAGTTTGCAATATAGCGTTCGGTATAATTTTACCGAATTGGCTGTACTTAATTTGCCTGAAATAATCATTAATAACATGATTTTTATTGATTAATTAGTTATTATTTCTACCAACAAACCTGAAGATTTTTTGACTAATCATTTATTTATTATCTATAAACATACATTTTCATCGTGCGTCCGTATATAAAGTAAATAAGAACCTGACCGTGGTTAGCGACCCAGTAGCGAACCGTGCACAAATTCGCTTTTTGCTGTTGTGGACGAGGTTTGTGTGTGGCATTTGGCCATTTAATGTCCATTGCGTCTGAAAGCAATTGGCCCAGAAATGAAAAAGAATTATATAATTAATACTTTCGATATAAATTGGACGGATTATAGGGAAAAATTAACGTACTTACTAGTCACAAAGGATAGCTGAAGAACACTCAACTTCAACATAACAGCAAAGCTTTACAGTGTGAAGTTTACAAATCTGTTCTGTATTTTTTTACAAAAATCTGGTACATTACTGCTGTTTATTTTTGTAAAAGATTATGTTTACAGCACATTCGTCACAATTTTTACAGTATTGCGGAATTGCAGCAATTTACAATTTTGATCAGTTATTTTGATATACAGTTTTCGGTAGATTTCTATAAATTACGGAAATTCAGCAGTTTTGATTGCGGAATATTGGTAAATCATTACTTTTACAAAGCTTTCGACAAAAATTATATTTTACAGAACGAATCCAGCAAAAAAAAAGTACCGAACAAGATTAAAGAGATTTGGTGTGTACAATAATTGTAAACCACAAGACAATAAGTAAATAAACAAACATTTTAGGTTTTCTTCGTTATTTGCTTTCGAGCAACGAACGGATAAGCGTCGAACACGACGTATGAGTGGAACAGCACGCATCACACCAATAGGAAGACGAGACGACGACGATAGCACTCACATATGTACAGAACAGTACAGCCACAGAACCTTTTACTTTTCATTTTGTTTTCATTCTCTGCTCGGGCAACGGCTTTATATTGTGGAGGTTTTGATTTGGTAACATACTGGTAGCTTTGAAAACTGTGCCCAAGGTTTTGCCCACGAATGTTTTGGAAAATTTCAAGAAATTAATCAAGGTTTTTCCTGAAATTTTGAAAAAGTTATGTATGATATGAGATACATAAGAAAACAAAAATTATTGTACTTGGAAAATGTTGACGGAACTTTTGGAAATTAATCATGCTTTCAAGAAGTACGGATAAAAAGACTTTATACGGTCTAGGAACTTTAGAGCGATTTTCTGCAAATGTTTTGCAACGTACCATATCAACTAGATAATACACTATTTGAAACAAAGTCATCAAAGTCAGGGGCGGGTGCATCGTTTTTTAGGCAGATTTATATTTTAAAGGCGTAAGTCAATATTGGATGTGACTACTTAGCTAAAACATAAGGAACATATCACTGTATGCGAGGCGTAAGCCAACACGCTAACGGAATGACCTCGTCTTATGTTTCTTTACATAATTTTTGACATTCTTTGCTTCAAAATGCTGTACCTATCTCAGGAAATACGCAAATAACTCCTTGTCTACAAGTGCTGCTTATGTATTAAAGGATAGTGAACATGATGGTGCTGTCATATTGGAAATCTTAATATATTCATTCTGAGAAAATTGCGTGCTAAGTTTTTAAACGCAAATTCCAAATATTTGACAATACTAAAGAAAAATAGCTAAATTTGACTTAGATTCTTTGTTTATTTTTTTCATAAAACTATTCTATAATGATAATTGTAGCGGAACAAATAGGGGAAATGACGGCTTCGGCATGACAGACTATTTTCGGCAACCTAAATTGAAACACTATTTTCACTGGATTTTCTTACGAAAACACTTCGCTGAATGCATTCAAACGATTCTTTATGCTTTCAGCTTCAATTTGATTATATTTTTACCACTGAGAAAAAGCAATCTAGCAAGGTTTTCTTGAAATGCAACACACGCACTACAAATTGTAGCTGATTTCGAGTTGCCGATAATAGAACAGCAGATTTACATGCAGTTCAAATAGAACGGTTGCCGAAGAAAAACTGGTTGCCGACAATACTCGCTCTCACTAGAGAAGATTGGAGCTTTGTAAAAGCGTTTCAAAACAGTTTTTGACAATTCTTTCGACTGAAATTGTTAGAGCAGCTGGCAGCAAAAGATTGTAAACAAACCAATACTGCATATGTGTGCGTTCCTTAGAGAAAAAGGCTATAGAAAGATGGTCGCTGCTTAGGTTGCCGAGAATACGTTAATTCCCCTATGTTCCGGAGATATAGATAAAAGCAAAAAGTGCTTTCTTGAAAATCACGAAAAATAGAAAATGCTCCGCTTGATCAAGGGGTGGTCCCCAAAATGTGGATTCTTAAAAGTTAGACTAAAATAAACATCTCATCTAAATTTGGACCAACTCGAAAAAGGTCAAATTCACTTGCCTCGGACACTTGACGTAGAATGACCCATATAGTTATAAGCTTTGGAATTTCAGATTAATCAGGTGTAGAAACAATTCAAAACTAATCATTTCATAATGTTTTGCTTCTTTGAAACCCTGGAAGATTTATCTCGCTTTACTTTTTTAGTCATTTTTGGCACTATGAAAAAAATAAGCAATGATATTGTTTTCCATCTTTGGAAAGTTGCATTGGCCTTGAAGCTTTCTTAGGTTGGTAGCTAGCTTACCGTAGCTAAAAATGTCAATGGAATGTGTCATCAGGAAGCTTGCATGAGAATTGCCTATAATGAGACAAAAGTCAGTGGGGCAAAAGCTCAAATCATGTTCCAAACCCATGAAATCGTTCAAAATTATCGAAAAAGCATTTATTTACTCAAAATAATCATGGGTGAAGCTTAAAGCAGAATGTTAGAAAGCCTTAAAAAATGGAGACCCTATTAAATTAATTATGAAAACTTTCTATTTTTAGTGGCTTCCGTAGTTCGGCTTTATCTGAAAAAATCTGGGCACAAACATGTGGTTTCTTCATGTTCTTCACACCATATTGGGACATTTAAAGATATGTAGCGACAACACATCTTAAAAACTGCCATTATGTTTGCGAACTTTCCAAAATATGTTTGTCACTTCAACTAAACCGTTTGAAAAATTCATGTAAATTTCTGCGAGAAAAAGCACACACAAAATTAACGCTGACAACGGCGCCGGTGGTGTAGTGGTAAGCGTGATTACCTCTCACCCAAGCAGGCTTGGGTTCAATCCCAGTCGGCGCCGCCGGGATGTTCTGAGGCATAACATCTCTGATCACGCCTTCCTTCAGATGGGAAGTAAAGCCGTTGGTCCCCGGTTCATGAGTTGATGGGTCGATAGGTAGGGTCCAGGTGTGGGAGCTGCCTTCCTGGCACGTCGGTAGCATTGGTGCTCAGCACGGAAAACAAGATCGACGGAAAAAACAAACCAAAGGAAAAAAAAAATAAAATAACGCTAGATTTGGGATACATTTTTTTAGCTACATTGTATGCAAGCTTGTAAACGATTTCGCTCTTTATGCCAAATATAGCTCAAAATTAAACGAAGGGAGATTTTACGCGAAAGTTAAAATTCAGAATTTTTTTCCGTGTAATTGTTTATTACCCTAGATATCTAGTTGAGCATATAACACCGGTGGTCAATTTGCCGCAATGTTTCGCTAACGGATGCAAGGCGTGTGGGCCTTAACTGTTCAGTAAAAGCATTAACCTTTGCTCCCATTTAATCATTTATTGACCGATTTTGATAGAACAACTCCCAATCGATCAGATTTTGATTCTAGTTTTGATGTATGTAATTATATTGCATATGAAATAGGTGTTAAATCAATAAAGATGCACTAGTAACACGCTTGCCGCACATCGGTTGTGGCAACTTTTATTTCTGTCATAAACTGCTGCTGAAGGCGATATATACGATCGACATTTCTTCATTTATCGTCAACAGTCGCTCGCCAGCTGGCAACATAAATGGAGTGAAGGGAGTTTGGGACGATGGCTATATTCAATCATCTCTAAGGTGTCGAAGAGTCCTTGGTTCAAAGGGTTGGATGTGGGTCGAGACTTCATTCGTGTGATGTTTCGCCTCATGTCCAATCACTATTCGTTAAACTCTCACTTGTTCCGTGTTGGACTGGGGGACAGCAATCTCTGTGAATGTTGACAAGGTTACCAAGACGCAGATCACATCTTTTGGTCTTGTGCTGAGCATCGTGGAGTCAGATCTGAGCTGCACGATTCCCTTCGGGATGTTTTGGCTAGACGCGATCTGGAGTTTATGAAACTTGTATATGTTTTCCTGAAGAATATTAACCTTAGATTGTAAGTTTGATTAACTTGTGTTTAGTTTGTATTTTGTGTGTTTGGTTTTTTTTATTTCTTTTTTTGGTAATAATTGTAAAATTATACAGTTGATAACAAGTTGAATAGAAATAAGTTCAAGTTTTAGAAAAAGTGAAATCTCCTCCTCCCTCTCCCCATCCATTAAATTGTAAATCTCCTCTAACCTCGAGACGACCGCGAGTATTCGGTTCAATCCCTGTAACTCTAGATTTAAGATTAGGATTAAGTATGTATAACGAAAATGATAACTTGGCTCTGTAAAGTTTATTCGATTGAGCCTGTACAAATAAATCAATTCATACAAAAAAATAAACTGCTGCAATTTATGCTGATGGAAATGTGCAAAATTATCAACTGGGAAAATCTTATATCATCATAGATTAGAATCGTTTTTTCTTCAATTTCAACTGTTGCATGTTTTTCAAATAATATGAAATGAATTAATTGATCAGCTTAGATTGAATATTATGACATTCAGGCAATTCGATTGAAACTTTTAAAAGTATCGAGACCATAGTAGAAGTAAACATAGTTTCTGCACAGAGCTAAAAGATGATGATGACAACTGGAATGAGGTGAATTTGTATTAATAAAACATGTAATTAATACGTATTTGTTTGACATTATAACATATCATACCATTCATTACTTCGATTCAAAAACTTTCATGCCAAATTGCCTTGAAACAGAATTTAATTCTATTTTTTATGCGTCCGTATATTAAACGTGGATATTCCAAACGGGGTATCATCGTTCCAAGTAGCTCCAGGAAAGTGGCCAGAATCTGGTAAATCTCCCCCCCTTTTCTGACTACCATTCAGAAAATTATGTGTTGCTGGCTGTGAAAATTTCTTTAACTGCCAATCAATCCACAAAATTTTCAATATGCTGCTATTTAGTTCTTCAAATTCAGTTGGAATTGATTCAAAACAATCATCAATGAGAAGTAGTTGAGAATGGCTGAATTGTATGTATGTATGTATGTATGTATGTATGTATGTATGTATGTATGTTTGTATGTATGTATGTATGTATGTATGTATGTATGCATGTATGTAATGTAAATCGAAGGGGAGTTTTAATTTAATTAATAAAAGAGTTAACATTTCGTTTTATGTCAACCAGACCCATTTATCTCATTACCTGAAACTACACCTGTAACATCAGGCGGTGACAGTGTTGATAGCAGCGCCAATTACAGGTCCAAGCCTGCTGGCAGCGAGTTTATGAAAGTGTATTTATCTCCAAGAAAGCGAGAAGAGATATCTCCAGAGAACTTCTTAATTAAATTTAATGAAGCTTTCATCGCACAGAACAAAAAATTACAGTGCTGATGTGATCATTTTCTTTTCTTTCGATGACAAGTACTTCTCAAAATGTTCAAGAACACACAGAAAATCTTCCCAATGAACAAAAGAATGAAGAGCAACACAAATCCAGCCGGATATTTTTGTCTGTGGGTGTTATAATTCAATTAAGTACATTACTGTATTGTTGGAGTAATTATTATATTTACGTGAAGCAAAAATTCTGTTCTTCTCTTTGGCTATACATCTAAACTGGAATTATTGCCATGCTCTTTGTTTATTGATATTTGACCAATCCAACAGCTTTTAATCGAGAGGTGTAATAGCCTACACTATTGGTCATTTAGTTGATTGTATGGCATGCATAATCTATGCTCAGGAAAGTCTAGAAAATTTCCAAACAAAACAGACCATCATCTGGACCGGAAATCGAACCCACCTCTGTCAGTATAATCTGAATTATAAAATCACCTTTACTGGCTAGGCTGAGGAAGGTCCAACCCCAAGCACCTTTTAACATTGCCGACCATTATGGATAACGTCAACATTAACCAATGTATGATTTTTTCAATTCAATTTACAATTCAAACACAGAGTTCTGTTGAAAAAAAAAAAACATTTCATCAAACATACCTACCATACCTTAATATGATGGAATTGATTCTATGGAAAATATGAGTTCATTTTCCAAGCATTTGCATTCATTTCAGAATTCGTGGGATGATTGAAGAGAGATTTGTTTCTTGTTCAAGCATGGTAACACGCTCATAAGTATTCAAATTCTTAGCGAGTTTTGGTTCTTGAAATTGAGCTGGCCTTTTCTTTCGAGACGGTCCCAAACTGGTGAAAATTTCAAAGATATCGATTCAACCTCTTCAACGAGAGCCGCTTGTCTGCTGAAACGACACATGAATAATTCATTACCGTTATTTATTCACCCCTTACAAACCCTTTTCGATAAGACAGCTTTAGCTAAATACGTTTATATTCAATTCGGACCGAACGTCATTGACAGTGCTCGTAAATAATGATCGGTATGGCCGCTTCAGGCAGATAAAGTAACATAACAAATATTTAAAAGAAGAAGACAATGAAGGGTATTATTTTCGCATCTTACGCCTTCTGATGTCACTTGGGAAAAATACTCCAAGAGAATCGTCAATTTGATTAATCTTCTAGTGCACAGTGGGTCAAGAATGAAATCTAGTGCAAAAAAAACTAACTTCAGAACGAAGCATTTCTAGAGAAAGTTTATTTTTATAATGAGGATCATCTTTTATAAACAGATCTATTACAGAGATAAACAGAGATCTATTATATAGAAACAGATCCTTCGAAGCTCATTCGCAAATTTCAGAGACTTGATATCTACAGCAAAGTTATGCATCTGCCCTACTGTTTTTTTCGCTATTAGATAAGTGAAAAAAATGTTTTCTGATTATATTTGATATTTTAATTAATTGCCATGTGAGGTTATATGTTTTCAATATATAAATTCACACAGAATCATTGCAGTCCTATGATTATTTCTTTGAATGCTTATATTTATGAACGTCAGTTCAATTAAAATTAAATTTATGCATTATGCATTTCGTTGTGTACTGGAAAACAATGTTCAACGCCATGCGTCAAAATCCATCCGCTATTGACAGAGTTATAAGTGGTCAAAACCTGACCGCTTTGCATAACGTGGTCGATTTTGGTTTTTGGAAATTGCATCCCCAATATGCTGCTGAAAGAGGTAAGCCTTTATCAAAAAAAAAGATACATACCACTCTTTAAGCAGAGTATTTTTTTTAGTTTATGTTAGAAAAGTGAGATTTTACATAAATATTCAGATTTGTGCGGCCAAATTGCATTCTGCCAAACAACCTTTGCAACCATACGGCGTTTAGACTAACAAAAAAGCAATAGAGCAGGATTGTAACTCCTAACAGGATAAATTCAGAATTATTGTATTAAAGCTATGATATGCGTAACAATAAATCCTTATTTAATTTTTTAAGGTTTTCTACTGTCACCAATCTGGAGAAAGGTAGTTTTTTTTTCGGAGGACGCAGGGCCCGAGGAAGAGGAACCTAGCAGATGGGAACCTTCCCGATACAGTAAAAAGTCTTCAGCAACAAATAGGCCAGCTGCATCAGCAACAGCCACCGATTTCAGCTCCGGCTCCAGGTCCACCTTCAGCTCTAAGTCCGCCTCCAGCTGAATAGAAAAAAAGTAAGAGGTTGTAGGGTAGAGCGCTACTTCATCGTAATCGCCCATTTCCGTTCTATCGATCAGAAAAGATCAATAATATCAATGATTTCACCGTGCCCAAATCAATAATATGTTTGTTCCGATGCGTTAGTTCATTAGCTACAACATAAACCCGGTTAGAGCGCATTGTATGAATATTTACGAACATTGTTCTCAAAACAAAAGAAACGCTCCCTGCGAATCCCCTTTTTCTACGTTTATCCGTAGGACGAAGAAAATCTAATGGCGTTTCAATGCGTTAGGACGGTATTGAAACTCGTAGAACGAATTTAGAGTCAAGAAGCAGTATTTTTTTTTTTTTTTTTTCCTTTGGTTTGTTTTTTCCGTCGATCTTGTTTTCCGTGCTGAGCACCAATGCTACCGACGTGCCAAGGAAGGCAGCTCCCACACCTGGACCCTACCAATCGACCCATCAACTCATGAACCGGGGACCAACGGCTTTACTTCCCATCCGAAGGAAGGCGTAATCAGAGATGTTATGCCTCAGAACATCCCGGCGGCGCCGACTGGGATTGTACCCAGGCCTGCTGGGGTGAGAGGTAATCACGCTTACCACTACACCACCGGCGCCGTTAAGAAGCAGTATTTGATTTTAAACAATATCTCAACAATTTGTGGCTTTTAATCAAATCTCACGGTACGTCTGGAAAGGTGAATTAATTTAGAAGTCATCTTTGACAGAAAAATTCCATTTTTAGTTTAAACTCGTTCAGGAAAGAGAGGTAAAGTTCGCGTTGTGCTTAGTAGGACGGAAATTAGATCAAAAACCCTATCCAAGATACGATCGTAGATTTGACGTAGGATTACGTGCTAGGTATCAATATTCGGCGACTGTGTTAAGCAAACTACTTTTTCCCATCACGGAAACACCTCGTTTTCTGATGACAAATTTTACGGAATTTCGTGCACAAAACGCATAAAATGTTTGATTTATTTTATAAATAATAAAAGAACGAAAATTGATTGCTAAAATTTGCCAATCGCGAAATATTCATGATTAATCATATAAATTCGATATTTTTAAGCTTTTTTCTAGCGTTCTGGAGAAAACCTTACCTTAATTCAAAGTATTTCTGGTTAAGTGACAAGGTCATGTGGTATTCGACCATTGTGAGAATTTGTATGTACGTTTCAATACTGCTACGCATTTGAACACATACGTTTGGTTGCTGGGTACATTATCAAAGAGCTTTGGGGCGATCTGGTTGGCAGCAAGGCGAGCGAACGTTCAATGAAAATTAACTCTTGAACAACAATAATTTATGGTGGTCCTGAAAAGGATGGTGTTGTCGTGATGGTTGAGTAATGCTGAGTTTATAGGGTGTTCAAAACAGATGAGGTTGGCGAGCTGTATGTTGTTTGGAACGAGGGTAACGCGCTTGGCATAGATGGCCCACAGCGACTCCCAAAGAGCTATTGATTCCGATCAGTACCGGTGCATCTTCTTCCTCCTTCTTCTGTGAATCGGAAGCCTTTCGTTGTATACTGGAGAAAAATGTACAACGCCACGCGCTGTAACCTTCGAAGAAGTTTCCACCTAGAAATGATGGCTTGGTGAGAAATTTGAACTAAGATCTACAGGAATATTGTCAGTAAATGTAAATAATCATGCAAAGAAAGTTTGAATTATATAAAGAAAAAGACGATTAAATGCAATAAATGAAATTAAATTAAATTTTGAAATTATCATGCTGAAAGAGGATATAATTCGTTGTCACGCTGTCCTGAAAAAAAAAAACAATTTCAGAAGACTAGCATGGTGCAAAAATATGGGATGTGCTGCCAAATGAGACGGATTGTAGGGTAACCAACTGATTTTGGACCCTTAGAGGAAGTGAGATCACGTTTATGTCAAAATAATATTATTTGTTTATTATTATTATGCAATTTACATGCGGATGTGTTCGAAAGCTACTCATCTTGGATGTAAAATGTCACTAGATGTTTTATTTATTGATATATACTCGAAAAATAATTCTTTTCACATCATGATATTCACATATTTTGGACCCTTCCACTTGATTTTGGACAGTGTCCATAATATATTTTGGACACACTGAATGGGAATGAATATAATTTGGACATGCTGAAGTTCTTTCAACCTATGAGCCTAAAATTAATTACGACGGTCACTTCTTCCTATCTCGCATTTGTTAGGTCCGCCTAGGTGGGAAAATTTTCAAAGAAGGTGCCGTAAAACGGGGTGAAATTGATCAGCGGGGTGAATTTGATCGCTGAGTATACCCAATATTGTACTTATGCATAATATTTTTACAATGTATACAAAGATACATTCGTACGCTTAGTAACGAAAAACATTTTACACATGAAAAAATATCACGAGAAATTTCAGCGATCAATTTTGCCCCGCTGATCAATTACACCCCGTTTTACGGTATGCATAAAAGTTAACCCCCCGTTACTCGCGCTGTTGTACTTTGTACAACACATATGAGTTTTCCATTGCCATTTTGTTGCTGCCAATCGATCTGAAACCAACTTGTATTCCTCAAAAAACTTATTTTGAACTAAAAAAGCTAAACTTTGATTACAATTAACCCCCAAAATGCGGATAATATAGAAAATGTAAATGGAAACCGCGTAAACGGTGTCCATACTACGTGGGATTGACTTAATTGGTTACAACATGGAATATCTCGAGATCCTGACCAGATAGAAAGTTACTGTCTTCGGCAAAGTTGTTCAGGAGGTCAAAGCCTATTTCTTAATGTACAATAGTTCAGAATTATCTCACTTCGTGGTGCTAGTATACATGTGAAATTCTCGTGTATAAAATATCTCTAGATCCTGACCAGATAGAAAGTAAATACCTTCAGCAAAGTTGTTCAGGAAGTCAAGCTCTTTTCGTTGGTGGAGTAGTTCAGAAATTTCACACTACGAGGCGCTAGTATATACGTGTAATTCTCGCATATACAATAGCTCGAGTTCTTGACCAGCTAGAAAGTTACTGTATTGGGCAAACTTGTTCAGGGGGTCAAGAATTTTCGACTGGTAGACAGTAGTTCAGAATTTTCTCACCACGTGGCGTTTGTATACGTATACACTTCTCGCATATGATATATCTCGAGATCCTGACCAAATAGAAAGTTACTGTCTTTGAAAAAGTTGTTCAGGAGGTCAAAGCCTATTGCTTGGTGTAGAATAGTTCAGAATTTTCTCACTATGTAGTTCTAGTATACACGTTAAATTCTCTCATATAAAATATCTAGAGAGCATGACAAGATAGAATGTTACTGTCTTGGGCAAAGTTGTTCAGGGGATCAAGGCCTTTTGGCTAGTGGACGGTAGTTCAGAATATTTCACTTCATGGTACTAGTATATACGTGCAATTCTCGCATATGATATATCTCAAGACCTGCTAAAAATGTACTGTAATCGGCAAAGTTGTCCAGGAGATCAAACCGTATCGTTGGTGGAAAGTACATAATTTTCTCACTAGGTGACGTTGAAAGACACGTGCAATCCTTGCATATAAAATATCTCTGAATGACCCGCATACTAGTGCCACGTAAAGGGAAAATTCTGAATTACTGTACACCAATGAAAAGATCCTAACATCCTGAACAACTTTGCCGAAGACAGTAACTTTTTATATGATCAGGATTTCGAGATATTTTATATGAGAATTTCACGTATATACTAGCACCATATAGTGAAACAATTCTGAACTATAGCCTTTGAACTCCTGAACAACTTTTTCGAAGACAGTAACTTTCTATCTGGTCAGGATTTCGAGATATATCACATGCGAGAACTTCACATGTATACTAGCGCTATGTAGTGAGTAAATTTTGAACTACTGTCCACCAGTTATGATCTCTAGAACTACTTTGGCAAAGACAGTAACTTTCTATCTGGTCAGGATCTCGAGATATTCCATGTTGTAACCAATTAAGTCAGAACCCTCGTAGTATGGACACCATTTACGCGGTTTCAATTTACATTTTCTCTATTATCCGCATATTTTGGGGGTTAACTGTAATAAATATTTAGCTTGTTTAGTTAAAAGCAAGTTTTTTAAGGAATACTCGTTGATTTCAGATCGATTGGTAGCTCGGCTGCAAAATGGAAATGGAAAACTCACACTGTTGTACAAAGTACAACGCGTGAGTACTCGTGTTACAAAAGTTGGCGCGAGTAACGGAGGAAATATAATATAACATAAGGAAACAACTGATCATACCATAAAAAAAATCATTCAGAAGTAAATCTTAATACGGAGAGCTGACTCTATACTTGCAGTCCATATTATTTTTTGTATGGGCTGTTCATAAACTACGTAGACGGTTTTTGAGAGATTTCAACCCCCCCCCCCTTCCGTAGAAGACAGTCTCAAACACAAAATTTGAAAAATTGTATGGACATAGTAGACATCTGCCAAGCGCTCCCACCCCCCTAAAGCGTCTACGTAGTTTATGAACAGCCCCTTAGTTAAATGCGTTTGGGAGATAGGAAAACTTTTGTAGAAAACTAGGAACTAGGAACACTAGGAAAACTCAGAGTGGACCACTCTACGTGTTTCGCCGCTTTTTCCTATTTTGAATCGCCTGATAAACAAGAAATATATTTAAAAACAATGAATTCATATAATTTTGATTGATTTACTTACCAATTTAATCAGAAATCTGAGATAATAGCACGATCGACCAACCGGAATTTTTTTTGTAGCTCTTTTGATGATTCTCATTTGATAAGTGTCCAAAATAAGTTGGTAACATTTTTATACGATATTTTTTGGACACTTTTTATTTAATACTTTTTAAGTAAAATCTTAAGGTGAAATCTTTATAAACACGTGAAATACATCTTCCAAAGTCAGATAAACTTATTTGATAAAAAAAATCATTGAATTGTATATTTTAGACCAAATTTAAAACAAGTACACTAACGCCGATTCCTCTTGACAAACGTCGAAACATGAAACGTTTTCGATAACATTTTCTAAAACTGCATAAATTGAGCAATTGTAAGCAATTTGAGGTGAACTAATGATCTTGAGACATAGCAAGTAATTGAAAGGATGTAATTACAACATCAACCCAGATGAATTTGAAGAAACTAGACAGTAAGCGAGGAAAATATATGAAAAGGGTCCAAAATATGTAGGGGTCCAATTCAAGTTGGTTACCCTATCTCTTTTGAGCATTGTAGAAGCAGCTAGGGCCATCTAAAATCTAGGTAGTGTTAGGGCGACTCGCATGTTCGAATTCGACCGGGCTGCCGATACTCGAACCCAACTGCTCGAACGCACGAAGTGAGCCGAAGGCGCGCAGACTCAGGCGATCGAGAATGGCGTGATGATCGCACGATGAGTTGGAATGCTACCTAACTTATCTTGGCAAAGCTATATAAGCTCACTTCACCCCCACAAAAGCTCTTAATCCTGGGAAGTGAAGTTATACGGAGTGTTTCAAAAGTGTTCGACAAAATTTTCTATAATAAATTCAGAACAGAAGTTCTTTTGCCGCGTTACCTTTGATCGGTCGCTAAACGTCAAGGAGTGTTCTCGCGTTCGAGTAACGTTGTGCCCAATTCCAACCGTGTTCCGAAATCTTAGAAAGTGGTCCTGTGAATCTTTTGGACATTTTTTCTAAACGACACGTGTTGAAGAGCGTGCAGTGATAGTTTGTAGCTACCGGTCAGAAGCCAAATAGTTCCGGAGTGCTATCCACGCTAGACCGCTTCCCAGGCTGTCGAACGGACCGTCCGTCACCATACGGTCCTCTCCAAAAACTCCATCAACGCACCGTACCATCGGAAAGTGCGAAGAAGCTAGCGGTTTCATCGAGGAGGCGTGTTAGGCGGTCGGCCGAGCGCGGGAACGAGGTCAGCGATCCACGTGGTGCACCACCAACGAGGCAGCGGTAGCAGTGAGCAGCATCAACGAGAGAACAGTGAGTCAAAAGTGTCTAAAAAGTCCCAATTCCATTTTGAATAAATTTTAAAAGTTTAATATTCAATCTAATTTGCTTGTGTCGCGAACATCTTTTGCATGCACCAAAGAAATCGATCTAGTGTGGTTTCCTTTACGATAGTTGGAGTGTTTCGCCTTGAGTCTTTTCCTAGCGTGGTTTTGTGCCGACCCTGAGTTTTATTATTTGGTGAGCTAGTCCGGCAAACTAGTAAAGACGGCCGTCCCGGCAACGGGTGGAAGTCTTCATTAGTTACAGCGCCGAAAGCACTGCTGTTGATGATGATGACGACTGGACACCACCACTCACCACGCGCGGTGATTTAATAAGCACCATGCGGCGAGACCGGATCCACTCAATTTTGAAATCTGTGTTAGGGAAAGCGATTTTTGCAGGCAATCGGTGATAATTTTGATCGCCTTTGCAACTGTTGGACATTTGTGTAATTTTCAATAATGACCTATTGAAAATTGATAAGGTGTGTGTTTTGAATTAAAATCCATCCGCTATTGACAGAGCTATAAGTGGTCAATACCTGACTCCTTTTCGTAACGAGATCGATTTCGGTTTTTTTGAAATTGCACCCCCAAGATGTTGCTAAAACACTACGCCAACAATTTAAAAATAAATAAATATGAAAAAAAAATAGATAACCAAAAAACAAATGTGCCGTTGATCCCAGGTCCATGGTCGATGGGTCGATAGGTACATGTAAAAGAAACTTATCGTTTTAGCCGCTTTGCTCGCCCTTTGTCCACCCCCACCTGCCACTGCGCGCCCCACCGGCTGTAGGTGCACCACAATGTTCCTATGTTTTACAATTTCAATAATAAAAACTAAATATTGTTGGACCCGTTGCATGATTTTATTGAAAATACCAAGAATAATTATAAAAAATTATAAGAATTATTTAATTTTGAAAAAAAAACAGTATAACTAAAAATAGGTCTTAATCTAACAATTATTTCTAAAAAACTAATCTTGGGCTTTGATCTAACTTTGAGCCTACAAAGCACAACATGCTCTTTGCCACTATTTGTAGTGCGGATTTTTTTTTCAGAAAATGGAATGTTTTTACTGCAGATGGCTTCTAAATTTATTTATCTTTCCGTACGTACCGTAAGATTTGAAAAGAGTAAAAATTTGTTGAGATATAGCTAAAAATAAAACGCTGCTTCTTGACCCGAAACTGGGCCTATCGATTCTTAACTTGGCTTAACGCATTGAAAAGCCAAAGAAACGCCATTGAATTCAGTTCGACCTATCAAATGAAGGTAAAAATTGATTTGGTTGGAGCGCTTATTTAGTTTTGAAGAATAATGAGTGCAAATATTCATATAACGCGTTCTTATTGACTTCGTTCGGTAGCTTTTGAACTGAAGTATCGTACCAAACGCACAATTAACTTGTTAACGTCGAAATCATGGATTTACTTGATGATTTCTGCTCGATAGGCCCAAAATGGGCGATTTGGCCGAAGTTGTTCTCTACCCTACCCGATTTCAGATGAGACTCCCTGGGATGTGGTAAAAGAGCTGATAAATCACGCACTAGTTCAATGGAACTCAAATCTAGTTCCAAGAACCACTTTGGCCACATCCGGACATATTCGGGTGCCCTGGGGCAGCAGTCAAACTGTCAAATACCAATCAATGTGGGTATTTTTGGAATCAGGATGACGTTTAGAGTTCGGAAATCGTAATACTATGCCGTTTTGAAATCAAATATGTTGGCTTCCGGTTTCAGAAAAAGTGGGAATGACTGTCAAATATCCATCAATATGAGTATTTTTTGGAATCAGGCTGACGTCTAGAGCGGCTTCTGGTTTAAGTAAAAGTGGGAAATACTGTTAAATACCCATCAATATGCGCATTTTTGGAATCAGAGTGATTTTTTTTTTTTTTTTTTTTCTTTATTTTAGAGATTTTTAGCCTGAGGCTAGTTCATCTCTTTAGTCATGGGTGAGGCCTCAGAAGGAGAACCTCCTACGGAGTTGTTTGACAGAGTTTTAGCATAACAATTTGATCGTTTTCCTTAATGACTATCTAGGGTGACCACCATCATGAGGGTCAAAGATTCATCCCATGTGGTGTCCCTCCTGCTACTGAAAACTGTAAAATACAGCTTTCCTGGCTCTTCGCAAAAAAACAAGTTAACACACATGGAACGATGACCTGAACGAGACGACACCGTGACGAGGTCCAAAGGCTCATCCCGTCCGGTGCCGTCCCGACAGCTAGCAGAAAACAAACAAACAAAAACTGATGCTAGCAACTGACTACAAAAACGGACTAAATTTGATGATACAAATTCGCCTCCCTCAGGAATACCAGGAGGGCGTCGGCAGCAGGCGAGTCCTCTCCGAGCAGGTTCCGGATGCTGGAGGTAATCCCGTAAGTCTCCCGGAGGTCCTGGAATTCCGGGCAGACACACAGTAGGTGTTCGACGGTTGCCGGAACGTGGCAGATAGTGCAGCTCCTGCGGAAGGGTCCTCCGCCGAAGTTGAGATATAGACGGCAGTGTCCAGTCCTCAGCCTCGAGAGTATCCTCTGGTCCGGTAGGTTTCGGAGGTCCGTCCATGCCTCCGTGGTTCCCTTGATTTTCCGGATGAAAGGCCCTCGAGTGCTGGCCCATTGGTCGGTCCATGCCTTCCGAACGGTGGCCTTAATCCACCGTCTGACGTCCTTGAGGGGAACTTTGTCGGTGAATCTGGGACCCGACGGTCCAGTTCCAGCGAGTTGGTCGGCTGCCTCGTTTCCGGGAATTCCGCAGTGGCCGGGTATCCACGCAAAAACGGTATTACTGGGTGCGTACTTGACAGTAGCCTGAATCCACGGGTGGGTGGGAGTTGCCGAGCAGAGCTCCTGGATAGCGCTGTACGAATCTGTCAAAATGAGAATCGGTTGATTAGCTGGTGACGTGGCCGCGTGGAAGATCGCGGCCGCTTCTGCCGAGTAAACGGAGCACTGCGGTGGTAGGCTGTTGCTGACGAGTATGCCACTTCCGGATACTCCGATGCCAACGCCCGTGTTGGATCGGGAACCATCGGTGTACCGGTGGGTGAAATCGGTAAACTTGGACCTGAGAAGCTCAGCTACTGTGCAACGTAGGGCTACAGAGTTGTCTCCTGCTTTGAATCGATTCTTGATCGCGTTTTCGATTATGAGTTTGGAAGAGAGCCAACTCTTCTCTCCGTGCCAGTGGATCCTAGCCACCGGGGGGAGGTCGATGCTGGCGATCGATTGCATGATTCTATCCCCCTCGTCGAGGAGGAAGACTCTGCCATTCCCTGCTGTTTTGGCGGCGAAGGATGCAGCTTTGTACAGCGTGGCGTTTATGATGCGGTACCGAAAGGGTAGGACCCCTGCTTCAACACACGCAGAATCTGCGGGGGTGGAAGGTAGGAGACCGGAAATGATCCGGATACAACTGTTGAAAGTCGGGCCAAGAATTTCCTCCTGCTTCTCCGATGCGATGCACGTAAGTTCGGTTCCGTACAGCAGCCGGCTGTCGATGATGGCTTGCGAGACACGGAAGCGAACTGCCCGGTTGTTGGATCGGTGTGGCCTGGAAATGGTCCTGACCAGATTGACCCTGCTTCTACAATCCTTCTTCACCTGGTTGAAGTGGGGCACGAAAGACAACGTGCGGTCCACCAGAACACCCAGAATCCGAACGGAGTTCCTAACGGGGATAGCTTGATCGGCGATCTTGATGGCGGCCCCGCTTACCCTGTGTCGGGACGGGCAGACGTGGCATCTAACACTTTTCCTGACCGAGAGCTGGAAACCAGCTGTTTCGGCCCATTTCACGACGGCTGTGACGGCAGCTTGCGCTATGTTCCTGGTGCGGATTGTGGTGGGCCCGGTTACCACGATGAGAACGTCGTCGGCATACACAAAGATGTGCACGTTCTTGGGTAGCCGGTTAAAGACACCGTTCATCGCAATTAAGAAAAGCGTGACAGAGATCACGGATCCCTGGGGGACCCCCGTTTCTTCCCGAAAGCTGCTGGATTTGGCGTTACCGATGGCGACGCGAAAGGAGCGGTCGGTGAGGAAATTCCGAACGAAGTGGACCATGTGTCCCTTAAGTCCCCAACGGACGAGTTGGGCAAGCACGGCCGGAGTCCAGGTTCGGTTGAAAGCCTTGGAGATGTCAAGCGAAACGATTTCGGTGTGGTGTCCCTGGTCAAAGGCATCTTTCAGCACGTCTCCCAGTGTGGCAAAATAGGTAGAGGTGCCGCATCCTTGACGGAAGGCGTGTTGCCGGTGATCGAGCAAGCTATTCGTCTCCAGAAAGGTCTTCAATCTCCGGTTCACCATCCGCTCGAACACCTTGCTCATGCAGGAGGTGAGGGCAATGGGCCGGAACTTCGTCGCATCTTTCGTTGTTTCGGTAGTCTTCGGGATCGGAATGACCAGGCTTTCCCTCCACGATGCTGGATAAGAGTCGGTGGTCCAAAGTTCGTTGAAGAGCTCAAGCATACGGACTTGGCCTTCGATCGGTAGGTGTGTTAGGAGGGGGTATCCGAGTTCGTCGGGACCCGCCGATTTGCCCTTGCTCTTACTGAGCGCAAACTGTAGTTCCTCCCAGGAGAAAACACCGTTTATCCTGGCGCTATCGTTGTCGACCGGTACGGGAAAGTTGCCAATCGAGGCCGGTGTGGCGTTGTTGCGGCGACGAAAGTTCTCGCCGTATCCAGGGATAGCTGAAAACTCCGCGAAGTACTTCCCTAGCTCATCGGCAACGGCTACTGGTTCGGAGATGGTGCCATCTTCAGACTGCACCTGCAGTGGGCTCGAACGTCTTTTGCCACTGAGGGCGTTTACACGGCTCCAAAGATCTGCCGAGGACTGGGATGCATCTATGCTGTCGAGAAAGTTCGTCCAACTCTCCTGCTTGGCACTCCGGATCGTTTGCCTGCATTGGATGTGCAGTCCGCGATAACGTTCGAGAATGCCATCCCGGCCGGGATCGTCTGGCTTCGTTCTTCTCAGCTTACGGAGGGCCTTCCGTCGGACTTTCACGGCTGCCTTCGTTTCTTCGGTCCACCATCGAAGGGCTTTTCGTCCAGGGATGCTGCTGGTCTTGGGAATGGATGCGGCGGCTGCATCGAGGATTGTCTTCGTCAGGTCGGGGATGTTACCGGGACCCTGTTCGCTGATACCGGAGAGGATGGCGTTTCTGTACACTTCCCATTCAGCTTTGTCATACCTCCAGCGTGGCCTACGGGTGGTTACGGGGGCGGCTGCGGCATTTAGCTGTATCTGTATGGGATAGTGGTCGCTTCCATATAAATCCGAATTGGCGGTCCATTGAAACTTGCCAGCAACGTCTCGGCTGACAGCGGATACATCAATGGCGGTGGCATGACGTCCATTGAAGAAGGTGGGTGCCCCGTCATTGAGCACGACAAGGTCTTCGCTTTCAAAAAGGTCCGCCAGAGCGGACCCGCGGTTGTTCGGTCTCGGACATCCCCAGTTGGGATGGTGCCCATTCATATCCCCGACGAGGATTCGTGGTTCTGGGAGCTTGTCGATGGCACTCTTCACTTGGTTGTTGAGGCCATTCAATCGGCCGCATGGCAGGTAGGCGCAGGCAACGGCAATGTTGACAGGGCCCTCCAGCTGGACGGCGATGAAGGGGAGATCGGACGCGACGTCAATCGGGTGGAAGGCAACCTCTCGTAGGACTCCAATGGCTACCGAGTGACGGAAGTTGCTACCACGCTGCATTATCCATGCGTATTTCCTTCCTAACGTACGGTCCATTTGTTCCACCGTCACTTTGTTTACCTCCTGCAGGGCGATCACCCATGGCAGGCTGTCTTGGCAGAGGAGTTCCAGATCGGCCAGGTGTTGGAAGAACCCGTTAAGGTTCCATTGAAGCAGAAAGTTAACGGGCTTTGGCAGGGCCGGCTTCGGGAAGGCGGTTGCCGAGTCGGTGCTTTCGCAGCTCAGAGTGATGTCTTGAGGCCAGAAATTGATATCCGACGCCATTTTGAAATTCAAGTAACGTTTAGAGGTCAACGTTTAGAGGTCAAAAATCGGTATCTGGCGCAAAATCCAATATGGCCGCTTCAAGTTTCAGAGATAATGGGAAATACTCTACATAATGGATATTTTCGGAACGGGGACGATACGTAGATGCCGAAAATTGATGTACGACGCCATCTTAAAATCCAATAAGGAGATTTCCGGTTTCAAAAAATGTGGGAAATACTGTCAAATACCCTTCAATACTAGACTAAAATTTGAGAAGGGCGTAGCTCCAAAATGTAAACAAACCATATTTTGTCACATATAGAGAGAACAGTTCACAAACTACTCGATAAATACTAAAAAGTAGAAGAAAATATCACTTCAAATCATCAAAAACGTTTCTTCTTACATGGCGTATTTCCAACTTTCAACTCTATGATGCATCTGGTTGTTACGCCTTGCACCAAACGTACTAATTATGTTGTTTTAATATGCCAAACGTACGCATTCTGTTGTATCTAGTCACGCCCGATTCATTTGAAATTCATCCGATTGATGTTCCACGTGTAAACAACGAACAAAAAGAAGACAAAAAAAAAATCTCCGGCGTAATTCCATTCTCACAAAATTTGCGAACGAAGAACCAAGGCGGAACAACAAACAAAAAATCCTGAGGGTGTATTTCCACGGCGTATCACCAGTGTTGACAGTTCAAAGGATGGACGATCCGGGGGGGTTGGGGTTAACAACATATAAGAAATTATCAGGGCATATGATGTTTTATTTTCAATTTCACGACAAAGAAAACTTTTTTTTTTAGTTTTTAGTGGTGCATGATGATAGATTATTGATTAACTATATGTTAAGCTAATAAAATCATCCAGAAAATTTAAAGTCGTGAAATAGGATTAGTTTTTAGGTCGTCAAAATTCGGAAGTGATTTGAACAAATTTTGGATTTTTTTTTTTTTAAACATTTTTTGTAAAATTTGACGCAGGTAATTGTTAAGTGTATAACTTGAATAATTTTTTTCATAAGCTTTTGAATGAAAAAAAATTGAAGAGTATTATTGTGTTTTTTAATTATATTATAAATAATTAATTTAAATTTTTTGCGCAAAATCACTTGACATTTTTCTCAGACACCAATTTGATTGGATATGATGTTTTTTTTTTCTAGGCTCATAAGGAATAAGTGCACCCAATACACCAATAAGATTAAACGGAAAACCGAAGTTTTATAAGCCTTTGCGCACAACTTATAAATATTATTTTCTTGTAATGCGCAAAATAGCAAACAAAGTTTAATTTTAGACTCAACCATCTCCGGTTTGCATGAAACTTAGCCTAATTGTTTATTATGGTAAGTCATTCACATTTGAGCTAAAACTCGGCCATTTTGAATCTCGCAAGAAACTTTGCTTTGTTTGCTATTTTGAAGTTTTTTGTTTTTTATTCAGCCTGGAAATGCTCTATCTGCTCAAAGTTCCATGCCATAAGATGCCAAATTTCATGGCATGATAGGTTATCAAATTAACAGATATAATTCATCTAAATATATTTCTATTTGTATTGGGTATACAAATAATGTTAAACTCAACTAGAACGCAATCAAGTTTCATGAATAAAGAGCCATTCAGGCTAAATCCCTCGGAATGTAACAACACTTGAAATTTGAATAATTCATATACAACAAACAATATTTTACTACTACAAAAAGTGTTGCTGAAATGTTCAGCACAAAAGCACGCATCGATAAATTCAGACATATTGGAGGTCTGAACAAGTTATTATTTGCAAATAAATTCTTTGAAACTATTTGGAATCAATTTGAAACAATGCCTGACAGGTGCATTAAATTTCGATACTCTGTTGTGCAGCTACATTCGTATGTGTCGAAGTAGATGAGCAAAGAAACTACAGGTCAGGACTAGTACCATTAGAGGCATCCTTATATATTCCCTTTAATATAAAGTTTCTAGAATGCTGAAGCTCCCAAAGGTCCTCAAGTTTTTAAAGTCGGTCAACTCTTTTTCACCTGCTTCAAGTAAGGCTGAGTCAACAAGTGGAACAAGACCGTGCTGATGCGGCTGATTCGATTGAATCGCTCTTTCCCCAGGAAAGACAACGACAGGTTCCTATTTACCTTATCTGTCTGCTTTCAAAATTGATTCCTTTGTACAAGAACAATTCGACAATGAATGCAGCTCCAAAATGTGTTTGCCCCCCTCCAGCGGTGAATGGAATGGGGTACATTTTCGTAAACAAGTGGATAGCCACAATATTGCTGATGTTCTTCAAATGAAAATGTTCAGTTCACAGTGCGCTACAAGCAATGAAGAAATATAATGTTCAATTGTCTTGTTGGATTGTTTCTAACCAATTCAATGGGTGATGTCTTTCATGCTTTTTTAATGTTTCTGATTGTTTTGGTGAAAAAAGAATTGAAAGATTGTCAACATTTTTCAAATTAATCAGTTTTCAACTTTCTCGTACATCGATGACACGCATGTGTGGGTTTTTTATTTACCTCCAGACAACATGTTGACTCATTTTTTATGATTTTCATGACATATTATGTTCTATACCTATTGGTCTTAGGTCTATTGGTGTTTCCACATTTCATTGAATTTTTCTCAATTTAACGTCCATGGAAGAATTTTCAAAATGATGTATCTACTTTTGTAAACAAAAATTCAAAAGCTGATTTGTCGAAACTCTTAGCCCGCCCGCGTTAACTAAAACTATCATCAATTTCCCCAACACTAAAAATCTGAATTGTAACCATCGTGAAAAATCCCCCCTCGTTAACATTAATTGTAAGCTATAGCTGGCAAAAACAACGATTTTATTTTCAAGCTTGTATACAACCTTGCTGGTTTATCCGAAAGTGCGCTTAAATTAACATAAATCATAGTGCTCTCATTCTGAAGCGGCCAACCCACACCTCATAAGAAATTTTGATAAAGTCGTTCCAGAAATTAGAGATATCGAAATTAAACTCATAAATGAAACGAGTTACTATAATCGATCAAATCTTTTGACAAAATTCAATTTGATCCCTTATTGTTTAATTTCATTGAAATCTGTCCTTCTATGTTTACCACTCTGAAGAGCTATTTGATGATCTTTAAGTTTACTTTTCCATGAAAGATAGTTTGTAAAGAAAAATAAAAGCAGAATTTCCCTTTTCAAGACTGGAGCTCTTCAGTGCAGCCAGCATTTAAAAGGGTGCTTGTTTACTGGCAGGAAAGAGCTTGTTCAGACTCACCCCATCCCTCTAATGCAGAGCGCTTTCCGCGTAGAACCAGGCACATATAGGTTTATCAAGCCGCACTGTCGTGCAACTCGACTAGCACGTATCCTGAATGCCGCCTGTGTGTGAGATGCCGAGAACAGACATCTACTGCATTATGGATGACAGTGTCTACGGATACCGGAAACTGAGCTAGCTGGTACACTTTGTTTGTATAGTGAGATGCATGCATATTGCTACTCGTGGTGGGCTCATTGTAAGTCAAAGGCTAAACGGTGAGCAAATAGCGAGGAACAAAAGCAAGTCAAGTTTGTTCCATTTCTTTCACTATTTTGTAAATTTCTGCATATGACGTCGAGAGTAGCTTATTCAAAATGATGTACGAGTTTTCCCTGCTACAACACTGATCCTAGATTGTAGAAGGAATTTTTCATTCCGTAAGAATAGAGAAATTGTTTCCGCTGGAAATGAGGCATATTTTCCGAGCAGTTGGAGTCAAATTTACAACATTTTTTGTAACTTTATTTAAAAGTTTTTTAGCCTTGGGCTAGTATGATGCTGTATACTGAGGGAAGTTGGATATCTTGAAAAGATCATACCTGGAAGACCCCTTTGCCATGCCTTTTTAATTTATTGAAAATTCACTGAAGTCTGGATTTGGGTTTTGTTTCTGTGATACAAATATGAAGCCACTTTAGAACTGCTGATTTTCCTTGTGAGCGTCCTGCATTTAAAGGGAGAAGTTTGAATAACTGTTACAATTTGTGGCATATGTGACAGGGTCACAAGGCTCAAACGTCACATCACATATTGTTTGGTGCAGGAAAAATATATAGGGTAAATGTTGGCTTCGGCACCCATTGACTGTTTTCGGCAACCAAAATTTAAACGATAATTTCACTATGTTTTCCCATCAACACACTTCCCTGAATGTATTCAAACGATTCTTTAGTCTTTCAGCTTCAATCTGATTATATTTGTACGACCGAGCAATCCTATTATGCCAGATTTTTCTTCAAATGAAGTATACGCACTACAAAATGGGGCTGATTTCGAGTTGCCGATAATAGAACAGCTGGTTAACACGCAGTTCTAATGGGAAGGTTGCCGAAGAAAAAGAGGCTGCCGACAATAGTCACACTCACCTGAGAAGTTTGGAGCGTTGTAAAATCGCTTTCAAACCGGTTTGAAAAATTCTGTCGATTGGAATGGATAGAGAAGCAAGCAGCAGATGAATGTTAACAAACAGACACGTGATATATGTGCGTAACGCTGACAAAATGCTAATAGAAGTGCGGACGCTGCTTAGATTGACGAGAATACGTAAATTCCCCTAGGTAGGGTAGGTTACTTTAAGTTATTAATCATTGAGGGGTATTTTAGAAGTTGAAGTTTTTTCATAAATTTTATTATTTTTTTATGTTATGATTTGAATGCACCAAATGCGTTTTTAAATGTAATTTAATCCACAATTTTGAATCATTTAATCTTTACTGAATCATTTAACAGTCATTTATAGAAGTCTAAGATAAGATCAGTCACCTGGCTTCTTTATATTGTTCTTTGTTTACTCTCGTGATCCCTGTTGATTATCATTCAATCAAAATCAAAGCAAATAGTCCCGATAGTAGTTGTTCTAGTTTAGTTGTAAACATTATAAAATCAATAAATCAGTGACTGGATCACAAACTGGACCCAAGTCTATTCCCAGTAGAGTATCTTGAATAAATATAAATGTGTACTAGCATTGTGTCATAGTTCCAACACTGGGGCTACACCACGGTCCATAGAGGAGGCGATATGCCACGTGACAATATCCATACAGGTGAGTAACACTCTGAACCTAGATGGCGGTTCCTTCGCACTGGTTTGCGTCTTGAAGTCCAATTGTAACTATTAAACAAAATTTATCATTTAATCATGGATGGTGGACCTCGGAATAATAACGACTTTGCTAGTCAAATCCACTTATTCCTAGATTATGCTAAGGAGTGATATATTTATTATGACACACTCTAAGGGGACGGGGGTTGTAATATTCTGTGACAAGCAATGCATTAGGTATGTCTCAATTTTACATGAAATGCACCAAAATCTTTAAAAAAAATAAGCTAGGCCCATTCCACCGCTGATTGCACTGAATCGTTCTGACCATTCAGAGAATTATTTGATAAAAAATACCTGCTGAGAAGGCTGCTAAGACAAGTCAACACTTCGTCCGCTATAATTCATACCATGCTTTGATTGCTGAAAATGTATCTAACCTCCATCAGATTCCCAATAACTTTGCCTATGAATCGGAGATTTCAGAAGTTGGACTGAAATAGACAAATAATAAATAATAAAGCAATTGTTTTGTATTTATGCTATAGAGGAGGAGACAACTCTAAAGAGGGAAATGTCCTTCAAGTATTTTCAGTTTTAATAGGTTTTGTCAATCAAGGAGCTACTCCTATTGATTCATAATTATTAATTTGAATAAAAGCCCAAAGTCTTTGAATAACGCACCTAGATAACCAGACGCAGAAGTGACGACCACAGATCACAGACCTTTAGATGATTGAAGTGAAAAACTCCAAATGGTGACAAGGTACATGATGCACGTTTCACGATATGATGTATGTTTCAAGATATGATAAATGTTGTGCGACATGAAAAAGTTTGCCTGACATGGAAAACTAGCTACAACGGGCGCCATGGTGTCTACCAAACCAACTATGTTTAAATAAGGAGTCAACTTTAACCATCCTGCGCCCATTATAAATTACCCGAGCAGGAACGAATATCTCGATACCTTAAATTGGTATGGATGAGCCTGACATAAGAGGTAAAATACAAAAAAAAAACCAAAAAAATTTCCCACAATACCATTCCAATACTAAATTATGATAATGCAATATCTAAACAATACCACACAGGTATTTTTTTTTTTGTATCCAAATATCATTTTTTGTTTCTTATGAAGTATTTTGCATGTAATTTTTTGGTATTATTCTTTGGTATTTTGCCTCTTATGTCATGCTAATCAATACCAAATTCTGGTATATGTTCAGAATTAGGTATTGATTAGTTACTTTCTCCTGCTCGGGTAGAGATGACACCTGATTCTTTTCCGATTTTAATGAAGCTGATTATAAATAAAAGCTGTACACTAAAGTTTTTTTTTAGGGTTTTTATGTCTATTTTTGAAATCATGTGGTTTTTTTTTCGACGATTTTTCAAATAACGCGTTCAAACAGCCAACAAATTTGAATGAGGGAAAGGACTAAAAAAAAGTAGAAGGGTCTGTGCCTAGGGGCACGAACGGAAGCTTGACGTAGGACCGCTAGTGGACGGAATAAATGTGAAGAGCATTTAGTTCTTTTAATTGATCAATTATCTATTATCTCAACTCTTTCCGTTTTTGAATTGTAGGCGTACCAAATTTGTAGTGATCTTTTTCAAAGAGAAAGTTGATTAAAAGAACCAATCAAAATCACTTGCACCCCTGCTTCCAAGTTTGGTTACAAGATTACAACTCTGGAGAGCATTTTGTGTGGTCGTTGGGGGCTTGTGGTTCTGAATATGGACAAACAGGCACAGATAAATTCTATTCCAACTCTTTACTGATGTAAGCTTGATGGCCCAGAAAAGGGCCGTTTTATTGAAGAGGACATCCATGGCCACTTACGCTTGGCGTGTTTAGTGTAGGTGACAGCATCACGGACCTCATTTTCCAGGAACACCTTCAGCACAGTTCGTAGATCAGACCGGAGATACGTTTGACACCGCCTCGGCGAGCCAGACGACGGATGGTGGTTATCTTGAAGAACTTTGCGATGACACTTGGCACCTCCTTTACCAGACCAGTCAATTGTTGCTTGTTGGGTGTGAAGGAGTGGACTAGCCACCACCTTCCTACTGCTGCAATTGCTGCTCACCACACCGTCCGAAGCGAAAATGAGCTAATGCCATACAGCAGGGCTCTTTTATACCTTTTCAGGTTAAAGCAGAATGATGTGCAACCAAGTGGTATAAAAGCTACAAAGACTCCTCCCATTATGAGTAGCTTGCTATCAAGTAGCGACAATGGCTCTTTTCCTTTTGCGTACACGGCGAATGAGAACGACCCAAATTTGAGTCTAGTTCACTCATAATCGCCAAAAGTGCAGGAACTCAACGATGAGTAAAATTTGTCTCATGGTTTCCTGTGGAAAACTTAAAAAATCTGCCAGAAAATGAGGAGATTGACGAAAATTTTATTCAGTCTCGGATTAGTACCAATAGACGGAGTGAATCCAATCTTTACTTTTCTCAAATTTGGGATTTTTTCCCTGGAAAAACCTGGGAAAACATGAGGCAAATTTACTCATCGCTGATTTCCTGCACTTAATTTCTTATTTCTGAGATAACTAAACTCAAATTTGGGTCGTTCTCATTCGCCGTGATATCACCTTAAAAGATATCGGCACCGGTGGTTAGCGTGATTACCTCTCACCCCAGCAGGCCTTGGTCCAATCTCAGTTGGCGCCACCGGCATGTTCTAAGGCATAACATCTCTGATCACGCCTTCCTTCGGGAAGTAAAGCCGTTGGTCCCCGGTTGAGTTGATGGGTCGATTGGTAGGGTCCAGGTGTGGGAGGTGCCTCCCTGGCGTCGGTAGCATTGGAGCTCAGTACGGAAAACAAATCTCGCGTCACTTTTCAATAGGTCCAATCTACATTGATCGATTCTCTTCATCGACACTCTTTCGTAAATAACTCGGCTTCACAAATCTTTCCTACCGTCTTCGTCGAATTAGATGCTAGATTGTTGTTTCTTCCATCGAAAATATCCGGCCGTGGCGATTCAAAGTTGATCAAGGTTGATCAAAATAATTTGTATCCCTGCTTCCAGTTTGATTACATGAGCATTTTGTGTGGTCGTTGGTTCTTAATATGGACAAACAGGCAGATGAATTCTATTCCTACTCTTTACTGTAATAAGCTTGGTGGCCCTGAAAAGAGCCGTTTTGTTGGCAAAGTTGGTGATGATTTAACCTCCGAAACCAAACAGAGTGCGTCTCTGTCACTTCAAAACGTAGATGACATCCATGGCAGCTTACGCTTGGCGTGTTTAGTGTAGATGACAGCATCACGGATCTCATTTTTCAGGTACACCTTCAGCACACCTCGTAAATCAGACCGGAGATATTTCATTCACCGCCACGGCGAGCCAGACGATGGATGGTAGTTATCTCGAAGAATTTGCGTTTGGTTCTGAATATGGCGATGAGTGTGCAAAATATTACACAATTCCATCCTCCCTATTCGCACGCGCCCGAGGATCGGAGGCGAATGCCACTTCGACTTGTTTCATCTACTTACTACTCTCTGACGACTGTGCTGGGGAAGCAGCATATGCATGTAGGTAATTGGTGGATTTGTTAGTTAATTCGACGTATTTGGACAATGCTGGATATTTACCAGTTTTTCAAAAGTTTCTTGTTAAAAATCAACATTCGGAAGTATTGTTATCGATGCGTAGCCATATTTCTGATCGATTGGTGATAAAATTATTGAAATTGGACCAGAGGCAGCTGAGTTATTAACGTTCAAAATCTTTCTTAATTTGTTACATGCTCCATTTTTGGTTTTCACAAAGTGTACCCCCATATAGAAATCAAAGACGTAGTCCTACGTCAAAAAATTCAGCGCTTCTGATCGGTTGAGCGGACATCTTTGGTGGTTGATTAAGAAGTCAACACCTACTTACCAAATTATGTACAGTAAAGCTTTACGACAATTTCTCAAATAACGCGTTTTTACAACGATTTTTTAAGTAACATGTGTTTTTTTACAGTATGTATCTCCCGTGTAAAAACTATTTCAGTGTATGCATATTTTTGCAATTGTGTTGGTGTGGACTGGATTCAATCGTAAATCGATTCCAAGCAAAAAACTCTATTTTCTCCTATGAATTATGTATGCGACGTATCCGACACATCAAATCAGTTACGTTACTTGTATTTCCACAAATATTACTTCATATATTCATTCGTCTCACGACACCCGATCTTTGTAAATATAAAAAAAATTGTGCTTCTTCTTCTTCATTCCTTTATTTAACGTCGGCCTCTGTTCCGCAATCTAGTGCCAATCACCGACGGACATCGATTGCCCCATTGAAAGCAATCGAATGTGCAGGAAGGCCTTCCACACCTGCGTAGGATATCGCGCCCATTCAAACGCACATGGGCCGGGACCAACGGCTTTACTTCCCTTCGGAAGAAAGACGTGACCAGAGATTTTTATGCTTCAGAAAAATCCCACCAAGCTCGGCTGGGATTGAACCCGGACCCATTGGGGTGAGAAAGCAGTCACACTTACCACTACACCACCGGTGCAGGCAAAAATTGGTTCAGTTAGAGCGCTTCTTTTGTTTTTGATAATAATGAGTGTAAACATTCATATACTTCATTCGGTAGCTTTAGACTTTGAACCATTTGGTGGATATTTTTAACTTTTGGTTAAAATTTGACAGATGAAAAGTTATCGATTAACCCTGCTATCCGAGCGTGGTTATTTCTGACAGACAAAAAAAAATTAAAGGGTTGTGTCCTAGACACGACCGCAGTATGACGAAGAACCACACAAAATTGATGTTTTTCATGCATTTTTGACTATTATACTTTATCTTAAAATTTTCAAAAGTATTTCAATGTTTTTAACGGCGCCGGTGGTGTAGTGGTAAGCGTGATTACCTCTCACCCCAGCAGGCCTGGGTTCAATCCCAGTCGGCGCCGCCGGGATGTTCTGAGGCATAACATCTCTGATCACGCCTTCCTTCGGATGGGAAGTAAAGCCGTTGGTCCCCGGTTCATGAGTTGATGGGTCGATAGGTAGGGTCCAGGTGTGGGAGCTGCCTTCCTGGCACGTCGGTAGCATTGGTGCTCAGCACGGAAAACAAGATCGACGGAAAAAACAAACCAAAGGAAAAAAAAAAAAAAAAAAAATTTCAATGTTTCGGTTATGGTTGATTCAAAACAATTTACACATTTTTCTTGACAAATATCCATGTGAAATTCCACATGATTTTCATTTAACCACACATAAACAGAATCCACTCAGAGTCAGAAGTACACATGAAATTTATACGCAAATGAATAGTATGAGTGGTCACGCATGGTTTTTATATATGTATATATGGCCGACACATAGATATTGATTTGTTGATCACGTTGCAACAACTCATGTGTGGGATTTGAGGGGGGGGTTTAAAAGTAGAGAGGTTGTTGAGTAGTGGGGGGGGGGGGGGTTAGGAAAGTTAGTTGATGAGTGGGGGGGTAGGAAAGGTTGTTGATGAGTGGGGGGGGGGGGTAGGAGAGGTTGTTGTGAAAGGGGGAGGGGGTTTACATCATTACTTTTCATCATTGTGGTCACACCGTGATCCACCTTTAGCCGCTGATTTGGTGCCACGCCGTCCGAAGCGACAATGAGCAAACGCAGTAGTAGTAAAATTTACGTTTATTTTCTGGGTTTTATGTTTCAACATTTGATTTAACATTTCAATTGGTTAGCCTTTGGCTCTTCATCTTTGTTCTAGTTAATTGGTTATTCTAATGTGATGATTGCGTTTAGCGCTAATTTACAGGATACCCTTTGTGGGATTGTTTTGGTTTGAATTTAAAAATTTGATAACCTACCTACTTGAGCACCTAACTACTTAAACTAGGTTGTTAAATCACGAATGATCTGGTGGTTTGATCGCAGACAGGCGACTCTGAACCTTTCCAGCGTGGAAGTCTTTCGCTCCTCGAGTGTTTGAAGACCGGCCAGGTGGTGAATCTCAGAATTACGAGTTCGCGGTGGACTGTTAAGGATCATTCTGAGGATCTTGTTTTGGATCCTCTGAAGCTTTAAGTGGTGGCACTTTGCACAACTCTCCCAGATTGGCATACCATACTCAATAGCCGGCAGAATGATTTGCTTGTGGACAGCAAGCTTGTTTTTGAGGGACAGGGTGGACTTCCTGTTTATCAGAGGGTAGAGCGACCTGATCAAGATGTTACACTTGGTGGATGTCTTGTCCACATGGGATCGGAATAGCAATTTGCTATCGAGGGTGAGACCAAGGTAGACTACTTCACTCGACCATTCAATGGGAGTGCTATCAAGATGGATCTTGACGTTAGCAGGCGGGACAAGCCGAGGTGAATACGAATGTGGAAACAGAATGGTTTGTGTTTTAGCTGCATTGATACAAATCTTCCAGCTCTTAAAATAGTCGGACAAAGCATCCAGGCCTGATTGTAGTTTACTCGCCAGAGCACGGATCACTCGACCCTTATAGATGATGGAGGTGTCATCTGCGAACATTGACAGGATACCACCACCCGGCAGGGGAGGAACGTCTGACGTGAAAATGTTGAATAGGATAGGCCCAAGCAGGCTACCTTGAGGGACCCCTGCATCAACGTTGAACGTATCAGAGGAGACATTGTTCAAGTAGACCTGGAATGATCTGCCCGACAAGTAGTTTTTGATGATCTTCACGAGGTAGTTCGGAAAGTTGTATCGATGCAGCTTGTACACTAGACCATCATGCCAGACATTGTCGAACGCCTTCTCGACGTCCAACAATGCCATGGCAGATGTATTGGAAACGGACTTGTTCCGCTTGATGATGTTACGGAGGCGAACCAGCCTAAGGCTGAAAGCCTCCTAAATAAAGCTAAATTAATTAATTAATTGATGATGTTAGTAACCCGTGCGAGTTGGTGGATGGTAGAGTGGCCTTTCCTAAACCCGAATTGCTCTTTGAGAAAGATGTTATTATCATTTGAAAACACCAGCAGACGGCTGAGTATCAATTTTTCGAATAGCTTCGAGATGGAGGACAAGAGGCTGATGGGGCGATAGCTTTTGGCACTGGTAGGGTCTTTGCCAGGTTTGTGAATTGGAATAACTTTGGCTAACTTCCAGCATGCAGGGAAATAGCCAAGCATTAAACACTTGTTGAAGACCACTGCAAGGTGCTTGAAGAAGTCAACACTCAAGTTTTTCAGCTCGAGGTTGACCACTCCATCGACACCAGCGGCCTTCATGTTCTTTGTTGATTTAATCGCTGCTATCACCTCATCAGCCGATATTCTACTTTCGTCAGGGACAACTACGGGGGTGGCAGCGACACTAGCCATTGCCTGTGATACTGCAGGCTCGTGGGGACTCACCATGGCGTGGCCAAGGTTATGTGAATTTACAAAGTGTTGTCCAAGAGCATTGGCCTTTTCAAATGGGGTTATTAGTAAAGATGGGTCCGAATTTTGGTTAGGAGAGGAAAGCGGAGGAATGGGCCTCGGCTTATTTTTCAAAATCTTTGCCATTTTCCAGAATGGCTTAGCACAATCTGGGAGAGAGCGAATCTTGTTTGCAAAATCGATATTTCTGAGATCCACCATCCTGGCTTGGATGATTTTGTTCAAACGGTTGCAATTGGTCTTCAGGTTAGGCAGCCCAGTACGCTGGTACTGCCTACGGATCGTGTTGCGGAGTCTAATGAGGTCTTTAGTAGGCCTGTCAAGGTTCAGAGTGTTACTCACCTGTCTGGATACTGGCACATGTAGCTCCCTGGCCCGGGAAATTGCTTGATCGATGGAGCGCAGACACCGGTCAACATCTTCGGACGATTCCGGTTGGACATCGTAGTCTACAGCGGTGTCGACGCAATGTTGGAACTGACCCCAGTCAACACGATGATAGTTGCGCCGGAAAGCTTCAAATCGATTTACGGAGGATCCCACCTCAGTCACCACCGGGTAGTGGTCCGAGCTGAGTTCCTGATAGGTGATAGGTGATAGGTTGAGCGATGTTGTTGCCCATGTTGCTGATGAAGATATCGATGGTACCGTGAACACCGGAGCGACTCAACCGGGTGGGAGTTTCCGGACTCAAGATGTTGTACTGCGCTTCCTGCAGGTCGTTGTTCAGGATGGTGCCGTTTTGATTGCGCCGATTGTTGCCCCAAGCTTGATGTTTGGCGTTCAGGTCGCCAGCGATGATAAAGTTTTCCCGTCGTCGTGTAAGCTTGATAATATCTCGTCGCAGATCTGCTGCCGATCTGTCCTTGATGTTGACTTGTTTGGGGCAGTAAGCCGCGACGATGGTGATGGAGCCGATAGGAGTAGAAACTTCCACCCCTACGGCTTCGATGATCTTCAGCTGAAAGCTGGGCATCAGTCGACAGCAGATGTTTCTCCTTATTGCAATAGTCACTCCTCCTCCTCCAGAGTTGGTTCGATCTAGCCTCACGAGCCGGAAATCGGGAAGGTAGACGTTTGTTTCAGGCTTCAGGTGGGTTTCAGTTATGATGGCAATGTCGATGTTTCGTTCATTGAGAAACTCAACAAACTCGATGTTTTTGCTCTTCAAGGAGCAAGCGTTCCAATTTACGATCTTGATGGCTTCACGGTCCATACTTAGTGACAAGGGACAGGGCAGCATGAAGCTGTTCAGATCGAGTCTTGCAGGTGCGCAAGATGATGATGACCTCGGCCACGAGCGTCACAAGTTCCTCCGAGGTGAACGGAGAATCGTCGACAGGCTCACCTGAGACAACACCAGCGTATGATAAACCAGGGGCGGTGGAGGGTCCTGGCATTGGCTGGGCAGCAGCAGCAGCGAGACGATGCTGGACTGTTCGATTGTTAGGAATACTCACATGCTTGACTTGTTGGTTGTTGAGCGGAAGTGGTTCTAAGTTCGGAACATGTCGACGGGGCTGGAGTGCTGGCTACTGGACTTCCGTGCGTGCAGGAGGCGAACGATGATTACGGAGGCGACCGGGCTGATTATTGATCGTAGCCTTCTGACGGATATTGATGAACTCCACTCGCTTGGGACATCCGCGATTGGAGGCTTGGTGGTTACCACCGCAGTTGACACACGTTGGCTCGATGTCATCATCTTGCTCACACGACGCAGTCGAGTGAGTTCCAGCACACTTGCCGCAGATAGTCTTCATATGGCAGTTTTTGGTGCCATGGCCGTAGAAGAGGCAGTTCATACACTGCGTAACATCACGATGTTGGGATTTGTAATGCTCCCAACTGATGATGACTTGAAACAGGTCCCGGATTTTGGATCTCAGAGCCGCTAGACTGGTGGATCCCTTCGTGAAGTGCACCAGGAACAACTGGTCACGGAAGCTGGTGTTGTGGTTGGAACGCCGGTTTATTGGGAACACCGCCTCAGGTTTGAGCCCAAGCCGCTCCAGCTCGGATTTAACCACAGCCGCCTCGAACGACGGTAATCCACGCAATACCAGCTTCAGTGGCTTGCTCGATGGCAGATCGTGCGTGAAGAACTCAACGTTGTTTTCCTTTAGGAAACATCCTGTTAGATTGTACTCCTCCAGGCTGGAGCACATGATTTTGGTGCCGATGCTGCAAAGCTTGAAGCGAGGCAGCAGCTTGTGTTTTGCCAGTTCGGCACGCAGCTTGGCAACATCCTTCTCCGGCGTGAAAAGCGGGGGAATCCGCTCTCTTGCAGCGATGGGAACGACGTCACCATCGCCATTTTCTTCGGGGAGCACCGCAAACTGGTTGGCTTGCAGTACCCGTTTTCCGGCGTCATCCTGCGACGCGCTGTGCTGGATTACCACCTTCTTTGAAGGGCCCGCTGCTGAATCATTGGTACGTTTACGCACCATTTGTTTCGTGTTGGCAAGTTGCAGTAAACTTGCCAGAACGCGCGAAGGTGGCGACGCTTCCACGGCGCAACGCGACAGCACAAACCGAATCGAAGCGAAAACTCGAGCGAAAAAGAAAACGAACTGAACAGCTCAACAGTCGAGCAAAGAGTGGGCTGAGCAAACGCATGACCGCAGCGCTGTTTTATATCTTTTCCGGTTCAGAACCTGATAGGATTTCCGTTTTTTTATGAATGGGGCGGAGCAAAAAGTATATTTTGTGCAGAATATGTAAAAAAGGATGGACTTTGGATGTTAATATAATTGCATATATAGTGGTACCAGATATGTTTTACAGTCAGTTGTTGGTAATTCATCGAGTGTATGTCTCCTATGAGGCAATATTTTTTTGAAAATGTTGGCTCTGCATGTAAAAAAATAATTGTTTATACATTATTAGGGTTTGTTAAAATTTATTTCCCGAAAAAAAAAAATGATCGTCAAAGTCCATGTCTTTTTCGGGACATTGTTAAGGGGAGGGAAGGGGTTTTACATGCACGTTTTTTCAAGTCTCATCCCTCATTGTGGTGGACACGCCGTGATCCACCTTTATTTATTTATTTATTTATTTATTATAATCTTAATTCATCTGACTTTTGGTTGTCTTAATGAATAATCTAAGTTTAAAAGGATGCTTAGTCAATCTATACGTTCAGGACATTCTTCTGATAAAAACAGTTAATGCTACATTAAAATCGAAGCAAGCATAAGCATCATTAAACGCATTAGCCACGGCGCGGATAGGCTCATTCATCCCATACTGTCGGTTACGAGTCGCAAGATGAACGAAGTTACGTTGTCTCATTACTCTCTCAGGTGCGTAGAAGTAGAGCTGCCGAAGTAGTTGTGGGGAGTCAATTTCACCGATAATAATCTTAGCGGCAAAGACAGCTTGAGCATTACGTCGTCTTGTTTCCAGGGTATCAATCCCAAGCAGGCGGCAGCGGTCCCCGTATGAAGGCAAATTAGATGCATCACGCCAGGGTAGATGACGTAGCGCGTAACGAACAAACTTCCTTTGTACACTCTCAAACCTTGCAATCCAGCAGGCCTGATAAGGGCACCAAACGACAGCACTGAACTCCAAAATAGAGCGGACCAATGAACAATACAATGCCCGCAGGCACAGCGGGTCACGAAAGTCTTCGGAGATTTTGAATATAAAACCAAGCTGTCTGTTGGCTTTGTTCAGGACGTCATTGTAATGGGGCTTGAACGTCAATGCACAGTCAAGAGTAACTCCTAAGTCTCTGACTTGACTAACTCTCTCCAAAATCTGGCCGGAGATGGAATAATCAAATCTGATCGGTTTCTTCTTACGGTAGAAGGATATCACATTGCACTTATTGATGCTAAGCGTCAAGTAGTTACGGGAGCACCAGCTTTGCATATGATCCACAATCTGTTGCAAATCCTCACAATCAGCGATGCTATTGATGATCATGTACATTTTAACGTCGTCGGCGTAGAATAGTCGGCATCCAGGTGGCAGTAGACGAGAAAGCTCATTGATAAACAACGAAAACAAAAGCGGTCCCAGATTACTTCCTTGTGGAACACCGGAGATGTTCGTGAATACTTCAGATTGCGAGGCGCCAATCTTAACGCAGAGCGAGCGGTCTGTGAGATAAGACGTGAACCATGAAATCATGGAGTCAGAAACGCCAAGTTTTTCAAGTTTGCCCAGTAATATGCAGTGGTCAACTCGATCAAATGCAGCCTTCAGATCAGTGTAAACGGCGTCGACTTGTCCACCAGAATCCATGGTCCGAACGCAAAGTGACACGAATTCAGTCAAGTTTGTCGTAACTGACCGCTTTGGATAGAATCCATGCTGAGCCGTGGAAATGTAGTTTTTGCAGGAACTGAAAAGTGCCTCGTTGATGATAATCTCGAACACTTTGGAACAGCAGCATAACGATGTGATCCCTCTGTAGTTCTGGACATTCCTTTTGTCACCTTTTTTGTGCACTGGGAACATGTACGAAAATTTCCATGCCTCAGGAAATTTGCACTCCTGCAAAGACAAGTTGCCGCTGACCTAGTCCTGCTTGATGCAGGACCTAGTGCCACGCCGTCCGAAGCGGTAATGAGCAGAGGCATGAGAGCAGCGCTGATTTATATCTTTTCAGGTTCAAGCAGAATGATGTGCAACCAAGTGGTATTCTTTTGTGATGACTGGGTTTGGGAAAAAGGCTTATTTCATGAAATCAGTGATAAAATTATCATTTGTACATTTTTAAAATAGTTTAATTACAGAAAAATTGGATTTTTTTTTATTTCAACAGGTTCGTAATGTAATATCCTATCGATTGGCGTATTTGGATTTTAATTTCATCTATAAATGACAAAGTTACAAGCGTTCAAAACCTAACACTCCTTCACCACACATATTTTTTTGATTTGCACCCCAGTATAGTCGACAAAGACGTAGTTCTACGTCAAAACAGGAATCAGATTGCCGACTGGACTCGAACCACGAACGTTGCGATTACCAGACCTGTGCTTTCTCCACTGCTCTCTCCATGCTTCTGAATATGGATAGCCTAAAAGCAAACATGAAGCGCTCATTTTCTCGCATACTCGACTTCGTATGCTTTTTCTGCTGGAGAGATTCGAGGCAAGTGTGTGCGTCGTTCTACAACCTTAATGGTATAGTCAAAAGTGTAGATAGAACACGAAATAAAAAAGACAAAAAACCATTACATCGCCTGTATGCTCAATTTCTAACATTCGTTGCGATGTTCATGAACAAAGGATGATAGGAAAAAGAACTAACATTCATTGTAATACATTTGTGGTTTGCGTGTGCATATTTAAACATTGAAAATAGCTCGAAAATGATGGAAAATAATTGGTTTTTTTTAAAGATTTTGACTCCGTCGCACCTATAATTGTGGTAGTGTTGCTATAATAGTGGAATCCACTAGAAACCAATTCCTTCAACTATTATATGAACAAAAGTTTGCCACAACCACAACTACTGGAACAGTGTTCCTATTAATGAAGGACGAGTTTTCGAAAAATGTATGCCATTAATTCGTAATATTTTTCTAGCAAAATAGAGATTGAAAGCTACATATTGACGTTTAAAAGGTATAGAAAAATTATGTATTTATTTTTAAATAAATATATTGTCTTAGTTTCTCCACTTGGCTCATCCACCCTATTTATTTCTTCATGCCTGCGATTTAAAATTTACTTTAACTCGGAATATCATTTGTTGTCTAATACTGACTTCAAAATTGGAATTCACTTTGGAATCATCAAATTCAGATTCCCTCAAATAGTTGCCAAAATTCACTTATTTTTTCAGAATATTTTTTTTTTTCTAGAATTTCAAAATTATTGCTGATTTTTTTTTTAATAATTTGGAATTATGCATGGAATTTACTGATAACTACTACTACTGCCAATTGAATTCTCTTCAAGATTCCAAAGTAATTTTCCGACGATCTTGTTTTCCGTGCTGAGCACCAATGCTACCGACGTCAGGAAGGCAGCTCCCACACCTGGACCCTACCTATCGATCCATCAACTCATGAACCGGGAACCAACGGCTTTACTTCCCTTCCGAACACACATAGATTATTTTACCTAAATCTGTGAAATTTTACCGAAATCTCAACAGCTGAACGTTCAGTAAACAGTTCGGTGATTTTTCACAGATATTCGGTGAAAAGTTACAGGAAATCTGTGAAAAATCACCGTACTGTTTACCGAACGTTCAGCTGTTGAGATTTCGGTAAAATTTCACAGATTTCGGTGAAATAATCTTAGTGTGAAGGAAGCCGTGATCAGACATGTTATGCCTCCCGGTGGCGCCGACTGGGATTGAATCCAAGCCTGCTAGGGTGAGAGGTAATCACGCTTACCACTACACCACCGGTGCCGCTTTCAAAAGGAGCATGTACAAAAAAGGAGGACATGTTCACCTTTAGGATGCCAAACCCTAGTCTCACCCTGTACATATGTACACATTGTTCGCTTGTCCACTTTCCTTCGATAGTGTATCGTGGTTTTCCTTGTTGAAACATGCTGCGTAGTTGATGCAGCATAAATGTAAGTAATATTTGGCTAGCTGAATGTCAGAAAGCTAAAACGACCTTTGATAATCAGAACTTTCCGTTTTTCTTATGCTGCCATCGCTGACCGTTTTGTGCGTTTATTTTTCTTGAGAAAGGATAGACCAGGCATAATAAACAAGCTTATGTGGTCGTAAAAATATCCAACCGTAAAATCCCCAAAGCCGATATTAATCCTTCGAGGGCTTTGATGTGCGGAGCATCATTTTTTTTTTCCAGAGCCAGCGAAAGCCAAACGACGTCGGTCTTCTTAATCGCAGTTCGCTGACGGCGGCGGCAACCTGACGCAAGACCATGTTTCGAAACGGATGCATGCAGAGTGAAGGCATGCTGTAAAATGAAATATCAAAAACTCTTCTAACTTCAGACTGTAGGAAGAGGAGCTGTGCTTTCCTTCTGGCACTCTGCAAAGGCTTGAGACGATGACGAAAGCTAGCGTCGATTCCATTCATTTTATTTTTAGAGTGCTTTCTATGCCGTCGGTCGAGGGATGCCACTAAGCGTTACTTCGTTGGCAGTCATTCCAAGTAGGAAATTGAATTTACCGCCCAGCATATCTGTAGTGTTGCTGCGGGATATGCATTTGACACCCAGCAGAGTAACATGTTATGATGTCAGAACATTCATATGAGGTGATAATTGATCCCTTCACCTTGCTAAGTGAGTGGTTGCCAGATCTAATTATTAATTACCAATTATTGTATACAAGGTATAAAAGCACAGCAAAAAAATCAGAATTTTAAATAGATATATAATTGAAACCAAATACCTCATTAATTTTTCCATATCAATGCGGTAGTAAGTGATTACGACCCGAAAAAAGGCAAGAGGAAAAAAATATTGCTCTACTGTCTTAATAAAGCTGTACGGAGCCAATCAATAAAAAAAAGTAAAGGGTTGTGTCCTAGACACGACCGCAGTATGACGTAGAACCACACAAAATTGATGTTTTTTCATGCATTTTTGACTATTATACTTTATCTTAAAATTTTCAAGTATTTCAATGTGTTGGTTATGGTTGACTCAAAACAATTTACACATTTTACTTGACAAATATCCATGTGGAATTCCACATGATTTTCATTTGATCACACATAAACAGAATCCACTCAGAGTACACATGAAATTTACACGCAAATGAATAGTATGTGTGGTCACGCATGGTTTTTATATGTACATATTTTAAGTATGTGGCCGACACATAGATATTGATTTGTTAGGAGCGTTATTTGAGGGGTGGGAGGTGGGGGGTTAGGAAAGGTTGTTGAGGGGTGGGGGGGGTTTGGGCTTAGGAAAGGTTGTTGATGAGTGGGGGAGGGGTTAGGAAAGGTTGTTGATGAGTGGGGGTGGGGGGTTAGGAGAGGTTGTTGAGGGAGGGGAGAGATTGTTGTGAAGGGGGGAGGGGAAGAGATTGTTGTGAAGGGGGGAGGGGGAGAGATTGTTGTGAAGGGGGAGGGGGAGAGGTTGTTGTGAAAGGGGGAGGGGGCTTACATCATTATTGTGGTCACGCCGTGATCCACCTTTAGCCGCTGATTTGGTCCAGCTTACTGTAGGACCAAGCGCCACGCCGTTCGAAGCGACAATGAGCAAAAGCATGACAGCAGCGCTGTTTTATATCTTTTCAGGTTCAGAACCTGATAGGATTTCCCGCAGTTTTTTTATGAATGGGGCGGAGCAGAAAGTTTCTTTTGTGCAGAATATGTAAAATAGGATGGACTTTGGATGTTAATATAATTGCATATATAGAGGCACCAGATATGTTTTACCGTCAGTCATTAGCTGCTTGAACGTCAAGCAGTACAGTTCGGTCTTTGCTTGCTCTGTCGAGTTGTTCGATTAACCTATAGTTTGTTACAAACGTTCGCAGATATACTGCACGTCGCGTCGTCAGTAGTGTCGGTCGCATAGCGTGATGGGAAGACAGCGCTCTCGGAGCAGACTTCGTGACCAAGCGGAGAAGAAGAACAGTGGTGAGGGTAGCCCGGTACCTACCTCAAATAGGTACGCTACTCTGCCCACCGATGTTGGAAATACCAACCCAGTCCCGGTGAAGCGGACGAAAAAGAGGAAGAAGAATCAAGGACAGTCCGATGGTACGAGCGGACGCGACGATGTTACCGCGACGAACGCCAGCGACATCGGTGATTTCGGCGACGCCGTCGAAACCGAGAATTCTGCCGGCCCGAGTGCGGTGAAAATCAAGCTTCCTCCACTGGTGGTGAAACAAGTACCACTCAACACGCTGATTGGCGATCTCTCATCGCTGGGCGTTGCCGCTGAGTTTAAGCTCGGCAGGATCGGCACCAAGGTGATGCTGCGAACAAAAGCGGAGTACGAAGTGGCCGTGAAATATCTGAAGGATTCCAAGGCGGAATTCTTCCCGCACGACATCCCCGGTGAGAAGCCCTTCAAGGTAGTCATCAGGGGTCTACCAAATTTCGACCCCAAGATGGTCGAAGCTGAAATCAACCGGTACAAGCTAGCCCCAATCGCTGTATTCCGAATGACAAGGAGAGACGAAAACGTGAAGACGTACCTCTTCCTGGTGCACTTCCAGAAAGGGACGGTGACTCTCAATGCGCTGCAAGCCATCCGATCGATCTACTCCATCATCGTACGATGGGAGCCATACCGTGGCAGCCATCGTGACGTAACGCAGTGCCAGCGGTGCCTCAATTTTGGTCACGGTACCAGCAACTGCAACATCAAGCCACGCTGTAGCAACTGCGCTCAAGAACACGCCACTTCCAACTGCCCTGCGGATGGAGCCGTGGCGTTAAAATGCGCCAACTGTGGTGGTGCACATCAAGGTTCCGACAGACAGTGCTCCAAACGCGAGGACTTCAAACGCATCCGAAAGCAGGCGTCAAGCAACAATCAACCAGGACGCAAGAAGGACAAAACCCCAGCATTCAGGACGGAGGATTTTTCGCCTCTTCGTGCTCCCCAGCAAAGGCAAGCGAATTCGCGGGTGCAACCCGCCCCTCCTCAAGAAGCTTCCGGTGCTTCTGCTGGCCAAAGCTCTCCATCCCCCCTGGATTCTGGAGACAACCAACAACGCAAAACAACAACCCCGATCTGTTCTCAGCGGATGAACTGATGGAAATTTTCGTCAACATGTCCGGTGCTCTTCGTAAGTGCCGCAATAAGCCCGAACAGATCCAAGTGCTCGGTAAGTTCATCATCCAGTATGGCGTCTAAACCGCTAACTATCGTCACCTGGAATGCTTGCTCCGTAAGAGCAAAAAGGATTGAGCTTGCCGACTTCCTCCGCAAGCACAGCATCGACGTGGGCCTTCTAACCGAGACCCATCTAAAGTCTGACGACAGCTTATGGTTGCCTGACCACAACATTATCCGGCTTGATCGCACCAGCTCCAGGGGGGGTGGTGTTGCGGTCGTCGTCAAGAAAGGAATAAAATACCACACTCTGTCCCATATCCGCACCTCTATCATCGAGGCCTTTGGTGTGGAGGTGGAGTCGTCGACGGGATACGTCCAGTTCGACCACTCACAGCATGGGCTGTACTCCGTTTGGTTTTCGGATGAACCAACATTCATCTCACCGGCGGGCAACCCATCGACGCTAGACCTGTTCCTGACAAATATCGACTTGTCCAAGCCGGTAGCCTTGAACGAACTCAGCTCCGACCACCAACCGGTGGTGTCTGAGCTGGGCTGCAACGTGGCTCCTGCTTCAAGCCTGCGCAAGGACTACCATCGCGTAAACTGGGCCCAGTTTGGACGCGTGGTAGACAGGCACATCATCGACAACCCGTCGCTTGACACCGTAGAGGACATCGACCGAGCGTTGGAGGGACTCCACCAAGCTATAACCGTGGCTGACGAGGCGTGCGTCCGACGAGTTCCTGTGAGGGGTAAGTTTATTGCCATTGATTCCCACACCCAATTACTGATTCGCTTGAGAAATGTGCGTAGACGCCAGTTCCAGAGAACCGGAGATCTAGCGAGGAGACGTGAAATGGCCGATCTGAACAAGGAGATTGCTTCCAGAATGGTCTCACTCCGGAACGAAACTTTCGGGCGGCTTGTCCAGAATCTGGACGACCGCTCCAGACCATTCTGGAAAGTTGCCAAGGTCTTAAAGACATACCCTAAACCCATTACACCACTAAAAGATGAAAATGATGACGATCGGCTCATAATCACCCCTCAGGAGAAAGCAAATGCGATTGGTGAGCATATTGCCAAATCGCACATGCTTGGCTCCAACATCCAAAGTCCGCTCGAAGTTCAGGTTGAGCAATGCGTACTCAACCTTGATTCCTCCCCTTGTGCCATCCCTCCGGAGGATAGAATCACAGTGGAACAGATTTGCTCAGCGCTGAAATGCACCAAAAACATGAAGGCCCCCGGGTTTGACGGAATATTCAACCTAGTGTTGAAAAATCTCAGCATGAAGGTTCACTCTCTGCTGGCTGCTGTCTTCAACAGATGCTTGGAACTGCACTACTTTCCAAGTATCTGGAAGACAGCGAAAATCATACCTATCCGCAAACCCGGGAAGGACCCAACGCTAGCTTCAAGCTACAGACCAATCAGCCTCCTTTCAGTGCTGAGCAAATTGTTCGAGAAACTTATTCTCAATCGTTTGCTCAAGTTTGTCGAGGAACACAACATTCTCCTACCGGAACAGTTCGGGTTCAGGAAGGGGCACTCCACAAATCATCAGCTAGTATGGGTGATGAATAACATCCGAAGTAACAAGGCTGTATCCAAGTCTACAGCCATGGCATTGTTAGACGTTGAGAAAGCGTTTGATAATGTCTGGCACAATGGGCTTGTATACAAGCTTTGTAACTTCAACTTTCCTTTGCATCTTGTTAAAATCACCCAAAGCTACCTCCAGCAAAGGTCGTTTAAGGTATCGTTGAATGGTTGTCTTTCAGACAAGTTTTCCATCCCAGCAGGAGTCCCGCAAGGCAGTCTGCTGGGCCCCTTGCTTTACAGCATTTACACTTCCGACATTCCTCCCCTTGGAGACGGTTGCGTGTTTTTCCTGTTCGCAGATGATACCGCAATAGCCGTCAAAGGAAGGATGCCTCGCGAAATAACGAACAAACTTCAACGATGCCTTAACGCCTTTGCTCATTATGCCACCATGTGGAAAATCAAAATCAATGCTTCCAAAACACAAACAATCATGTTCCTCCATCGGCAATCACCCAAACTAAAACCGGCTCCCTCTTGTACTGTAATCATGGATGGCACAAGGGTTGAGTGGTCCGCCGAAGTAACCTATCTCGGGATGTTGTTTGACGAAAAGCTCCTATTCCGCTCGCATGTGGAGAAAACCGTAGTCAAGTTTTCCGCCTTGGTTAGGAGTCTGTATCCGCTGATTTGCCGCAGATCCCGCCTCTCAAGGGTGAACAAACTGGCCGTCTACAAACAAATCGTAGCACCTGCGATCCTCTACGCAGCTCCGGTGTGGGAATCATGTGCACAGACTCACAGGAACAAAATTCAGGTAGCTCAGAATAGAGTGCTGAGGATGGTTCTTGATCGTCCTTTCGACACTAGAATAACAAATTTACATGAAGAGGCAGGCATTGCCAAAATAGATTCCAAAATTAACGAAATTAAGACTAAATTTACACAAAAATGTTATTTATCAGAACATGCTTTGATAAGCAATTTGTATATAGTAGGTTAGGTGTATATAGTAGTTGTAGGTTAGTTGTAGTTGTAAATAGTAGTTATAAGTAGTCTCCTTTTTCCAATTCAAATCAAACCAATCCCACCAAGGTGGTCATACTTTAAAATAGGCCTGATAGGACTAGGAACTATAAATAATAATTAAAATCTCAAATGTACCAAAGTTGAAAAGACGCATCTGTGGCAGTGGCATGAGAGCAGCGCTGATTTATATCTTTTCAGGTTCAAGCAGAATGATGTGCAACCAAGTGGTTTTCGTTTATGATGACTGGGTTTGGGAAAAAGGCTTATTTCATGAAATCAGTGATAAAATTATCATTTGTACATTTTCAAAAGTTTAATTACAGAAAAATTGGAAAAATATTTATTTCAACAGGTTCGTAATGTAATATCCTATCGATTGGCGTATTTGGATTTTAATTTCATCTATAAATGACAAAGTTACAAGCGTTCAAAACCTAACACTCCTTCACCACACATATTTTTTGACTTGCACCCCAGTATAGTCGACAAAGACGTAGTTCTACGTCAAAACTATTTCGATGCAGTGTCGTGTCTAGACCATGTTGAGATTTTCTGATGATTCTACAAGGTACTCTCTGAAATTCTATGCCGCCGCCTTTCACCATTTGCAAAAGAGTTCGTGGGGCAATACCAGGCGGAATTCATGGGTGCCCGCGCTACCACGGACCAAATTTTCGCGATTCGGCAGATTCTGCAGAAATGCCGCGAATACAACGTGCCCACACATCATTTGTTCATCGATTTCAAATCCGCATACGACACAATCGATCGAGATCAGCTATGGCAGATTATGCACGAGTACGGATTTCCGGATAAACTGACGCGATTGGTCAAGGCGACGATGGATCGAGTGATGTTCGTGGACACTCTCGAGTCCTTTTGAATCTCGAAGGGGGTTAATGCAAGGTGATGGACTTTCGTGTCTGCTATTCAACATCGCGTTAGAAGGTGTGATTAGAAAAGCAGGGATAGACACGAGTGGCACGATCTTCAGGAAGTCCATCCAGCTTCTTGGCTTCGTCGATGACATTGTCATCATGGCACGGAACTTTGAGACGATGGCGGAAACGTACATCAGACTGAAGGCTGAAGCTAGGCGAATTGGACTTGCCATCAACTCATCAAAGACCAAATACATGAAAGGAAGAGGTTCTAGGGAAGACAATGTTAGCCTCCAACCCCGAGTTCAGATTGACGGTGACGATATCGAGGTGATCGATGAGTTCGTGTATTTGGGCTCACTGAAGACCGCCGAAAATGATGTGTTTATTAATTTATTTGATAAGGCTCAACCGAATTAACTTTACAGAGCCGAGGATTCTTGGTCACTATACAATACATCTTAAAACTATAGTCAAAAGGTACAACACAATAAACACTTTATCTTCCGCTATCCAAAAAGCCTCCTCCATCAGAACTGGAGCCGCTTCCAGTGGTTTCATTGTATGGCAAATTGTTGTACGCCAACGAGGGTCAGAGCGCGTCCATTGCAGCAATGGACGCAAAACGTGGTCAGCACTCACACACTCATCACGAAACGGTTGCTTTCCAAAGTCGACGACGCATCGACCGAAAGAACTGCTGATGAAGAACAATGACGAGCCCCACACAATGGTTGCTGCCGAGAAAACAGACGATCGCGTAGCACACATCGAGAGTGGCCTGCTTTTGTCGACAGCCGAGTGAACACTGCCGCCGAAAATGATATCAGCAGAGAAATTCAAAGACGCATTATGGCAGGAAATCGTGCCTACTTTGGACTCCGGAGGACGCTCTGGTCGAAGTTGACTGTCGACAAGACGCTGATTAGACCGGTGGTCCACGAGACCTGAACTATGCTCGTGGAGGACCAACGCACCCTTGGTGTTTTCGAACGGAAGGTGTTGCGTACCATCTACGGTGGAGTGCAGATGGATCACGGAACGTGGAGGAGGCGAATGAACCACGAATTACACCAGCTGCTGGGAGAACCATCCGTCGTCTACATTGCAAAAATTGTAAGAATGCCGAACGACGACCCAGTGAAAATGGTTCTAGAAAGCGACCCAACAGGAACAAGAAGAAGAGGCGCGCAGCGGGCAAGGTGGATCGACCAAGTAGAAGGCGACTTGCGGACCCTTCGCAGACTACGAGGCTTACGAAGTGTGGCCATGGATCGAGTAGAGTGGAGACGACTTCTTCGGACAGCAGAGAACAACAAGGCCTTAGTCTGATTGGTAAGGTAAGTATTGTATGCACAGGTGAAACGGGAACCTTATTTGTACGATGGTGCAAACATTATCACGCATACGGTAATAGTTAAAAATGTTTAAAATATTTGCAGCGCGTAAATAAAAACTGCTATTATTTGGAACAATTTTACCTGGTGTCTCACTTTCCGGCAGGTGCTTCCAAAAATTAAATATTTTGTAATCGTAAAATTGAACATATTTGTAGTTGTTTTGCGAACGTTTCTGCTCAATTTATCATAAGTAAACAAAGTTACATCATGTCAAAGTTGACCATTTTGTATGAAAATCGGCATGCGCTGCTATTTTATCGAACACAGCTTACAGGCCCGGTTGGGTGTAGCACCAACACTAGATCACGATCTGGGACCTCTAGAGGAAGATCATACCCCGCAGGTGACATGCGTTCCACCACTGCCTCATCATCATAACAGAGAATTAATTAATTGCTCTGGGATATGCAATTTTTATGAACTTAATGAATATCGCCTTCTCCTCTGCAATACAGTATGGTGATGGTGAGCTTCGCACTTTCATTTAGAAAGACAAATTGAGACGCACAGGTTCAAAAGATTACGTTCACACCATACATTAAATATTTCCAAAAGGTTTTGTAGTTCTAAACAGTCAGCATAGCCTCGAATGACTAGGTAAATCTTCAAGTCACCGGCGAAAAACTATTAACCTCCACGTAGCAGAATAAACGTTACATCGTTCACAAATAAAGAGAAGAGCAGTGGTCCCAAAGTGCTACTTCTAATCTTCGGTGAGAAGCAGTACGATGAGTAGTTTCCAATTCATACAGTAACTTCACGTTGCACGAGGTACGATCCAAGCCAGGAGGCAGAACATCAAATTTTTTCAAGCTTTGCTAGCAGAACGTCGTGCACAACTCTATCAAACGCAGCTTTAAGATCAGTGTAGATCCCAAGTAACATTTTAAGTTTTATGAAATACTACAAAGCAACTATAAAACAACATTCATAAAACCCTGGTCAAGGCTATTTTGTCATTAATGCATCCACCAAAACCTCATTAAGACTAGAATATGTCTAGTTGGCCCACCCTGGAGAAGGTTCTGAAGGGTGTATTCTCGAAGCTCTTCAAGATTGATTTTCTGCAAAAGGTTGTATGACGAACGCATTGAGAACCATTTGAAAGCTACAATAAAAGCTATTTAGCAACAATAAAAACCCTTTCCGAGCCATTTCCCCTAGCCGCATGCTGAATCCACTAGGAAAGCATCAATCAAGATAGATAAGGATTTATGAATCCGATCTTATCAAAGTAATTAAAATAGAAACTGATGGTATAAAAATCTCGTTGAATATCCAAATTTATTACAATAGTTCTCATTAAGGGGAAGCAGACCGCTCCGAAAAAAAAAATTACGTTTTGATTTTTCTAAAAATATTGAAAAAAAAGTATCAAAAATCTAAAAAAATCACATTTTTTCTAATTTTTTAAAGAAAATTCACGTGCAAAAACATGTTTTATAAGTCATTATGGCATAAAGTTGGACTCAAAAAACCACAAAACATCAACTTTTCGGTTTTTCTGAGAGTCCAATTTTTTTTCATGATGGGATAGAAAAAAATTTTTTGCATGTTATTTTTGACTAAAATCTAAGGAAGAAACTGATTTTCTTGGATTTTTGATAATTTTTCCCAATATTTTTAGAAAAATAAAATCGTACCGAAAATATTTTTTTATTTTTGGGCCGGTGAGCTTCCCCTTAAGTGGCCTAGTTTTAAATTGTATGTGAAATGTACGTGAAAACATCGAAAAAATTAATTTCACCCTCGTAAAACGTCGATTTGACCAATTATTTAACATTGAAAAAAAAAAAATATATTCTTCAGATCGAGCTTGGCCGATTTCTTTTATTATTTTCGCATTTAAATGTTTGCTCATTTCTTAATTTACCAAAATAAAGTTATATCTAAGGAAATATTAATTGAAAATCGAAGATTGTTAAAAACAAGCAAACTAATTGTAACATGGCGGAGGCATAAAAGTTGATTTTCATGGGTCATTTGTGAAGAAGTTGTTTTGCTTTCAAGAATTCCTTAACAAATTAATAAGGTTTTAAAATGGATTTTATGAAGAAAACTTGCAGGCTGAATTGAATTTATCTAAAGCCATTTTGCTTGATCCTAACCCATTCAGATTTATGGCTGCATTTATGGAGGCAAAGTTGCCAGCAAAAAGTTAAACGTCAAAGTTTGTTTATCTTTCGATAGTTGCGCTGTGATATACAGGATTCTTCCAGGCGTTTTTCTTCCGATGGATTGTGAGCAGTTACTCAGGTAATTTGCGATACTGTTTTACAACATTTCGCATTTAAAACAACTGGAAGCGCAATCGTTCCCGAAAAAGACCTTTTTCTTCCGGATAGTTACAGAAGTGCACCATCCAACGATGCAGGGATGTACGCTTGAATGATATTTTCGAAGAGTTGATTCTTTCGCCGAATAAAATCGCTGATATGGATCGGAAACCAGTCATTCTCCGCTAACTAACAGTTTCAGTTGTTTGCTGTCGGTTGTTATTTCGATTGTCATCGCAAGATCTGGAGAAGGCTGGTATGTTTTTCAACTTTAGACAATGTTTTATGAGTTCGAGGGCTCCGCTCACTTTACTCTTCTCCGACAGATGGTCAGTAGTTGGTGGTGTGCTGGTTCTTCTAAAGAAGTAAATTTATCTGAAATTGACTTGATCTTTTTTATCCTACTTCGTCTATCCTTCGAGATTTCCTTGTCATAAATGTTGCATTTATTAACTATGAGGAACCATCTTTTAAGCTCAATTTGTTAACAAAGTAATTTGGGAATTAATGATGCTTTTTAAAAAGGCTAAATAGCAATAATAAATGCTTTTTTCTCTAATGCAAAACATAATTGATTTATGGTTGCTTTAATAATGATAGAGCACGTTTATAAAGTATTTTATCATAACATTAATAAACAATTGCTAATGACGTTTATGCTTGAATTACAGAACAGTTTTAAGGAGGGATTCATAACTGTTTTAAATCTATTTTTAAAACAAGACAGTTTTTGACTTTCTTGTCAGACTATAAAAGGTTTTTAAAACAGAAAAAAGCTGAATTACTAAGTAGGAATGTTTTACACTTTAAAATGCTATATTTAAACTAAATGGATTGTTCATTGCCGTTATAAAACCATCATAAATCAGAGTGGATGCTAAATGGTTACTGAATTGTTACGTGGGATGGCATCCACTAGAAGTTTTTTGCATACATTTTCCATAAAGAACGACATAAAGCTGACGAGATTCGTTTCCGAGGATCGACCAGGAAAGAAGCCATGTTCACATGTACTTATGTATTGCCTTGCAGGAAGCAAACAATCTCTCATTTATCAGCAACTCAAACACCTTAGATTCAACCCCGAGTGAGGTAATCCCACGGTAGTTTTCCACATTTCGTTTGTCTCCTTTCTTGAAAACAGGGGACATAGTAGAACGTTTCTATAACGCGGGAAATTTCTGCTGACGAAGCGGCAGCAGAGCACCACTGCGTCCTAGCAAGAAGTACAGTCGACTTGTTTCGCTCTCCGTTAATTTGGAAGTTTTCTCGCTATTCTCTGATGAAAATAATCAGTTTTTTTTACGTAGAACTACGTCTTTGTCGACTATACTGGGGTGCAAGTCAAAAAAATATGTGTGGTGAAGGAGTGTTAGGTTTTGAACGCTTGTAACTTTGTCATTTATAGATGAAATTAAAATCCAAATACGCCAATCGATAGGATATTACATTACAAACCTGTTGAAATAAATATTTTTCCAATTTTTCTGTAATTAAATTTTTGAAAATGTACAAATGATAATTTTATCGCTGATTTCATGAAATAAGCCTTTTTCCCAAACCCAGTCATCATAAACGAATACCACTTGGTTGCACATCATTCTGCTTGAACCTGAAAAGATATAAATCAGCGCTGCTCTCATGCCACTGCTCATTAACGCTTCGGACGGCGTGGCGCTTGGTCCTGCAGCAAGCAGGACCAAATCAGCGGTTTAAGGTGGATCACGGCGTGACCACAATGAGGAAAAGCAATGCCCCCCCTTCAACAACCGCTCCTACCCCCCCCCCCCACCATCAAACCTCTCCTATCCCTCTCCCCACCATCAAACCTCTCCTAAACCCCTCCCTCAAATACCTCTCCTAACCCCCCCCCCCCCCCCCCACAAATACCTCTCAAATACCTCTCCAACAATAACCCGAAAGCGAGACAGACTTTGACGATCCCTTTTTTCCGGGAAATAAATTTTAAACAAACCACAATCATTAGTAAAACCAAGTTTTGAACAAAAAATTGCATTGAAGACATGTTTGATGACATTCAGTTGGTGAATTACACACAACTGACGGTAAAACATTTTTTTTTTTGCCATTTAAATGATCTTTATTTCTTGTGATTGTGTGGTTTACATGTATGAATTTGTTAAGTGACACAGATGCGTCTTTTCAACTTTGGTACATTTGAGATTTTAATTATTATTTACAGTTCCTAGTCCTATCAGGCCTATTTTAAAGTATGACCACCTTGGTGGGATTGGTTTGATTTGAATTGGAAAAAGGAGACTACTTATAACTACTATTTACAACTACAACTAACCTACAACTACTATATACACCTAACCTACTATATACAAATTGTACTATGTACTATTTTGGCAATGCCTGCCTCTTCATGTAAATTTGTTATTCTAGTGTCGAAAAGACGATCAAGAACCATCCTCAGCACTCTATTCTGAGCTACCTGAATTTTGTTCCTGTGAGTCTGTGCACATGATTCCCACACCGGAGCTGCGTAGAGGATCGCAGGTGCTACGATTTGTTTGTAGACGGCCAGTTTGTTCACCCTTGAGAGGCGGGATCTGCGGCAAATCAGCGGATACAGACTCCTAACCAAGGCGGAAAACTTGACTACGGTTTTCTCCACATGCGAGCGGAATAGGAGCTTTTCGTCAAACAACATCCCGAGATAGGTTACTTCGGCGGACCACTCAACCCTTGTGCCATCCATGATTACAGTACAAGAGGGAGCCGGTTTTAGTTTGGGTGATTGTCGATGGAGGAACATGATTGTTTGTGTTTTGGAAGCATTGATTTTGATTTTCCACGTGGTGGCATAATCAGCAAAGGCGTTAAGGCATCGTTGAAGTTTGTTCGTTATTTCGCGAGGCATCCTTCCTTTGACGGCTATTGCGGTATCATCTGCGAACAGGAAAAACACGCAACCGTCTCCAAGGGGAGGAATGTCGGAAGTGTAAATGCTGTAAAACAAGGGTCCCAGCAGACTGCCTTGCGGGACTCCAGCTGGGATGGAAAACGTGTCTGAAAGACAACCATTCAACGATACCTTAAACGACCTTTGCTGGAGGTAGTTACGGGTGATTTTAACCAGATGTAATGGAAAGTTGAAGTTACAAAGCTTGTATACAAGCCCATTGTGCCAGACATTATCAAACGCTTTCTCAACGTCTAACAAGGCCATGGCTGTGGACTTGGATACAGCTTTGTTACTTCGGATGTTATTCATCACCCGCACTAGCTGGTGATTGGTGGAGTGCCCCTTTCTGAACCCAAACTGTTCCGGAAGGAGAATGTTATTTTCCTCGACAAACTTGAGCAAACGATTGAGAATGAGTTTCTCGAACAATTTGCTCAGCGCTGAAAGGAGGCTGATTGGTCTGTAGCTTGAAGCTAGCGTTGGGTCCTTCCCGGGTTTGCGGATAGGTATGATTTTCGCTGTCTTCCAGATACTTGGAAAGTAGTGCAGTTCCAAGCATCTGTTGAAGACAGCAGCCAGCAGAGAGTGAACCTTCATGCTGAGATTTTTCAACACTAGGTTGAATATTCCGTCAAACCCGGGGGCCTTCATGTTTTTGGTGCATTTCAGCGCTGAGCAAATCTGTTCCACTATGATTCTATCCTCCGGAGGGATGGCACAAGGGGAGGAATCAAGGTTGAGTACGCATTGCTCAACCTGAACTTCGAGCGAACTTTGGATGTTGGAGCCAAGCAAGTGCGATTTGGCAATATGCTCACCAATCGCATTTGCTTTCTCCTGAGGGGTGATTATGAGCCGATCGTCATCATTTTCATCTTTTAGTGGCGGAATGGGTTTAGGGTGCGTCTTTAAGACCTTGGCAACTTTCCAGAATGGTCTGGAGCGGTCGTCCAGATTCTGGACAAGCCGCCCGAAAGTTTCGTTCCGGAGTGAGACCATTCTGGAAGCAATCTCCTTGTTCAGATTGGCCATTTCACGTTTCCTCGCTAGATCTCCAGTCCTCTGAAACTGGCGTCTACGAACATTTCTCAGGCGAATTAAGAGTTGGGTGTGGGAATCAATGGCAATAAACTTACCCCTCACAGGAACTCGTCGGACGCACGCCTCGTCAGCCACGGTTATGGCTTGGTGGAGTGCTTCCAACGCTCGGTCGATGTCCTCCACGGAGTCAAGCGGCGGGTTGTCGATGATGTGCCTGTCTACCACGCGTCCAAACTGGGCCCAGTTTACGCGATGGTAGTCCTTGCGCAGGCTTGGAGCAGCAGCTACGTTGTATCCCAGTTCAGCCACCACCGGTTGATGGTCGGAGCTGAGTTCGTTTAAGGCTACCGGCTTGGACAAGCCGGTATTTGAAAGAAACAGGTCTAGCGTCGATGGGTTGCCTGCCGGTGAGATGAATGTTGGCTCGTCCGAGAACCAAACGGAGTACAGCCCATGCTGCGAATGGTCGAACAGCAGACGACCGTTCTGGTTCTGCTGGTAGTTCCGCCATGCCTCATGGCGAGCATTCAGATCTCCTCCAACAACGAAGCGGGAACCGGTACGGGTGATGGTGGACAGGTCCTTCTTGAATTTAGCCGCTAGTCCACTGTTGGCGGCACACTGTCGAGGGCAGTAGACGGCGATGAACTGGACGTATCCAGTCGATGACTCCACCTCCACACCAAGGGCCTCGATGATAGAGGTGCGGATATGAGACAGAGTGTGGTATTTTATTCCTTTCTTGACGACGACCGCAACACCACCCCCCCTGGAGCTGGTGCGATCAAGCCGAATAATGTTGTGGTCAGGCAACCAGAAGCTGTCGCCGGACTTTAGATGGGTCTCTGATAGGAGGCCCACGTCGATGCTATGCTTGCGGAGGAAGTCAGCAAGCTCGAACTTTTTGGCTCGTACAGAGCAAGCGTTCCACGTGACTATAGTTAACGGTTTAGACGCCATACCGAATGATAAACTTACCGAGCACTTGGATCTGTTCGGGTTTGTTGCGACACTGACGAAGAGTGCTGGTCTTGTCGACGAAAATCTTCATCAGCTCATCCGCAGAGAAGAGATCGGGATTGGGTTTTGTGCTTCTGGTTGTCTCCAGAATCCAGGGGGGGATGGAGAGCTTTGTCCAGCTGAGGCACCAGACGTTTCTTGACGGGGGCCGGATTGCACCCGTGGATTTGCTTGACCGTGTTGCGTACCACGAAGAGGCGGGAAGTCCTCCACCCTGAATGCCGGAGTGTTTTCCTTCTTCCGTCCTGGTTGGCTTCTTGTGGACGCTTGCTTTCGGATCCGCTTGAAATCCTCGCGTTTGGGACACTGTTTGTCGGACCCTTGATGAGCTCCACCACAGTTGGCGCATTTGCATGTTTCCGACTCGTCGACAACGCACTCGGAGGAAACATGATTTTGGGCGCATTTGCCACATCGCGGATTGATGTAGCAGTTTCGGGTGCCATGCCCGAAATTCAGGCAACGCTGACACTGGGTGACGTCGTGACGGCCGCCACGGTATGGCTCCCATTGAACAATGATGAAGTTGATGGAGCGGATGGCCTTCAACGCATTGAGCGTCACCGTTCCCTTCTGGAAATGAACCAGGAAAAGGCAATCCGGGTACGTTTTCACGTTTTCGTCTCTCCTCGTCATCCGGAAGACTGCGATTGGGGCTAGCTTGTAACGGTCCTTAAGTTCTTCTTCGATCGACTTGGGGTTGAAGTTTGGTAAGCCCCTGATGACTACCTTGAAGGGCTTCTCACCGGGGATGTCATGTGTGAAGTATTCCGCCCTGGAATCCTTCAGGTACTTCACGGTTGCTTCGTACTCCGCTTTGGTACGCAGCATCACCTTGGTGCCGATCCTGCTCAGCTTGAATTCAGCTGCAACGCCCAGCGATGTGAGATCGCTAATGAGCGTGTTGAGTGGCACTTTCATCACCACCAGTGGAGGAAGCTTGACTTTTGCCGTACTCGGGACGGCAGAATTTTCATGCTCGACGGTACCGCCGAATTCACCGATGTCGCTGACGTTCGTCATGGTGTCACGGCCACTCGCACCATCGGACTGGCCCTGATTCTTCTTCCTTTTCTTCGTCCGCTTCACTTCCGCTGGTAGGGCATTCCCAACATCGGTGGGAAGAGTAGCTTACCTATTTGTGATAGGTACGCACGAGCTACCTTCACCACTATTCTCCACTTTCTCACGGAGCTTGCTCCGGGAGCGCTGCCTTCCCATCACACGATGCAACCGGCACTACGACACGAACAAACGCGCAACTCGAACAACTCGACTGAGCGAGCCAAAACCGGACTAAACTGCTTGACTACTACACTATTCGAGCCTCAGTTGGAACCATAAATGTACATCAACTGGACTGAATGAGTGAAGTGCAAACGATCGACTCTATATGTCGCGTGACTATATGATCGGTGAATGATGAGCAAAAGCATGACAGCAGCGCTCTTTTATATTTTTTCCGGTTCAGAACCTGATAGGATTTCCCGCAGTTTTTTATGAATGGGGCGGAGCAGAAAGTTTCTTTTGTGCAGAATATGTAAAATAGGATGGACTTTGGATGTTAATATAATTGCATATATAGAGGCACCAGATATGTTTTACCGTCAGTTGTGTGTAATTCACCAACTGAATGTCATCAAACATGTCTTCAAAGCAATTTTTTGTTCAAATTTGGTAAAACTTGGTTTTACTAATGATTGTGGTTTGTTTAAAATTTATTTCCCAGAAAAAAGGGATCGTCAAAGTCTGTCTCGCTTTCGGGTTATTGTTGGATAGGTATTTGAGAGGTATTTGAGGGGGGGGGGGTTAGGAGAGGTATTTGAGGGAGGGGTTTAGGAGAGGTTTGATGGTGGGGAGAGGGATAGGAGAGGTTTGATGGTGGGGGGGGGTAGGAGCGGTTGTTGAAGGGGGGGCATTGCTTTTCCTCATTGTGGTCACTTCGTGATCCACCTTAAGCCGCTGATTTGGTCCTGCTTGCTGCAGGACCAAGCGCCACGCCGTCCGAAGCGTTAATGAGCAGTGGCATGAGAGCAGCGCTGATTTATATCTTTTCAGGTTTAAGCAGAATGATGTGCAACCAAGTGGTTTTCGTTTATGATGACTGGGTTTGGGAAAAAGGCTTATTTCATGAAATCAGCGATAAAATTATCATTTGTACATTTTCAAAAATTTAATTACAGAAAAATTGGAAAAATATTTATTTCAACAGGTTCGTAATGTAATATCCTATCGATTGGCGTATTTGGATTTTAATTTCATCTATAAATGACAAAGTTACAAGCGTTCAAAACCTAACACTCCTTCACCACACATATTTTTTGACTTGCACCCCAGTATAGTCGACAAAGACGTAGTTCTACGTCAAAAGTGCCATTCCTTCTATAGAGTGAATCTTCCACAATTTCCAGGTATTGAAGTTGTCGCATGTCAGGCTATTATTAAAGGTAAGAGCCTTTGTATTGCTTCTGTTTATATTCCTCCTAGAGCCGTTGTTAATCGCAAACAACTTTCAGATATCTGTTCGTTACTTCCTGCTCCACGGTTGATTATGGGAGATTTGAATTCCCACGGTACAGGCTGGGGGGAACTGTATGATGACAACCGTTCTACTTTGATATATGACCTCGGCGAAAGCTTTAATATGACAATTCTTAACAATGGAGAAGTAACACGTTTGGCTGGCCCATCCTCGAATGGAAATAGATTAGACCTCACACTTTGCTCTAACTCATTATCGTTGGATTGCACGTGAAATGTGATCCAAGATCCCCACGGTAGTGATCACTTACCGATCAAAGTTTCAGTTGCCAGTGGGTTCAATCCGTCGGAACCCGTTAACGTCGCGTACGATCGTACCCGTAATATCGATTGGACAAAGTTCAAGAATGTGATAGAAGATGCCCTAACGTCGGTAGAAGGGTTTCCACCGTTGGAGGAATATAACTTCCTCTAAAATCTGATCTTGGACAGCGCGCTTCAAGCTCAAACTCGGCCGGTTCCAGGAACGTCCTCCTCCTTCCCTTTGGTGGGACCAGCAATGCACTGAGGTTTATCGTAAAAATTCCGACGCGTTTAAGCTTTTCCGGAAACGTGGAACACCCGTACATTTCGAAGCGTACTCGGCTCTTGAACGTAAACTCAAGAGCCTCATCATAGCCAAGAAACACGGATACTGGCGGCAATTCGTGGAAGGATTATCGCGCGAAACGTCGATGAATACGCTTTGGAATGCGGCGCGAAGGATACGTAACCGGTCTTCAAACAACGAGAGCGAGGAGTACTCGGATAGTTGGTTTCTCAAGTTCGCGCGAAAAGTATGTCCTGATTCTGTGCCGGCATAGATGATTCCTCGCGAAACGTCGAATTCGGTAGACAAGATCAGCCAGCCATTTTCAATGCTGGAGCTCTCACTCGCGCTTCTTTCGTGTGGCAATTCGGCTCCGGGGGCTGATAGAATCAAGTTTAACTTGTTGAAGAACCTCCCAGACGTCGCTAAGAAGCGCATGTTCAACTTGTTTGGTCAGTTCCTGGAGCTTAATATTGTTCCGGAGGCAGGTGCGAGTTATAGCCATTAAAAAGCCTGGAAAATCCGCGTCCAGATCACAACTCGTATCGTCCCATTGCGATGTTATCGTGCATTCGAAAATTGTTGGAGAAAATGATCCTTTTTCGCCTGGACAAATGGGTTGAGTTGAACCACCTACTCTCAGATACTCAATTTGGTTTCCGTAGGGGCAAGGGAACGAACGACTGTCTCGCGTTGCTTTCCACTGAAATTCAGTTAGCTTTTGCTAAAAAAAGAGCAAATGGCTTCTGTCTTCTTGGATATTAAGGGGGCTTTTAATTCAGTATCGGTTGAAGTCCTTTCAGACAAACTCCACGCTTGTGGCCTTTCTCCATTAATTAATAACTTTTTGTACAATTTGCTGTCAGAGAAACAAATGAGCTTTTCTCATGGAAACTCTACAGCTTCAGGATTTAGCTACATGAGTTGGTCTGTTTTTCTAGGAAGCATAGCCCAGCACAACCAAAGCTTCAAGTTTTGGGTAAGCCGATCACTTATTATATGTCCTTAAATATTTGGGGTCTGGTTCGATTCAAAATGCACCTGGAGATCCCACATTGAGTATCTGAAGCGGAAATTTGTACTACGTGTACATAACACGGGATGTCAGCCCTTGCCAGCATATTTCCTATCGTGTTTGCTTCTCCGACTTCGGCAATTCTGTTCATTTTGATGTATCCATGACGCAAGAGATTCGCTCCGTCAATTTTCGCTGCAAAGTTTGGCCAAGTTGATTCCGCAAGATCGTTTTTCACAGATGGATCACTAATAGAGGCGTCCGCTGGTTTTGGTATTTATAACGAATTTCATAGCGCCTCTCGAATGCTTCATGCTCCTTGTTCCGTATATGTTGCTGAACTGGCGGCAATACATTATACGCTAGAAATGATCGCCTCACTTGCACCAGATCATTATTTTATTTTTACGGATAGTCTCAGTTCTGTTGTTCGCATGAAAATACGAGAGCTTCTAAGTGCTTTATCATTAAGATCTTTTGTCTTCACCTTTGCATGGGTGCTCGATTCCGGGCAATGAGAAGGCAGTCCTTGCAAAGGTGGGCGCTATGGAAGGCGATATTTACGATCGAAAAATCGCCTACGACGATTTTTTCTTCATTTATCGTCAACAGTCACTCGCCAGCTGGCAAAATAAATGGAGTGAAGGGTGTTTGGGACGATGGCTATATTCGATCATCCCTAAGGTGTCGAAGATTCCTTGGTTCAAAGGTTTGGAGGTGGGTCGAGACTTCATTCGTGTGTCCTATTCACTAAGCGCTCACTTGTTCCGTGTTGGGCTGGGGGACAGTAATCTCTGTGAATGTGGACAAGGTTACCAGGACGCAGATCACATTATTTGGTCATGTGCAGAGCACCGTGGAGTCAGATCCGAGTTGTACGATTCCCTTCGGGCTCGAGGTAGACAACCTAATGTTCCAGTTCGGGATATTTTCGCTAGACGCGATCTGGAGTTTTTGCAACTCTTATATGTTTTCTTAAAGAATATTATTTTGTGTGTGTGTGTACGTGTGTGTGTGTGTGTGTGTGTGTGTGTGTGTGTGTGTGTGTGTGTGTGTGTGTGTGTGTGTGTGTGTGTGTGTGTGTGTGTGTGTGTGTCTGTGTGTGTGTGTGTGTGTGTGTGTGTGTGTGTGTGTCTTGTTTAATTACAGAGTTGACATAACGTCGATAGGATTAAGTAATTAAGTATATGTTTCAGAAATAGTGAAATTTTTTAATCATAAATCATATTCCAAATCTTCTTTTCCCTCTCCCGATCCAAACAATTGTCATCCATTAATCTCGAGAAGACCGCGAGTAATCGGTTCAAATCCTTTAATTTTAATGTTTTATCCTTTAATTTATAAAAAAAATGATAACTTGGCTTTGTAAAGTTAATTCGATTGAGCCTGTACAAATAAAGTAATTAACAAAAAAAAAAGAAGCGATGGCGGAGCAGTTAAGATATCGGAGCATTCCATTTTTTTAATCAACAACCCTTCGCCTGATCAAAACTCGATCGACTGCTCTAACTTGCAACATGCTTTCATCTTCTGTTCCCTTTATCGTGCTTCACTTAGTTTTTTACACCCCATTACTTCAATAACACTGTAGAATTTGTCTACCCTATCTTCGAACTCAAATAATATGTTCACTTCCCGATGCAAACTTTATTCCCCAACCGGTTTAAAGGTTTCCACACTTCCGTCGTTTTGAATTATATTAATTTTATTGTTGAACATTTCAGCCGTAACTTGTATGATTTCCACTACAACTCCCGTGGAATTTCTAAATATTTTCTCCCTGATCATTTGAACCCACTCTCCCCATAGTTGGTAATATAACGAATACTCTAGGGAATACCTAATATTAATAAAATCCCAAAGTAAAACCTCAAATTCTGAAGCATTAAATGAATGGCTTTCAAATTCTATGATAGCCCTGTTCAATTGATCTATCATGGCATTTGGCAAACTGTTTTCGCTTACAGATTTTACAATAGTAATTTTTCCGTCGGACAATGTTTTACTTATGTAACTATCCATTTGCATAGCCTTTTTTTTGGGACCCGTTAATATTGATTTATTATTTTTTATTTATATTTTTTCTATTGTTGAATTAAATTCAAAAACTTTCGGTCACTAGTCCGAAAATGATTTTTATTATTTATCACTAAATCTTCCCTTGAATCAATACAAGAGAAATCAAACCTGTATTTGGTCCAGTGTATCTGCGATCCTTCAGCATTATTCTTCGTTCTCTCGCTGTCTGTTTGCACCTATACCACCAATTACTTTTGCAATTCACCTATACCAACCAACTCTTACACTTCTTCGCGATCTGGCACAGACACTACCTACACCAATGCACTTCATAACCTTCTTATTACTTCTCTCTTTACTTCTCTGGGTCCACCCAGAGAGATTCTACATCAATTAAATTTTGCGGAAATCTTTCTTCACTAATACTGACTCTTCGCTTTTTCCTATTATTTCTTCTCTCCTTCTTTCTATTATAAAAGTATTCTCTCACTCTCTCATCAACTCTGAGAGACTCTACACTTCTGAAATATTTGCTTCCGATTATTTTTTTCCTTTTTTCTACAACGCGCGCCACTCGTTCGAATCACAAAATCCGATAATTCCAGTATCCCCGCTCCAATGTCACTACCATCAGCTCCTTCCACTTAAACCTCCCTCGCTTATCTATCTTTACTTCTGCCACTATTTTACACGTTAAACTAGTCACAATCGACCTAGCCTCTCCTAATCACAACCGTTAGCCTTCGGTTCTTGACGCTGACTGTATGATAAGAGGAACTGCTTCAAGTTTTGGAATTAAGACATTAGGTTAGTGTTTGTATTATATAACTGAGGACATACGATATTATGTACAAAACATATTAAGACATGGAGGTAGTATTTTAAAAAGGGTTACCCTTTACACTGCCAGATGATAAATAAACAAAGAAACAAACAAACAAATTGCTAGTAGAAGTGCAGGCGCTGCTTAAATTGACGAAAATACGTAAAATACCCTACATCATTTAATTGAGTTCTGTATTTCCCAAGCACCAATGCTAAATCGCTACCCGGGACTTCTGGTGGAAGGTCGAACACTCTCACATATTGAACGGTGACATGGCAACATGCGTTCCTCAACTGACTTCCCATCGGCATAATGGAAAATTTATTGTTCACGATGGTGTATCAAACAATGAATTATTGATTTTTTTTCCTTGGTTTGTTTTCCGTCGGTCTTGTTTTCCGAACTGAGCACCAATGCTACCGACGCCAGGAAGGCAGCTTCCACACCTGGACCCTACCTATCAACCCATCAGCTCATGAACCGGGGACCAACGGCTTTACTTCCCCTCAGAACATCTCGGCGGCGCCAACTGGGATTGAACCCTGGCCTGCTGGGTTGAGAGGTAATCACGCTTACTACTACACCACAGGCGCCGCTATTGAACTATTGAATCTTTTGATTTGAACTTGATTACCATAGATTTTTCCTCCACTATGCGATGTGTAGCAATTATCTGAGTGGGATCCGCGTCCAACGATTTAACAAAATCCGCTATTTCTTCCATTGATGGTTTTGCACTGGTACGTGTGAAGCTGAATCTAATTGCCAGCTTTATTTCTAACAACATCTCCACTAGTTGTTTGCTTCGAATGGGGCATCGGCAAAAGCAAACGAACTTCAGGCAATGAGCAAGCATTACAACAATGAGTTGCTATCTAAAAACAGATTATCGCGTGACACGCACCGGAAAAAACACACAGCTGCATTTGTCGACAGCTAAGAGTCGGTTCTTTTTTCGAGGTATTAAACATTTTGCACTTGGTTCGTTTTTGAAAGTTCTAGGGTCACTTTTTCTTATGCATTAATTGGCACCCTAATATACCTTTTCCAAAATATCGATCATAACGATACTGAAAGCTTGAATTAAAAGGCCATTGCCAGTTGAAAAATACAATATAGTTGCAAATTTTTTGATAAGCTTCCGCCCAGCATGTATCCATAAATGTGCCTCAGTGTATGGTAGAATCGTTATTATTATCATTAATTCTGTGTAGAGCATAAACAAACATTTTGGCTGAAGAACAACATACCAATTCGATTTAGCCCTTGAAAGTGATTCAACAACATCCATATGATACTAAAACACCCATGATAAATATGCAAATACCGCTGCCCTTCGGTACATAGGATCAAATGATGCATTGCGCCTGTGGAGATTTAATTTATGCATGGTTCGCTCACAAAACAACATGGGTTGAATTCGGTATTATATCAAACTTGCCTTTATTCCGAATAGAAAAAAAAAAAGTTGCTGATGTAATATGTACTGTGAAATCATGCGTAAGAAGCATTTTTTTCACAGGGATCTAAGCATCATTCATTCGACATTGTCAATGGTAATCTAAAACTTTAAACTTACAATCTATTCATGTGACTGCTTCATTACACTCCCGGAAATTAATACAAGGACATAATCAAAAACTTAAGCAGTTTTTAGAAACGTAGAAATTATAAATCATTTTCATTTAGAAGCCAACATGTGGTGCTATATAATATGAACCGCAGAAAGAAACTTATTGTATCATGAGTGTATAAGAAATAAAAGAAAATGTGGACGTTAATTCAAACAGCTCGTCATTGGTTTATAACTTCTACCGATTGGATGTTCAAAATACTTGATTCAATGATTAATAGAACTAATTGATTGGATTTGTTGTTATCATACCATATTTCATGCTTTTCAAAGTGTCCTCATACTGATTTCCGGGAGTGTAGCCAAACCTCTCCCATTTTAGTTATCTTTCGGGACAATCTGCTGCGTCCTTTAGTTTCCAGTCAAATTGTTGCCAATGTGGTCAATGGCAACATAAAACCTAACAAAGTGACTTCGTTCGAGCAAAAGATAAAGCGAGCTGCAGTCTAAAAGAATGGAGAAAAAAATCTTCCTATCATGGTTAAAAATGAGGACGAGAAACAGAAAGGCAAACAATTTGCACTCGACATCAACACTCGGTGATGAAAGACTGAACTCTGCAGGGCTATAATTAAAAGATGCAAGATAAGAGCCAAGCAGACTGAGCTATGTAAATTAAGGTGTCCATCCGGGGTATGACAGAATGTTTCAGCTCCCTTTTCATACCAGGACTCAGATGTCGAAAGGGAAAATAATTCTCATTTTGCATTCATGGAATTAGTCGACAGACGATGGATAAAAAGTTCCGGGCTCTAATGCATTCAGCATGTAATGAGGAATTAATCGAATGCACAACAGTTGATCGAGATAATTTAACAATCTCTCTGCCCAAAATAAATGGTGTCAATGTGCAAATCAACATACATGAGTCCCCAGAATAGCGCGCAGTCCACCCCCTCCGTTAATTATCGACTGTTCTCTAATAGATATGATTGACACTAATCGCAAACAAAAAATCAGCTCAATTGTTTGGAGGACAGCAGTGAAATAGTGGTGGGTGCACTGCACTACCCACCGCGCTATTCGGGGGATTCCTGTGCTTCTTTTTGTTTCGCAAAACCAGAGAGATTAATGTGCAGACATTTTTCATTCTCGCTCCTTGCTTTATTTGCATATAGCGCAGAAAAAAGCCGGATATCCGTTTGCTGGTGAATGTGAAGTGTTGGACGGCCAAAAAAATGGTTTTTATTATGGTGCCATGACTATGACATAAGTTATGGAAAGGGAAGACAGGGTAAGACTGGCATAAGTTATGGAAAGGGAAGACAGGGGGCTGTTCATAAACTACATAGAAGCTTTAGGCATGAGGGAGGTGGGGGGGGGGGGTGTTTAGCGAATATTAACAAGACTAACCATGACGTCTTGGTCTGCCTCTGCTGCGATGTCCAACAAGATCCAATCCAGCAATGTGTATCGAAAGTAACGGTTGATGAGAAATAGCAGAGGGGCTGTTCATAAACTACGTAGACGGTATTCAGACCCCCCCTCCCCATATAGAGTCATCCATACAAATGTTTGGAAATGTGTATCTACTGTTTGAGTTTCTGTTGCTCTTCCAGTCTGTGTATGCAGCAAAAAAGTTGTATTGCTTCAACTGTCTGTTTGACAGACTGAAAGAGCCGCAAATTGCAGACCAGTCGCAAGCTCTCAAATCTTCCGAAATGTACATGGACCGTACACTCTAGCTATAAATCCAAGCATCCTAAATCTAGGAGTACACGAGTGGAATGATCTGTGCCACAAGTAGGAGGTAAATCGTTCCCATGGATTGGCACAACTGTACCGACAAACTTACATGGAGGATCGAATTTACTTATCCTTGGGTCGCGACGTTCATTGATTCGGTTGTTGGGGTGGCTGACCAGATATGGCAGCTGGAGTTGATTGTACCTTCAGGGTTGCAGTTTAATGTAGGTATGTTGTTTTTCGTGACAGCTTCGACAATCACACTTGGACGTACAATTCCTTGTCCAGAGCGGTTTCATTTACTGTATATGTACTTCTGGGATACCAGGAAAATGCTGGAGATTGTTTCTCTGAACATGCGATGCAGTATGGAGCGGAATAGTTGTGCTCGGTTGTGACTGATCGACCATCTAATATAGCTTTTTATGGGTTGATTGGAAGCATCGCAGATAGGTGAAAACAGACATAAACATTCAAACCCTTTGGAATCCGGGTATACTGCCACTGTTTGCTTAACAGTCCTATATAGATGGGAAATCCACAGGAAATGAGACTATTATGCGAATAGTGGCAGTATACGGTATATGCATATTGTCCCGAAAAGTACATTGCCAATTTAGGGTATAGACGAGGCGTATTAGTATCATAATTGTTCAGTTCACATCGAATTTAGAAGATCCGTGCTGTGATATTGATATGGTGGCAGCATGGCACTATTTTTTCAGAAATTATTCAGTGCTTGCTATTTTCTTGTGATCTCATAGCTACAGATAGCATGGCGTCACTTTCTTAGAAGCCAATCGCTCTTCAAAATTACTTTTTCCCTGATTTTTTTCGGTCGATCTCCGTACAAAGTACCAATGTTACCGACGCCAGGAAGGCAGCTTAACACCTGGACCCTACCTATCGATCAACTCATGGACCGGGTACCAACGGCTTTACTTCCCTTGCCAAGGAAGGCGTGATCAGAGATGTTATGCCCTGGATTGAAAGGAAGGGAGGAGCTCATTCGAATGGATTATTTTGATTTGCCTCAGTTGAGGAAGACAATGAATGATTTGAAATTGTACAGCACTGCATAGCAAAACAGTTATGCCGCGTATACACTTGGATGACACACTATGAGCATGAGCATTATTTGTGTTTTAATTATTAGCACTATACAACAACCATACAAAAACTATACAAGTGTGACCATGGATGTGCTCTTAATTTATTATACAAATAACTAATGCTCAGTTTGTCGTACAAGTGTATCCGCAGCATTAATATAACTTACTAAGCTATCACAAATTGTTGCACAGTTTTGCCCTCGAACAACCCAAACTAACTTCCACCGTTTGAAAGTCGTTGTCGGTTACTTGGAATGACATCTCTAGAGAGTAGCCATCAGAAAGCTATTTTTGTTTGAAAGCTGCTGTTAGGAGAAATTGACGCCCGTACATACTTTCTCGAATCAACTTTAGTGTTACATCCAGATAACTCCACCCACGGCAAATCATGAGGCCTAACTTTCAGAGAACCGATTATGCACATTTAATAATGTTTTAAATCTGTTCGACTTTAATGTTTTTACTGAACGACTACGATAAATGTTATAGTATTAAGGATTTTTTGAGCATTAGTTAATGCATGTAGACTGGTTTTGCTGGACGAATAATAATAATAACAATTATAATACTAATTATATTGATTTTTATAACCATAACAATAAAAACAATTATAATAACAATAATAATAATAATAATAATAATAATAATAATAATAATAATAATCCACTTAATTAATTTTCGTATCGATGACAGATACGTATTTCGACTACAATGTGCAGTCATCATCAGTGTCATTCTCACTAAAGACTTTGCGGTACTTCAAGGACTTGTCAAACACATTTTTGTGTTTACAAGGTCATTTGAAATTCAACCTTCCCAGCATTTGATATTCCTCGACAAACCTCCGTGTTTAAAATGCTAAGGTTGTACTCCAGTAGCTTTTCACAAACGCGCTATGGGCAGCCACCCACATACAAGACGACTGTATATAAATGTTTCATGCATTTATTCCTCCCACGCGCGATCAACAGTAGACTATTCATTTTTTTTTCTCGTGGAAGTTTCCTGTTTGATCGGGTTTGCCTGTCGGAGTAGTTCAATAAATAAACCCTCATATATTTCCACATGAACTAGCTCGAAACAAATCGGATTGTAACTCTCTTTGCATAGAACTCGTTTAGGGCAGAGCGCTCAGTCAATGCACAAAGTTGAAACGATGGGATTAGGTTACTGGCGTACACAGAGCAACGAAAAGGATGCACTTTTGCATCACGCTTTTTTGCTGGTGGCGATACACGAAAAAACACGAGGAGTGTAAATTTATGTGTATTCGATGGGGTTGACTTTCCAAATTGGATGGAAAATAGAGAACTGTTTAAATTTATGTGATACGGAATCGGTTCTGTGACAAGATTAGTTAACTGGGAAAATTTACGTGCACAAAACAAATACCATTCCACGTTCAAGAGGAAAATTTACGGCAGTCGGAGACTCGTAACGAACATTTATCAACCAAAAACCGTATCTTTGACAGGATTCTATTATTTTCATTGCACTGTTGGTGGCAGTGCACTGTTCAACCCACCGTTAATCAAGGAATTTATGGGATAGTTGCATCAGTGTGGCTCAAGTTGTGCAGAAAAGCGGTGATGTTTATGTTGACAATATAAAGCGTTTGACTGGTTGTGATCACGACCACCAGTCTGATGAGAATAACGCTTGATATATCCAATAATGTAAGTTTAACAAGAAATATATACATACATATATTTCAAGCCTGAAATTGAAACTTTTGAAAAAACAAAACTGTGTTCAGCAAAGTTGTTGCTTACACTAATGTTATTTTCAGTTAACAGAGCTTTTATTTATTTATTTATTTATTTATTTATTCGTCGTCAATAAAATGTAGACCAGTTAAAATTACAAAAAACACTTTATATCTATTTTAATTTTTAGTCTCTGACTAACCTCGAAAAGAAACGTTTTTTAAGAGCGAAATAACATGTTATAAAAAATAGGGTGAACAAACTAATTTTTGAAGTGATAACCGTGTATGCTTCTCACTTCAAAGGGCCTGGCGTTAGTCCCCGGTCCATGAGTTGATGGGTCGATACGTAGGGTCCAAGTGTGGGAGCTGCGTCCGTCGGTAGCATTCGTACTCAGTAGGGAAAACAAGACCGACGGAAAACATCAAGGAACAAAACCAAATTAGCTAAAAATAAATTAATAAGCGGAATACGGACTGTGGGTGTCAGTATGCAACTGAAATTTACATCGTAATGGAACCTACTGATATCCAAAGTCCAGTAGTCAATATTTCTAATTTATTCCAGCTAATCGAGTACTGATCATTATAAAACTCATTGGAATTATTGAAACAATGCAATGATTACATATAATAGATCATTGATTGAGATAAAAGTAAGATTTTCAACTCATTCTCAGTGATATTCTTATGGATTCACCACCCGATATCATGCTTGCTATGAATATCAGTGTCTGAAGTGTAATTCACTGCAGGAGCTATATCTAATATCAATTGACATTGTTGACAGCTCGCAGAGCTGCTTAAAAATAGTCAATTCGTAACTGAACGTAGAGCTCCACGGTTTTGACAAATGCTAATAAATAGATGTGCTATCACACTAAATATGGACTTGTGACTGGAATATTGGCCCTGGGGGCCACAGAGTAGGCCTCTGGAAGATCCTAAACAACTGTAAAAGTGGTCAATTCCTGAAATGAAAACAACTGGGGATTATGTCAATTTTCTTAATAATTTGGCCGTTACAAACACGTTTCCCACTCGTTCAAGCAGTAGAAAAACGCAGACGCAGACGAAATCAATTAATTACTAATTACTTCAAGTCTATTCAAAAAGTGGTCTTCAAAGTTGTAGCTGTTAAAATTTCACATAAAGAAAGATTGCAAACGGTGCCGTTTCACAACAACGAAGGGCTAAAACAATTCACTCTTCGCATAGTAATTCTTATACACAACTTCAAAAGGCCAGTACAGTATGAGTTTGTGTCCAAAGAATCACATCGCAACGATACCTACTTTATACAAGATTTCCGTGTTTCGCAAGTTTGAGTGACTTTGTTCCACCTTATTTAAACAGATTCTGTACCACAGGGAAATTTTGGTTTCATCCCATTTGATCACGTTCTCGCTCGGTTTGATCTGGGAGGGAGAAGCAAATACTACACACAAAATCAAATAAATCAATCACAATATTGCGCAAGAAAATTCTTGGCAAATATAAATTATCAAGTAATTTGTTCCCATAATGAGGGGTTTCGGTTTTTTGTGTCTCTGTTGTTTACGTGTTACCGTCGGATGACTTAATGCTTGTGGAAAGTTGGAGTTGAAAAATCACTTGTAGAGACTCGTAGTGAATCAGCCAAAATGAAGTGTCAGGTGAAATACTGCGGCCGGAACAGCAGAAATTATCCTGGATTGGGTTTTTTGCGCTTTCCTACTGATTAAATCACAAGATCCCAATGGATTAAGTTCTGTCGGATGGATTCCGGAACCGGCGAAATTAAACCAAGCTCGCGAGTCTGTAGCGTATGTGTTGACGGTACAAGTGTTTTGCATTTTATCAATGTTGCTATGATCTTTTTTAATTATTTGCAGGCCCATTTCTTAGAGGACTACTTCCGCGTCGATAAAAATGGGAAGAAAACGAAAAAAAAAGATGTCTTTCCGTCGATTGAAGCTTTCTTGCTACCTCCTGAAGACTAACCGGAAGAGAGCGATCGGTTGTTGGACTTGTATAAATCCCGTCCCGTTGATAGCCGAAGTATGTTGAGTTGATTTGAGCTGAAATTTTGTTGTTACCAACTGTTATGAAATGATGAATAAATGTGTGAATATTTTAAGCATTTCCTTTATTTACCAATAACAGTACATCACATTAACAAACAATCCCATAAAGATGGTCAGATATAGACATTTGAATACCCGAACCAAACCCGTACCCAATTCATAAAAATTTCAAGAACCCGAACCCGACCTGACCACTGTAATTAATGGAATTAATTTAATAACGGCTACTTCCTGTGCCGGAGTTGAAGTTTTAAATATACCCCTTACCCGATCCGAACTCAAAAATATTTTCTTCGTATACTCGTACCCGACACGAACCCGAAAATTTAGAGTAACCGTATCTGAATATCTCTACAACCCCCTCCATTTTCGAAAACTATCAAATTTACGATATAACATGCTTGATACACTACGAACCACCTTTGAGTTCGGACGCGCGTTCACAGCGTTCTTGTATATATTTTACCATTCAAACTTTATTTTATTTTTCATACCTTTTAATAACTAACCCGTGCGCGAGCCCCGCGTTAGCATTTTCAAGTAGCAAATTTTTACTTTTTTTATCACCCGACGCGAGTGCAATGAAGTGCGGTATCGTGAATTGCGTGCAAAATGACAATCGTTTCCTATGGCGCTGCCATGGTGCCTGCAATCGGACTTTCCACGCAGCTTGCGTAGGCGCACAGCGGAATCATGAAGAAATTTTGCGGACCTTCATGATGCCTCTTTGCCAAGACTGTCAGGAAAAGTTCACCGCTGAACTTAACATGAAGGAACTGTCCCAGTCTTTCCAAAATATCACGGAAAACATCGGACATACATTGGCAGCAAACCACAAACTCCTCATAAATTTCAAAAGCCTAAGCGCGACTCATGACGAAACGCTCGACCACATTGACAAAATGCTTGTCGACGTAAAACAAGCCATTTCCAACCTCGCCAGCAGCAGCAAGACTAGTTCCACTGAAATAAAAAGTAAACTGTCAGCACTTTTGGACACACCTCCAGCAGACGCCTGTATCGCTGTAGAAAAGGCGGTCAACTCGGCAGCAACAGCAGCAGTAGAAGCCATCACATCAACAACAACAGCAACAGTGCACTCAATTGACCTAATTCCACAATTAATTATGGAAATTAAGAACGACTTAGCGAACTCAAATGCTATTCTTGCTTCCGATGTAAAAGCACATATGGAAGAAATGGCAAAAACCTTTTCTGAAGCAGCACATACTTGCAATCCAATTGCATGTAACAACATAGAAATTGAACTGCAGAACGTCGGTGACGAACCAGCCCCCAGCTGGCGAATGCTAGGAAATAAAAAAATATGGAAACGCGACTGGACTGCATTTGACACCAAACAGCGCTCCCGTCGCCTTCAGGAAAAAGAAAAGGAAAAAGCCAGACGTAGGCGAAAGCAACGAAAGGAACATCACCAGGAAAATTCATATCAGTACAACAACAAGAACAAAACAGACAACTACAACAATAACAACAACAGCAACAACAGCACCACCAACAACAACAACAACAACAACAACAACAACAACAACAACAACAACAACAAAAACAAAAACAAAAACAACAACAACAACAACAACAACAACAACAACAACAACAACAACAACAACAACAACAACAACAACAACAGCAATTCCAACAATCATAGCAATGGAATAAGAACGTCGACACTTATTAACTCCACACATGCACATACGGCATTACCTCTGGACAAAGAGCTTTTGGCTGCTGCACGTATACAATTTTCTCGTCCACCAAGCACAGACAAAGGACTGAAATTCATTAACTTCGAAAAAGGGGAAACTATTCACCCTTATCGCGCCGAAAGGCCAACCGGACATGAACACCCTCCAATCCTGGACCCAATGCGTCCGCCTATAGTCAGACTCACGGAACAGTCTGCAATTGGCGACCGACGCTTTTTGAAGGCACAGCTGCGGGACCCCAAAATTATGGACATTGTGCGGACTTATCTTTCATACTTGCACGACCAGCCACCTTCAGTATGCATTCGCGGAATCACTAAAACTAGTGCAACTTTAATGCTGGCAGCAGAAGGACTACCAACGGAAACAGCCCTTTTACGCGAAATTTTCCTGGACGTTCACGAAGAACTCGGAATTCCACGCACCGACGCTTTGGCAGACCTGAATTCACACCGCGCGTTCCTACTTAGTGAACGCACACAACGACTGCAGCAAACTAGGGAGGCCGCTCGCAAATTTTACAGTCCTCCAAATTTTCAACGGCACTGACGCACTCTACTAAAGGAAGTAACGACGACTATTCCCATGCAAGGGAATTATTATTATCGAATGACGACACTCTACATGAGGTAGACCCTACTAATGTAAGTAATACTGACCCTTCAAAAATCTCTTCACTTCCTCAACAGAATGCGACTGAAATTTTGGTGTATTGCCAAAATTTCAATCGCATGAAAAGCCCAGCTAAAATGAAAGAAATCCACCAGAACATTCTATCTTCTTCTTTTCAAATAATTCTTGGAACTGAAACAAGCTGGGACGAAAGCGTCAGAAGCGAAGAAATTTTTGGAAACAATTTTAATGTATTCCGGCACGACAGGAATTTTCAACTCTGTAATAAAAAGTCTGGTGGTGGAGTGCTCATTGCCATCAATGCTGACTTTACTTCTGAAGAAATCATAACAAATAAGCACAAGGAATTCGAAAATGTCTGGGTCAAAGCACTTATTGCCGGTGAAATACACATTTTTTCTTCTGTGTATTTTCCACCTAAACATGCCCACAAGCAGTCTTTTGAACTATTTTTTCAAATTGTTGAAACTATAATGTCAAATATGGAACCAGAAGTAAAACTGCATATTTATGGCGACTTCAATCAACGAAACGCAGACTTTATTACAGACATTGAAAATGAATCATTTTTACTCCCGGTCGTAGGTGAAGACGAAACATTACAATTATTATTCGACAAAATATCTTATTTTGGTCTTAATCAAATAAACCATGTAAAAAATCAACAAAACTCATATTTAGACCTTTTATTTACAAATTGTACTGAAGACTTCTGTGTGGAAACATCATTAGCACCTTTATGGAAAAATGAAGTGTTTCACACAGCAATTGAATACTCAATCTTCGTACAAAATTCTTCTTCCTCCAGCGACTGGGAATACGAGGAAGTGCCGGAATACCATAAAGCAAATTACGAAGAAGCCAAACGTAGACTATGTACAATAAATTGGCAAAATTTAATAAGTATTGAAGGAAATGTCGATACTGAAGTAGAAAAATTTCACTCAATTCTTCAAAGCCTAATTTTAGAAACTGTACCATCAAAAAAAAGAAGACGAACACAAAACAATAAACTACCCGCATGGTTCAATCCACAACTGAAAAATTTAAAGAATAAAAAACAGAAAGCTCATAAACTATACAAAAAAGAAAAAACTGAAACCAATTTGCGAAACTATCACAACTTATGCAACCAATTAAGTACAGCCATCAACTCTGCATATGAGGACTATAACCGCAAAGTCGAAAATGAAGTCAAATCATGTCCTAAGAACTTTTTTAATTATGTAAACACGAAATTAAAAAGCAGCAATTTTCCTTCGCGAATGAATTTGGATGCAAATGTAGGTGAGAATTCTTCTGAAATTTGCAATCTCTTTGCAAATTTCTTCCAAGAAGTATACACCACATTTTCCGAAGAAGATCGTGACCGCGATTTCTTTGCATTCATTCCTGAAATTTCTAAAAACATCTCTGTCAACCAACTTTCTCAACATGAAGTCCTCAATGCACTAAAAAACTTAAACGCGTCGAAAGGGTCTGGACCTGACGGCATCGCACCCATATTTTTGAAAAACCTTTCTGAAGAACTCGCATTTCCTCTAGAGCGTCTTTTCAACATGTCTATGAAAAATGGAAAATTCCCTGAAATTTGGAAATCATCTTATTTGGTACCTATTTTCAAATCAGGTGCAAAATCAGACATTCGAAATTATCGTGGAATTGCTATTATTTCTTGCATTCCAAAACTTTTTGAATCAATCGTAAACGGCAATATTTTTCAGCAGGTGAAAAATCTAATTACAAGTAAACAGCACGGCTTTTTTAAAGGTCGCTCAACTACCTCTAATCTTCTAGAATATGTATCTATCATTATTAAAGCGTTGGACAGTGGCAAGCACGTTGAAGCGCTATACACCGACTTCAGTAAAGCATTTGACCGCATCGACATACCATTATTAATCCTCAAATTGCAGAAAATAGGAATGGAGCCTAGACTTTTGAATTGGCTTCAATCATACCTAACACATCGTAAACAAATAGTTCGCTTTCAAAATAAACTTTCAGAACCAATTTCAGTCACCTCTGGGGTACCCCAGGGTTCTCATTTAGGACCACTTCTTTTTATTTTGTACATAAACGACATTTCCTACATACTTAAAAAAATAAAATTGCTTGTATATGCAGACGACATGAAGCTCTTTATGGAAATAAGTAATTCTAGCGATGCAGAAGAATTCCAGAATGAAATCAATATATTCCACACCTGGTGTAGTAAAAGTCTACTTCAACTGAACGTAAAAAAATGTACTGCAATAGCATTTAGCAGAAAAATTGAAACACCGCATATTGAATTATCATTAGGCAACCAAATAGTAGAAAAAAGCAAAATTGTAAGAGATCTAGGTGTAATCCTAGACTCCAAACTAACTTTTATAGAACATTATAATACTATCGTTAGTAAAGCAAACAGAATGCTAGGCTTCATCAAAAGGTTCAGTCATAATTTCGAAGACCCATACACTATTAAGCTTTTATATACCACATATATAAGGCCAATTCTGGAATACTGCCACCTAGTATGGAATCCATACATTTCCATACACGAAGAACGCATAGAATCTGTCCAAAAACAATTCCTTTTATATGCTTTACGTAAATTGAATTGGACTGCATTTCCATTACCATCTTATGAAGCGCGCTGCATGCTCATCAATATACAAACACTTAAGGAGCGCCGCCAATTTGCAATGCTTTTCTTCATCAACGACATTATTTCAATGCGCATAGATTCGGCAGAAATTCTCGCACAATTAAATTTTTACACACCTTGTCGATATCTTAGAACACGGAATTTATTTTCAGAAACATCGTACAGAACAAACTATGCAAAAAATAGCCCAATCAATCGAATGATGCGCCTATATAATTTGCATTGCGGAACTATTGACATCACTATGTCCAAGCAGCAAATAAAAACTAAGCTAAAACAGAATAGAATTAATGCATAGTATGTAAGTAAACATTGTAATTATCATTGTATGTAGTCTACACTGGCTTGACAAAATGGAAATAAATAAATGGAAATTTAGCTAAATTACATACCGATTCCTGAACTGAAGAAACGAAAATTTTGCAGTGCAAATTGTTTTCAAGCAAGAAAATATTTTGTATTCGATATCAATACTTCCCATTGATTGATGTTTTGTACTGCTGGCTCCCACTGACAGTTTGTGACAGCTCATTTCTGGCTTCACTTGACATTCACATTTTCCGAGTCTGTTTCTCCCTCCCAGGGTTTGATGTTTCTCCATAGCTGCTTCCGGTTTTCACCAGTCACTTTATACGGTGAAACCCTGCAGGTGTGGCGCATTAGCTCAATGACAACGATGACAAATTTTCCACGTGAATGAATCTGCACAGCTACATGGCTTTTTGAGGTAGACAGCCGTTTGAAATGTGTAACTCCTCCCAGCGGTGAGCAGTTGTAAGCTGCCACAAATGCAGATTTTCGCATACGAAAAAAGTTGGATCCCCTAGTTTATTTTGATACCGTAAGGTACTATATCAGGTGTGTAAGCTCAGTTTTGTTGAGCAAACAAAATTGAAACAGTACCTTGCAATATCAACATATGCAAGGTGGTCCCAACTTTTTTCGTGTACACAATTCTGTGTACTGGGCTTTTATCGTTGATTCATGCTGTGGTGAAATTATTTCAAACTGGGGTGGCTAAAATGAATTATGTTTTCTGAAAGAAATAATCAATTGGAATATTAATATCAAATTTCCTTTAGAAAGTGCTCAAAGGTATCTAATTGGATATTTTGTGAGTATGACAAATAAATAATAGTGTGTTTCTGCCAAATGCAAACAATTGCAACGGCACCAATAAACCATGTATGGTAAATTTTAAATTAAATCATTCCAAATATTTTAGGTTCGAGTGGGCATCCAGCCAACATTCAAATTAATCCACTTTACATGCATTACAGATATTTACAGTCAAATGAATGCTTAATTGGTTGTGAGCTGTGGTCGCATTGATATGGTTGGTGAGCGGAAAAATCAACGACTATTAAAATTAATACCAAATGTTGATTTAACAAAAGAACATATGGTATCCATCAACAATGAAAAAGTGATTTTCATTGAGGTAACACGGGGTAAGAAAGCCTGGCGGGTTAAAAGATGGACCACTGTCAGTTCTATAAGAAATCCTCAAGATTTATTAATGTTCTATCCAGAAAAGATTAACAATATGTTTTTATCATTTTGAAACACCCTGCAACAGCTGAAGGCACCAAATGGCAAAACGAAAGTTGAAACAAACTTTTTGCTCATCTTTCCAGGATCTAATTTGAAAAGCAACAAATCAAGGCATTTTTCATTGAAAAAAAACCGCGTATTCTGACGTTCATTGTTAGATTTGTTGCTCAAGCGTTTCATACAATATCACGTAGCATATAACTTCATACCAATTTGAGTCTAACATGTTTACTCCTCCCAATTGATGCATGATTTGCGACCAAACAAGAACCATAAACCATGTTCCAGCACTAGAACCAGCTATCCAAAGACGTTCCGACGGATCTTCGGAAACACATTTGCAGGAAAAATTGATATAACCCATATCAACCCGGAAGATTCCATGGATTGTTGATCCTGACAAAATTAAGGTAAGCGATTTTTTTCTCTCATAAATTTACCAATTTTACACAATCAATTTATCACAAAAGTTAAATTTCCATTGGCATAATCAATGTATAATAAGAGCGACATAAAAAAACAGTGAACTTACATGAGCATGAGGATGAGCATGATTGACCGCCCACGGTCGCTACTCTGTGCCAGATCAGATGTAATTACACAGATATCCAATAAACGATGCTTGGGACTAGCAATCATCTTCAATGTGTAAAAACTAGTGATCTCAAACTAGGCAATACCAGCGCCGGCCTGGTTCCAAATAGAAGTTTTATCAACAAATGGGAATAAGAGTTTTTTTAGGAGATTTACAGGAACCTTTAAGGTAAATTATTAGAGCTCGCTGTCCAGATACAATGATGCCCTTCGATTGTGTCTAGAAGAGCAGAATCAAATGTATTATAGCATCAATTCTCCTTCTCCCTGACCATTCCAACCACATCAAGTATCGAATTCCAAATTTTACCAACCTCCAACCCAAAGATAATTTACCAGTAATCCTAATACAATGTCATTTAACCCACAATTGCAACCGAGATTGCCTTCTAGGAAAGTTTCCTCACCCCCCACGGTTCCCACACCACTCCCTAAGCCCATCTCGATGGAATCCCCATTTCAAAATTAGTGTTTGGCGTACCCGTTATAATTAAAATTTTCAAAGAATAGGGTAAATTATGGCTTCGGCACCCATTGACTGTTTTCGGCAACCGAAATTGAAACGTTAATTTCACTGTATTTTCGCATCAAAACTCTTCGCTGAATGTATTAAGCCGATTCCTTACCTTTTCAGCTTCAATCTGATTACATTTTTACGACTGTGCAATCCTGTTCTGCCATATTTTTTTTTTAAATGAAATATACACACTACAAAATACGGCTGATTTCGAGTTGCCGATAATAGAACAGCTGGTTAACACGCAGTTCAAATGGAAAGGGTGCCGAAGAAAAAGAGACTGCCGACAATAGTCACACTCACCTGAGAAGTTTGGAGCGTTGTGAAAACATGTTCAACCCGTTTTGATCAATTCTGTCGATTGGAATTGGTAGAACAGCAAGTAGCAGATAAATGTCAACAAACAAACCTGTCATGTATGTGTGTGAAACTGAGAAATCGCTAATAGAAGTTCGGACGCTGCTTAGATTGACGAGAATACGTAAATTCCCCTATATGAACTCAAAACAGTTCAATTGTAGTAGGGGAAATGTCGGCCTAAATGCCCTCAATTTGGGCCCAAACATAAATTCAGCAATCAACTAAATTTTCAATAGCGACCAAAAATATCCATTAGTACCATTCCAATGACGCGTTCATCTAAATACAATAGCAGATTTTTAGCGGTATGCCCATTCTTAGATCCATAGGCCAACATTAGAGCCATTTCCCCTGGAATCAATCACTCCGAAAATTCAAGACGTAGGGGAAATGGCTCTAATGTTGGTCTATGGATCTAAGGATGGATCTAAGATTGGATCTATCGCTAAAAATCTGCTATTTATCAATTTTATCTGGATGAACGCGTCATTGGGACATCCATTGACAGCAATCTAATGTGCAGGAAGGCAACTTCCACACCTGATCGCGCACGGATAGGACCCGATTTGTACGTTGTGTGATAATTAATTGAAATGAGAACTATTATTTGACCGTCCTGCCATGGCGAAGGTATAAGAACTACAGACGTTTATTTACTGTAACATAACACAAGTTACACACAAGTGGGGACATCTATGGGTAGGTACTGTAGCTATTGCATGTTGAGGGTAGAGGCAGTAGTAGTCGCCTGCACGAACAACACCTGAGTAGGATATCGCACCTATTCAAACACACATGGGCCGGGACCAACGGCTTTACTTCCCATCCGAAGAAAGAAGTAACCATAGATTGTTATCCCACAGAAAAATCCCACCGACCTCGGCTGGGATTGAACTCAGACTCATTGGGGTGAGAAAGCAGTCACGTTCAACACTACACCACCGGCGCCGGCTAGAATAAAATTTTAATGGTCAGAACTTCTCAAACATTACTAGAGGACGTAATAACTCAGAGGAACAGAAAAAGTCATCAACTCTTTCATACATTCCTCCTCGCAGATTTCGTTACTCGCCGTTACTGTCAATTTCTTTCCACAGAACTAACTTTGGATTCAATAACTGTTTTAATTTCTGTTTGGGTTTCTTTAAGGATGTTTGTAATGAATTTGATTTTACTATGTCCAAAAATGTGTTTAGTAATAAAATAAGAGGTTTAGATTTAACAAATTTTATTTTTATGTAATCAGTCTATTCGACGTAGTCGAAGATGGTGTGCAATAAATAAATAATTAAATTGAAGAATTTGGTAAAATTTTAAAGAATTGGTTGGAAAATATTATTTTCCAAAAATGAAACGAATGAGTCGGCAATTTATTATCCTTTGCGAGGTTTGCAACAAAAACAAATACGAACACACACATTATAAAATAAAACACCGATAAACAATAACTCCAAATGCACCTTTAGAAATAATCTATATAGGAATATTTATATCCCCTCAAGATATGCTTTTGTCGTTGATAGTTTAATTCTAAATTTGCCGTTATACTGCCAATAAAGAGCAGGAATGTTCAAGATATATAATGAAAACAGTTTAAAAATTCTTTAGCATCCACGGAAAACCTCAACTTATTGTCTCAGACAATGTGCCAGTCATAAGATCAATTGAGGTAAGAGGTCTTTAAGAGGATTTACAAATCCAAACCTATTTCACGCCTGTAAATCGCAGCGAGACGAACGAAATAGTGGAAAGATTTCATAGTACCCTCGCTGAGAGTTTCAAATGCATCCAAGATAGGTATAACAATTTAAGCAATAAAGAAATTTTCAAGATTAAATGTACTTTGCATAACGGAACCATCCATACAGTAACCAAATTAAAACCTAGAGAAATTTTCTTTGGTATAAAAAACGGTGAAGTACGTCCTCTTGAAATAGAGCAAATTCTAGCAAACCGTAACCAAACTTACGATGGTGTTGCTCTTGAAGTTGCTCAAACTCGAAAAAGAGATCTAGAACAACATAACAGAAACCTAGAAGAAGAAGCTAGGAATCAAATGTAAAACAACGAACAAATTCCATACGATTCAAGCCATTCAAGATAGAAACAAAACATTTATAGACAACTTGAATCGTAAACTACATAAATAAAAATAAAGAAAAATTCGGAAATAATACATGATTTTCATATATTTCAGAACCATGATGCTCAGTCAATTCCACTGCGTCCTAGCAAGAAGTATGGTCGGCTTGTCTCGCGCTCCGTTGTTTTGGAAGTTTTCTCGCTAGTCGCTGGTGTATATGTTTCCTGACAAAGTCCCATGGCAAATTAATTTGAAAGTGAGTTTTTTTTTTCTGAGAAGAAGTGTGTTTTTCGACATCATTGGAAAATAAGAATAATCCGTGCGATTGGCAATTCGCAAACCAATTAGTGCATCATCGTTGCGTGGTCACGCATACCTGCACACCTTTCATCATCATCGAGTGTTAGCACCCGTCTCTACATCGTTCATCCATCATCGTGTGTACAGCTGAGTGCCGAGCGTCCCCCGGTGAAGATACTGGATGTCCAAAAACTGGGCTCAGTATCTGTCAGCGAGGGTAAAAAGAGACTCGATTCATGTGACCTTTTCTGGTTCAGCCCTTCCTCACTACATCGAGCTGGAAAACTTCGACTACCTGTGCGTTTGTTCGTTCCCCGGGTCATGAACTGCCAAAACAGTAAGCAGTTGGGACATACTGCCTCTCACTGTGGCAGCAAGGCACGCTGTTCCAAATGCGGGGAGAAGCACGAGGATGGCGCCTGCACAGTCACTGCACCAAAATGCGTGTACTGTAAGGGAACTCCTCATGGTCTCTCATCGTGCCCGGCGTACAAACAACGCGGGGAGAAACTAGAACGCTCTCTTAAGGAGCGTTCCAGGCAGTCTTTTGCAGCAATGCTAAAAACAGCCACACCATCAACCAACGACAAAAATCCCTTTGCTGTTTTGTCTGATGACGAGTCTGACTCTGACTTGGCTGAGGAGGGAGTTTCTTTCAGTTTTCCGGAAGGTTCTGCACGGAAACGAAAACGCATCCGTTCGCGGAAAGTTGCAGATAAGGAACCCCAAATCAGCTTGCCCAAATCAAGGAGTGATGGAAAAAAGGAAGTTTCAACTCCTCCTGGTTTCCGCAGAACTGATTATAATCAGAATTTTCCATCTCTCCCGGGGACATCAAAAACCCCTGATGGCCCATTTTTAAGAACAGAAGCCCCTTCTTCATCCGGGTTGTTCTCATTTGATAAAATTGTGGACGATATTCTCAAGTACCTCAATATTTCTGATCCTCTCAAAAGCATTGTTCTGGCAATGCTTCCTTCTGTGAAGACCCTCTTGAAGCAATTGACATTGAAGTGGCCCCTCATTGCAGCAATCATTTCCTTCGATGGATAATTTTCCAAACGAGGTCGGGGATTTGATCACTGTTCTACAGTGGAATTGCCGAAGTCTTATTCCTAACTTAGACTTTTAGTTTAGTTTAGTTTTTAATACACAATAATGATTGTGATGCATATGTTTTTTGTGAAACTTTATTCTCTTCAGATAAAGATCTTCCTTTCTATGATTTTAACATTATTCGACTGGATCGCGAGAATTCGCGTGGAGGAGGGGTACTTTTAGGGATCAAAAAGTGCCATTCCTTCTATAGTGTGAATCTTCCACAATTTCCAGGTATTGAAGTTGTCGTATGTCAGGCATGTCGCATATTAAAGGTAAGAGCCTCTGTTTATATCCCACCTAGAGCCGTTGTTAATCAAAAACCACTTTCAGATATATGTTCAGTACTTCCTGCTCCACGGTTGATTATGGGAGATTTTAATTCCCACGGTATAGGCTGGGGGGAACTGTATGATGACAACCGTTCTACTTTGATATATGCGACAGCTTCAATATGACAATTCTTAACAATGGAGAAGTAACCCGTTTGGCTTGCCCATCCTCGAATGGAAGTAGATTAGACCTCACTCAATGCTGTAATTCATTATCGTTGGATTGCACGTTGAATGTGATCCAAGAACCCCACGGTAGTGATCACTTACCGATCAAAGTTTCAGTTGCCAGTGGGTTCAATCCGTCGGAAGCCGTTAACGTCGCGTACGATCGTACCCGTAATATCGATGGACAAAGTTCAAGAATGTAATAGAAGATGCCCTAACGTCGGTAGAAGGGCTTCCACCGTTGGAGGAATATAACTTCCTCTCCAATCTGATCTTGGACAGCGCATTTCAAGCTCAAACTCGTCCGGTTCCAGGAATGTTTTTCCATAGGAAGCCTCCTTCCCCTTGGTGGGACCAGCAATGCACTGAGGTTTATCGTAAAAAAAGTCCGACGCGTTTAAGCTTTTCCGGAAACGTGGAACACCCGTACATTTTGAAGCATACTCGGCTCTTGAACGTGAACTCAAGAGCCTCATCAAAGCCAAGAAACGTGGATACTGGCGGCAATTCGTGGACGGATTATCGCGCGAAACGTCGATGAATACGCTTTGGAACGCGGCGCGAAGGATGCGTAACCGGTCTTCAAACAACGAGAGAGAGGAGTACTCGGATAGTTGGATTCTCAAGTTCGCGCGAAAAGTGTGTCCTGATTCCGTGCCGGAACGGATGATTCCTCGCGAAACGACGAATTCGGTAGACGAGATCAGCCAGTCTTTTTCAATGGTGGAGCTCTCAATAGGGCAAGGGAACGAACGACTGTCTCGCGTTGCTTTCCACAGAAATTCAGTTGGCTTTTGCCAAAAAAGAGCAAATGGCTTCTGTATTCTTGGATATTAAGGGGGCTTTTGATTCAGTATCGGTTGAAGTCTTTTCAGACAAACTCCACGCTTGTGGACTTTCTCCATTAATTAATAACTTTTTGTACAATTTGCTGTCAGAGAAACATATGAGCTTTTCTCATGGAAATTCTACAGCTTCACGATTTAGCTACATGGGTTTCCTCCAGGGCTCATGTTTAAGGCCCCTTTTGTATAATTTCTACGTCAGAGAAATTGATAATTGTCTTAGTGACAACTGCACGTTGAGACAACTTGCAGATGACGGCGTAGTGTCTATGACAGGGCCCAAAAGGGTCGACCTGCAAGGACCCTTACAGGATACCTTAGACAACTTGTCGACGTTGGCCAGCTAGGTATCGAATTATCTTCGGAGAAAACTGAGTTGGTTGTTTTTTCTAGGAAGCACAACCGAAGCACAACCGAAGCACAACCGAAGCACAACCGAAGCTTCAACTTTTGGGTAAGCCGATCACTCATTCCATGTCTTTCAAATAACTTGGGGTCTGGTTCGATTCCAAATGCACCTGGAGATCCCACATTGAGTATCTGAAGCGAAAATGCCAACAAAGGATCAATTTTCTCCTGAACGTGGTTGGGAGCCCATCCGCAAGATTTTATAACGTTGTACCGGACAACGATTTTATCGGTTTTAGAGTACGGTAGTTTTTGCTTCCAGTCGGCGGCTAAAACGCACATCATCAAACTGGAACGGATCCAGTATCGCTGTCTTCGTATCGCATTAGGATGCATGCACTCGACTCATACGATGAGTCTTGAAGTGTTGGCGGGCATATTGCCACTATCGGATCGGTTTTCGGAATTGTCCCTCAGGCTCCTCACCGGTTGTGAAATTATGAACCAACTGGTAATTGCAAACTTTGAGAAGCTTCTTGAGCTAAACCCTCAAACTCGTTTTATGTCATTGTATTACGTGTAAATAACACAGGATGTCAGCCCTTCACAGTATAATCCTCATCGTGTATGCAGTTAGTTTTGAGTTATCTATGACGCAAGAGATTCGCGGAATTCCAGAGCATCATCATCCTATGATTGCTCTGTCATTATACTCTGCAAAGTTTGGCCAAGTTGATTCCGCAAGATCGGTCTTCACAGATGGATCACTAATAGAGGCGTCCGCTGAATTTTTAACGAATTTCATAGCGCCTCTCGAATGCTTCAAGCTCCTTGTTCCGTATATGTTGCTGAACTGGCGGCAATACATTATACGCTAGAAACTATCGCCTCACTTGCACCAGATCATTATTTTATGTTTACGGATAGTCTCAGTTCTGTCGAGGCTATTCGCTCCATGATGCCGGTAAAGCACTCCTCGTATTTTCTCATGAAAATACGAGAGCTTCTAAGTGCTTTATCTTTAAGATCTTTTTTTATGGGTCCCATCTCATTGCTCGATTCCGGGCAATGAGAAGGCGGACTCCCTTGCAACGGTGGGCGCTATGGAAGGCGATATTTACGTTGTCAATCGCCTGCAACAAATTTTTCTTCATTTATCGTCAACAGTCACTCGCCAGCTGGCAACATAAATGGAGTGAAGGGTGTTTGGGACGATGGCTATATTCGATCATCCCTAAGGTGTCGAAGATTCCTTGGTTCAAAGGGTTGGAGGTGGGTCGAGACTTCATTCGTGTGATGTCTCGCCTCATGTCCAATCACTATTCGTTTAACGCTTACTTGATCCGTGTTGGGCTGGGGGACAGCAATCTCTGTGAATGTGGACAAGGTTACCAGGACACAGATCACATTATTGTCTTGAACTGAACATCGCGGAGTCAGATCTGAGCTGTACGATTCCCTTCGGGCCCGAGGTAGACAACCTAATGTTCCAGTTCGGGATATTTTGGGTAGACGCGATCTGGAGTTTATGAAACTCATATATGTTTTCTTAAAGAATATTAACCTTAGATTGTAAGTTTGATTAACCTTGTGTTTAGTTTGTATTTTGTTTGTGTGGTTTTTTTAATGTATGTTTTGTAATAACAGAAGAATAACACTGCTGATATCAAGTTGAAAAGGAATAAGTTCATGTTTTAGAAATAATGAAATATTTGTATCGTAGATTTTAACTTTAGATTAAAGACATTAATAATGTGTAACGCAAAATATAATTTGGCTCTGTAAAGTTTATTCGATTGAGCCTGTATGAATAAATTAATTTACAAAAAAAAAAGAACCATGATGCTGATCCTGTTTATCCTAATCCCATTTCACTATATGACAAATATCCAAATTCAGAAAATATAATTAAAAGACGTAACCACGAAAACGACATCGATCAATACCGTAACATATAAGCACTACACTGCCCATAAAAGTATAACTGTCCCATATGAATAGGAAATCAAGCAAAGATGGGACAATTATGCGAGTATCGGCAGTAAGGAGGTGTGATGAGAACACTGATACGGTCACTATGGTGTGATAGAAATAAAAGCTAAAGGGTGCTATGATCAAAATTTGGTCGACTTAAACTTGAAGCATTTCTTTAAATCGAGCATTTAATAAACCTGAACACCCCTCATTTTGTAAGTGTGTGCGTGCATAATGATGCCTCTATTTTATCAAAATGGCATCCAAACAGAAGACCAACGAATGAAAACTTTACACGCGCATCGCGAAAATCTACTACTACTCAATGAAACCTACGTCAAGGCAGACTTTAAACAGCTTCCTGGGCAAGAGTTTTAAACGGTAACTGGAAGAGGAAAGGAGGCAGACATTTTCAAGCATATGAAACTGTTGAAGTTTACTAAGAAATATCGGGTTTCGCAGGCTATCTGTACCTGTGGCGTCATTTTCACCCGGACCGTCAATCAGGAAATTTACTTCATCGAATGTCTGGAAAAACGTCTGCTGAAGCAACACGATTTTTTTTCCTTAATTTGGTTTCCGTCGGTATTGTTTTCCATGTTGAGCCCCAATGCTACCGACGCCAGGGAGGCAGCCCTCACATCTGGACCCTACTTATCGACCCATCAACTCATGAACCGGGGACCAACGGCTTTACTTCTCTTCCCAAGGAAGGCGTGATCAGAGATGTTAAGCCTCAGAACATCCCGACGGCCCGACTGGGATTGAACCCAGGCCTGCTAGGGTTAGAAGTAATAACGCGTACCACTAAACCATCGGTACCACTGAAGCAGTGTTGGAAAAGTTCACGATATTTCACGAAGTTCACCAAAGGAAAAGTTTGCGAGTCATAGTGACTTTTCGCGAACAAAGTGGACGAGGTGGTTGTACATCTTGGGTTGTACACAATCTGCTGACAGGAGTTAAACGAAAGGCCCGGCAATTCAAATTCGGTCAGCCGTAAGTTTAGCTGATTTTATTTTTTGTATTTTATACTAATTGATGATAAAAAAAAGAAAAATAATTTTAATTGCTTTTAAAAAAATTTCATCACGCATTCTTGTTTGTCAAAATTTTGATCATAACACCTTTATGTAGCACGGTGATAGAGGAATTAGCTTACCAACTTTACCGTGTATACACCATGAAGTTGCTGCTCAAGCATGGTCTGACTACCATTCATCATTTGAATAATAAATAGGGTAGAGCGCTACTTCGTCGTAATCGCTCATTTCCGTTCTATCGATCAGAAAAGATCAATAATATCAATGATTTCACCGTTCACAAATCAATAATAGGTTTGTTCCGATGCGTTAGTTCATTAGCTACAACATAAATCCTGTTAGAGCGCATTGTATGAATATTTACGCTCATTGTTCTCAAAACAAAAGAAGCGCTCCCAGCGAATCCACTTTTTCTACGTTTATCCGTAGGACGAAGAAAATCTAATGGCGGTTCAATGCGTTAGGACGGAATTGAAACTCGTAGAACGAATTTAGAATCAAGAAGCAGTGTTAACGGTGCCGGTGGTATAGTGGTAAGCGTGATTACCTCTCACCCCAGCAGGCCTGGGTTCAATCCCAGTCGGCGCCGCCGGGATGTTCTGAGGCATAACATCTCTGATCACGCCTTCCTTCGGATGGGAAGTAAAGCCGTTGGTCCACGGTTCATGAGTTGATGGGTCGATAGGTATGGTCCAGGTGTGGGAGCTGCCTTCCTGGCACGTCGGTAGCATTGGTGCTCAGCACGGAAAACAAGATCGACGGAAAAAACAAACCAAAGGAAAAAAAAAAAGAAGCAGTGTTAGATTTTAGACAATATCTCAACAATTTGTGACTCTTTATCAAATCCAACGGTACGTATGGAAAGGTGAATAAATTTGCAAGTTATTTTTGACAGAAATATTCTATTTCTTGTTTAAACTCGTTCAGAAAAGAAAGGTAAAGCGCGGGTTGTGCTTAGTAGGACGGAGATTAGATCAAAAACCCTACATTACTCCAGAATCTACACATAATCTAGCTTACTTACGAAACTTACAACTTTTAGAAAAAAAACATAATAAATATTTTTTTAGAGTAAACACCGGGTGCTAGAAGATTACCGGTAATATTTCGTTTGAATTGATGAAATTTATTTAGAATTCTACATCTATAAATTAAATTGTTTCAGACGACAATATATGAAAGTACATAGGTATATTTGATAGAAATTTTATGATAATTAAATGTTTATATATAAGGATTTTAGTGCAAAGTTATTAGAAGTTCTGAACAATCTTCGGTAATTATCATGTTTCATAAAAATCGTTGAACACAACTTTGAATCTACTTCTGGTAAAATTATTGCAAAGATAACAGAAAAGTCCATCTTTAATTAAAATAAAGAAAGTTCAACCGATTTACAATCCGTATGAACCATAAACTCTCCCTTAGCTCAGTCTGTAAAGGCGCAGCTACAAAACAAGACCATGCTGGAGGTAGCTGGGTCCGATTCCCGGGCCGGTCTAGGAATTTTTCGGGTTGGAAAATTTCTCGACTTCTCTGGGCTTATTGTATAATTGTACTTGCCACACAATTATACCAATGCAAAAATGGAACAGGCATTGAAAGCTCTCAAACTGGGGATGTGCATCCAGAGCACGCCATAAGCTAAATTAATTGCTTTAATTCTAACACAGCCTCTTCGTTTCAATTTAGTCACTATTTTTCATAAAACAACTTTTCAATAGTTTTGGAGAGTACGGAATCGGTGAGCATCGTAACTATAATGGCATTACTCATACATGGAATTCTGAGAAAATTGGCATGAAATGTTTCAGCGTTTCGTCAAATGACATATCCATTAGCTCAAATGGACGGATGAAATAGATCTGATTGAAATTGCTCCATAAAAAGGTGTCATAAATATCAGAGGCATCGCGACCACAAACACTCTAAGTGCTAACCGTATAGGTATAGCCTCATACATACCCCGTTGTGTGGAAAGAAGCAAGCATGAGAACATGCACAAAGGCAATAAGAATCACTATCATAAATTAAGCGATTTTTCACATGGACATAAACGATTTTTCCTCTAGTGATGGGATAAAAAATTGCTGTAATATCCATCACACAAAAGTTTGCCGCAAGCAGCGGGAATCCAACTTCTACGCTGAAGTCCAGGCAAAATTTATTGCAAATGATCACATCACGTAGTTGACTTTATCCTTCGCTACATGGATACGCATATGTAGTCCTTCCCATATGACACTGACTGCTTGCTCCCAGCCACTGATAGGACCGAACGACGGCAGCGGCAGACCATTCTGTACATCATAGCGTGGTCACAGGTGATGTTGACTTCATTCTAGGTACATGCGGGACGTTTATGTTCACATTTGCAAACATACGCAGGCTGAGATAATGATATTCAACGATACTCAATGGCACACATGCGGGGGAGGCAATCAATGGTTACACAGTTGTAGCTGTATCGCCACCGTATGTGGAAGCATTTTGTAGATGGATAACTTAATTAAACATTGAGTTTGAAAATCGCCATCATTTCATTATGAATACTCAATCACGCAATCCAATGATTATCAGCAATATTTGGCAGCAGCAAGCAGCAGTTTCCATTTGATTAGGTAGGTATTTGCATTTTCTAGAATATCGCTTTTTGTTTGACTGTTACGTTTGTTCATTTTGTGTAGCACAAGGGTATGCTTAAATAGAATTCACATTAGACTTGTCCAACTTTTGTTGGGAGGTGAAAAGTAAAAATACACTAAATCAATATGAACAAACTTAATGAAATGTTTTCTGCAAACGAAAATTTACGCTATTCTAAATAAAATTTCAATTTAAATTTTAACGTAACAACACATTTGTTTAATACCTTCATTACGACAAAATTATTAAAGATTTTATTCATCGAGCCATTGATTAGTCGGGGAACCGGAGGATGAGGTCTTCGGACATTATGTTGTGAGTTTGTTGCGAAACATCATCGGCAATGGCCTTGTTGGGAATCCTATTTAGAAATTTAAGTAAAATCATAAAATAAAAACTGGAAACACTGCACTATTTCTGCGCATCCTTCAAATCTTTGTTTCTTGAAAAAAATTATCCCTGGCAACGTCAACCAACTGACATGGACTCCGGTATCGATCAAGTAAAATTAATTAAATTTTTTATGATTTATCCTAAACAAATGCAATATTGCAGGAATACTTCTGGAGCAAGCTGGTGTTGATGAATTTCGTTTCGAGCAGTTCGATGTACTGTGTATTTATGATTGGTGTCGTTTTTCGCACAATTTCAAAAACATAATAAAACAAAAACAAATTTAAATTAAGAACGATAAAATTCGAACAGTTTTTCAACTGTATATAAAACAGCTTTCCAAATTATTGAGCGATTATTTGCTTTTAAAATAAATTGACATAATTTCGATTTATTTTTTTGGATTTTACTTTTATATCAACTGTACGATGTTTGTGATGGTTAGGGTATTTAACAAAATACTGCTCGAATTATCAACGATGATTAAATTCGACATTCCATAATGGACCCGATTATTCGAGTAGTTTAAACAAAAATCTCATCACGCATCTTGACGAAAAGCTACCAACATCGCACCATCAAGCAGTATTAAAAAAAAACTGCTCGAATTATAAGTGATGATTAAATTAAGCATGGCTCAGTTTATTCGAGCAGTTTAAATCAGCATTACACAGAAAAACGATATAGTGGTTCTCAGAATTACGTAAAAATTGGCAATTTTGACCCTTATAGCAAAATATTGGACCCGTATTTTTTATTTTGTCATTAGGGTGGCCATTTCCATGTTATGGTGGTCCAAAACCTTTTTCAAAAAAATATAACTTTTGAACTTTTGATTTCGAAGATCAAAATATCAAATAAACTGGTTCTAGGGACTTATTTATGCTAATCTAAAAAAAAAAGTCTGGAATGTATAGCCTCATTTTTTTAAATCGTTGGTAGAAGGTCGTGTCAAAACTGCTTGTAATATGTTAAACACATAATTTCGTTTCGAGCAGTTGGATGTACTGGAGACAGTGATTTTTTTCCTTGGTTTGTTTTTCCGTCGATCTTGTTTTCCGTGCCGAGCACCAATGCTACCGACGCCAGGGAGGCAATCTCCCACACCTGGACCCTACCTATCGACCCATCAACCCTAATAAAAATTGTATGGTTAATTTGCTTAACGACGTGTTCTGGGTATCATCCAAACCATTTGTAGAATAGTTCAATGATTTGGGTTATCGTTCGTCTATGGTTATTTTTTATTAGGGAACTCATGAGCCGGGGACCAACGGCTTTACTTCCCGAAGGAAGGCGTGATCAGAGATGTTATGCCTCAGAACATCCCGGCGGCGCCGACTGGGATTGAACCCAGGCCTGCTGGGGTGAGAGGTAAACACGCTTACCACTACACCACCGGCGCCGCTAACTGTGGACAGTGATGTAAATTTACGATTGGTGTTGTTTTTCGCACAATATCAAAAACATAACAAAAACAAATTTAGATTAAGAACGATAAAGCTCGAGCAGTTTTTCACCTGTATATAAAACAACTTTCAAAATCATTGAGCGATTATTTATCTTTAAAATAAATAAATATTATTTCAAGCACTTTTTTGCATTTTACTTTCATATAAATTGGTGTCTAAAATACTGCTCGAATTATCAGCGATGATTAAATTGGACATTCCATAATGGACCCGTTTATTCGAGTAGTTTAAACACAAATCGATCATGCATCTTGACCAAAAGTTACCAACATCGTACCATCACGCAGAGCTGCCGTTTTAAGGCTCTGAACCATTTGGTGGATTATTTTAAAATTTAACAGATGGAAAGTTATCGATTAACCCTGCTATCCGACCGTGGTTATTTCTGACTGACAAGAAGTTAAATTTTGACAACCCTGGCTGAGTTCTGCTCGAAAACCGATCGATCGGTAACACAGGGATTTTCGAACATAAAAAATAACTTTCGAAATGTCACTTTTAACCACGAGTTAAATTTAACTCGGCAAATGGTTCACAGCCTAATGTCGTTTTCGTTTTTACTACACTACACCGGTGTAGTGTAAGCAGCAATAAGCGCGAGTCGTTGACAGCTCATCATCATTTGATTGTAAACAAAGGTGCAACCGATAGCTACACCCTAAAATTTTTCGGTGTTCGGCGGTGTGGCACCGGTGTAGCTACACCGCAAAAACGAAAACGACATAAGTTTGATGAACCAGGTTCGAAACTGGGTTAGTTCCTTCAAACTATCACTCTCGTGGTGAACTGAAATGTTGAGTACATGTGTATGTGTGACTTGAAATAGAAACGTCAAAAAAGCAATGACAGATTGATCAAAAGCAGTTTTCAGTTTAAATATGCACAGGGCATTCCTTCGTTCGCTGCTGAATGAGTCCGATGCCATTTTTTATTTTCCAAAATTTATTTCAACGCACGCAAATGGATACAATCAATTATGAGCTAATTTATGACCATGAAGGAGAGATAATATAACAGGATGATTATATATGCTTGAGGAATATGGACAGTAAGTAGCAGAATCGATATTGAAATTACATATTTCATATTTGCTCAAAATTTTAAGCAGTTATGTCTCGTACCACATTTAAAAATTTACAATAGTTGCGGTGATTCGTGATATTCATAGAACCGTTTACTGGCCACCCAGTAACATAATCGGTCTGAGGATTGCATGTTATAGCTATGCTCAAGATTCTATGTAATTTAAAAAAAAAATCGTGTATTTCTAGGACGACTTTCAGGAATTTACCGTTTTTCCGGTGATTTCGGATATCTGGGGATCCGTTTTCCGATCACCCAGTAACATAATCGGTTTGAGGATTGCAGATTTCATCTCTGCTCAATATTCTATGCAAATTACACAAAATCTCTTATCACAGCGCTGAATTTCAAAAATTGACTGTACATGGGGTTTTCCGGGAATCTTCAGACCATAATCCTCTCACTATTTTCCCATCTGGCTGGTCAACTACAAGTCCAATCGATTCCCTATCTGTTTCGTTGAAAAGCCAATGTACATACCTTTCAAATAAGGGCTCAATTTCAAAATTTGATGGACGCATTGCCATGAACCAACCATGTCAACATGAATCGACACAGTCTTGGGCTTCTGGATTCTTGCAGTCTTGGGCTTCTGGATTCTCTAGATTTTCTAGAGGACCAGTGTGAGGCCATGGATGGTCCAAAAAATGTTTACACATCGTATATAACTATTCAAGTAAAGTAAAACGACATTGGAAAAAAAATAGCGGAGATTTAGAATGATTTTCCTGATTGGACCATTTTTACGGGTGTTCTGGATCTTCGGGAGACTACTTGTTCCGGAGTTATCGAGCTTCAGAGATACAGTCATTTGAATAGCGCGTTTGGGCTGAAAAAGACCCGAATACCAGCGCAAGGTAAAAATTGATATAGAAGTTCATAACAATTCAATATTTTCTGACTGACTGATTTTTTGTTGTTTACCTTTTTGATATTTCACTCATACCTTGAGTTTTGGATGTATGCGTGAAACTGATGAATCTCGAGAAAAATTCGGGTCCGAACCTAGTCGTTTTTCAGGTTACTCTGTTTCAAACCTACACGAAACGAAAATCAATTTTTTTATTCATGTGTTTCACTTATACATTTTTGCCAAAACATCAGCCTTATATATTCCATAAGACAAAACACATAGGTCATATAAGAATGCATAAAGGGTATGTGTGACCGCTTATACATTTCATTAGACACATGATCTTCATTAACTTTTTACAAGGCGTCTGCTTATTAGTTGACTTATACATTTTATGAATAATCAGCAATAGAAATTTGCCAAAAGGTAAAAGGAGATTTCTATCCGTGTAGATTGGTAGCTGGCGTTCAAACTATCAGTTTGACAGCTCTTAGGTTGCAACCCGGGTGAAGGTTCGCTTCAAACTAAAACGGTATTAGTAAGATGTTGGAATGCCAATGCTCCAGAGCAATATGTTGTAAAAGATTTACAGTATGTAAAAAAAACAGTTTATCCACCCATATTGGGAATCCGAAATTTTAAGTTTTTCCGTCACAACGAAATTGTTTATATCAGGCATAACATTTTCTAAGGCCCTTTACAAGCGAACCAAAGTACGCTTACGCAAACCAGCAACATCATCGGATACGGGCAACTATCACCTTTCCGAAAGTGGTATTGGTTTGCGTGAGCGTACTACAGTTTGTTTACAAATGCTTTTGTGCCGTTATCAAATTTTATGCCTGATATGAGTAAATCCACATAGTCTTCGTAGATTTTCATTACGCACCATTCCCGCATAACAAGTATTTGAGATTTGATTTTTTGTGTAGGTTTATGCCAAGAATTAGAAAATGATCCATAAATACAGACAAAAAAATGTATCCACCCAAATACGCTAATATTTTGGCGCGTATAAACCAGCACCTGTCACTTTTTTGGATGTAAACATCACATATCTCTGTTATTGTACCGGTTGAAAGATTATGGAGTCATAAGTTTGGATATATCGTTCCAAAATACCCAAAGGTCCACAAATATCGTTGATTGATTGTAAGGCATCACAAATCTGGCCAAAGTTGAAATCAAATCGTTGATATTGTTCTGCTTCACAAAGATACGGTTGCTAAAATTGTATAGAAGTACAAAAAATGTGGTTCGATCGTTCCATCAAAGTGTTCAAGGCGTCCATCAAAGATCAGTTTTTGAATTGACAGGGCAATCATCAACAAGGCAAAGCAAAATCGTGGTTTATCCCCTCCCAAAATTGTGGCGCTAATTGAAAGGGAGTTTTTTATACACGTAATACCTCAAACAGTTCGAAACAAGCTTCATCAGCAAGGTTTTGAGGGTAGAGCGGCACAGAAGAAACCATGGTTATCGGCTAAAAACATTAAAAAACGTTTGCAGTGGACATCGCTTATCATGGACCATCAACGACTGGAAGAAGGTCATTTGGTCAGATGAGACTAAAGTAGTGCTATTCGGATCTGATGGTATCACACGAAAATGGCGGAAGACAGGCGAAAGCTTGAAAAAAGAGTGTTTGAGGCCTACAGTCAAACATGGTGGAGGTACATTCATGCAGCATTATCAATTATCAACTTACTCAATCTGTTTATTCATTGGCCTTGCAGGTAGGGTAATGGTATGGAGCTTGATGGCTTGGTATGGCCCTGGAGAACTAGAATGCATTGACGGGATAATGACAAAAGAGGATTATTTGGACATATTTAAGTGGAAACTTCCGGCAAGTGTGTAGAAACTGAAGATGGGCGGTAGGCTTACGTTCCAGCAAGATGGGGATCCGAAGCATACCGCAAAAGTGGTATCGCAATGGTTCAAAGATCGTAGAATTAATGTTATGGAGTGGCCAGCACAGTCCCCCGACCATAATCCAATAGAACATGTGTGGTCTATTTTGAAAATTAAAGTTCGAGAACGACAACCAACAAAACTTCAGCAATTGCGACAAGTAATTGAAACTGAATGGCACAAAATCACAGCAGAAACAACTGCCAAGCTTGTTGAATCAATATCGCGACGATGCCAAGCTGTTATTTCAGCCAAGGGTGGGCATACAAAATATTGAATAGCCGTCAGCAGTAAAGTGGATATATATTTTTTGGCCTTATTTTTGATGGATTTTTCAAATATTCGACATCAGTAACTGAATTATCTAGGTATAAAATGACAACAAATAGTATTTTAATTTATTTTTAAAAAAAGATTCTTTAACGAGAATGTGCATATTGGCAGGGTGGATAAACTTTTTTTTACACACTGTATTAAGCCAGTCTTGTGAAACGGCATTTCGAGAGCTACGATCGTTGACAACGTTAAATCACACCGCTGTTAATTTTACAATGAAGGTAGTCGAATAACGTATGCAAATAGTTCAGATGAAACCTCTCATTATACATTACAGGAAAGACGAGATGACCTTTCCAAGCCTCAAGAGACAACAGGATAAAGTCCGCACGATGACGATATTATGTCTTGCAAATGATATTGACTTTCGCAAGGCTATTGAAAAAGCAGAACATATAGCGAGAAATTTATTGATGTCACTTGGTGTTCACAGTGTTCACTCGGCTGTCAACAGAAGCAGCCACATTAAAATACATTTTAATGTACATGAAATTCATTAAAAAAATGCATTTTAATTTCATTATTGAATAATGGTTATTTTTTTCGGGTAGGGGATTCAACTGAGTAACTATTGAAAAAAGTAGAAGGGTCTGTGCCTAGGGGCACGAACGGAAGCTTGACGTAGGACCGCTTCTTTTAATTGATCAATTATCTATTATCTCAACTCTTTCCGTTTTTGAATTGTAGGCGTACCAAATTTGTAGAATTTTTTTTTTTTCAAAGAGAAAGTTGATTAAGAGAATCAATCAAAATCACTTGCACCCCTGCTTGCAAGTTTGGTTACAAGATTACAACTCTGGAGAGCATTTTGTGTGGTCTTTGGGGGCTTGTGGTTCTGAATATGGACAAACAAGTACAGATAAATTCTATTCCAACTCTTTACTGATGTAAGCTTGATGGCCCTGAAAAGGGTCGATTAATTGAAGAGGACATCCATGGCCACTTACGCTTGGCGTGTTTAGTGTAGGTGACAGCATCACGGATCTCATTTTTCAGGAACACCTTCAGCACACCTCGTAAATCAGACCGGAGATACGTCAGAAACCGCAACGGCGAGCCAGACGACGGATGGTGGTTATCTCGAAGAATTTGCGTTTGGTTCTGAATATGGTGATGAGTGTGCAAAATATTACGCAATTCCATCCTCCCTATTCGCACGCGCCCGAGGATCGGAGGCGAATGCCACTTAGACTTGATTTATCTATGAAGAGCTTTGAGTGGGTTGGTTTATTTCCTTTTAATTCCGTTATAATTCATCTACTTACTACTCTCTGACGACTGTGCTGGGGAAGCAGCATATGCATGTAGGTAATTGGTGGATTTGTTAGTTAATTCGACGCTTTTGGACAATGCTGGACATTTACGAGTTTTTCAATAGTTTCTTGTTAAAAAATCAACATTCGGAAGCATTGTTATCGATGCGTAGCCATATTTCTGATCGATTGGTGATAAAATTATTGAAATTGGACCAGGGGCAGCTGAATTATTAACGTTCAAAATCTTTCTTAATTTGTTACATGTTCCATTTTTGGTTTTGACAAAGTTTCCCCATATAGAAATCAAAGACGTAGTCCTACGTCAAAAAAAAAGTACGGCACACTTTCCGGTACGTAGGGGGCACGTTGACAAGTATGACACAAACAATATTATACAAAACGGCAGCACTGTTGAGTTTTGTCAATCGTACTCATTACTATGGTTACTGCTTTGTTTACTTCAGATACAGAACAAAATTGAAAAACATTCAATGGACAGTTGAAATACTTCTCGATGCTCAACAATTCCAAATACTTTTATTAGCGCTTCTTCTGCTGGTGCTCGAAGGCCAAACTCTTGTCCGTCTTGGCGTGGAACATGTCCACCGGTCTAATTTCCCGTTGAAAAAATGCCGACACGGCCTTCTTAAGTCCCTTCTCAGCTGCTTTGCGAACTTCCTCGGAGCGTTTAGCTTAACGTTCCCTGTGCAACTCTTTTCGGTTGATTATCTTCAGGACAGACGCATTGCCTTCGCCAAGGTTCGGAAGAATATTATCATGTCATTCGGAAACAAAAAGCATTGACTCAATTGAGTTCGTAGTTCTAAAGGAATATAGTACTTACATAAGCATTAAATAAAATAAAATAATTGGAGTTTCGACTAGGCATGCCTGGTTGCAGGTTGGAACTGAATAATAAACGAATTCGCTATAAGTTTTCGCCCGCGTTTTCGTACCGTCATCACGCCTGTCATCGTTCCGTCATCACTCCTGTCATCGTTCGTCCATCATCGTGATTCATCGTCATCGTCGTCATCTGTATTTGAGATGATAATCATGATGGGGTCGCTTCAATTGCGCCGACTCATCGACCACTATAAAAAGGGGTGGTCGAATAGGGTCAGGTCTCTTTTTATAAATTAATAGTCCGGAGGAGTGACGTGCGTTGTCGGTTCGCAGTATAGTACGCCTAAAACTAACTGCTAAAAAGTTCCGCGTGAGTTGTAGTGATTAATAAAACTAAATTCTAAACCTACGTAAAACTTACGTAAATTTAAAAAAAAACACGGCTAAAATACTATAAAAAACACCTAAACACGTTAAAATTGTACGGGTCAACGTTGAGATGCACCACGAACGGTTGGAAAATTCAGTGCACCTAAAACTTAAACGTAAGTTCTTGCCGCGATAATCTCACGTTGACTAGTAATGTACGAAAAGAAAAATCATGCGAGCCAGTGGTGCAAATTAAAAACGGCAGTGAAAATAGTGAAAAGTGGTAGAGCGGACAGGAGTAAAAAAACAATAGTATTTCGCCAAGTCTGTGGCTGTCCGACTCATTGGTGCAAGCTCGCATGAATGATCACGAATAAGTTGTGCGCGCGTTTGGTGTATCACTCCACTCCCCGGACTCGGAACTGAGACCTTCGTTATATCTGGTTGTACCGAAAAAGTGTTGTGATTCCCTTGCCAATTGACGAGCCTAGAATGACGAGCTTTTTGCAATCCGAAAAAAAAACCTGAATCAAATATATTAAAAATTGAACCTTAATCAAATATATTAATAATTCAACAATTGTAGGAAAATCAAAGTCATGCCCGCTGAAAAATAATCCGATAAAATGGCCGACAAATGCTAAAATAAGAGGAATCCTAGTTTTAGGATTTTTTTATGATGTAGGTATCTGTAGATCAAACACTACTTCTTAGAAACAAAATGTACAAACAAGCAGAAATCAGCGATTATCTGCCGCATATTGAGGTTCCAAAATCTGACGGAACAATTTCTTATGCACACAATATAAATAATAGTTTGCTGATATAATTAGAAATACAATTAAATGCATTAATTTATATTTTTATGCCCGAGTGCAGAACACCGGTTACCGAAACAAATTAAGATATCTTAACTACATCAATTGAGATAAAACATGACGCACCTCTCCTTCGTAGCGTTTTTCCTTCGATTATTCGATTCTTAGAGATTGCTTGTCACATAATATAAATCCCCTCCCCTCACGCTACGCAATACGGATTTATCCAGGCATAGAAATCAATTACATTGCCTTTAGCTGGTGGAGGATTGACTGTATCGTTGAATATTTTATTAAACCGGCTACGCAGTCTTTGAAAAATTGAATGAGTTTATTATTTACTGGACGTTTCGATACGGGGATAGTACCTTCTTCAAGGGGAAAATAGGTTTGTCACAGACACACAGAGACACAGATTTGAGTTGGACACAAAAGTTGTAGCTAATATCAAAACCTACAAAAGTTTTAAATATTATTTTGAGGAATTCTATTGAAAAGTAAGAAGAAAATAACTGTAAATTAATGCACGAAATGAATGTAAATTATTTGCCATGTCTGGATACATCTGAAGGGTTAGTATTGATGTTTTCTTTTCATTTTAAGTAATGAAGCATATCAATTCAACTAATTATTTTTATTTCTATTTAGTATAAAAAAAAAACATTGTTTTGTGTTATGATTCTTCTACAGGATATTGCCATAGAACTGCTGAAAGATTGATTACTGAAATTGCAATCCACTCACTGTTGTTCCTGGAGGAATTTGATATTTTAATGAACTCAACACTGCAGATGGTCCAGCTTCTTGAACACTAACCAAATTGACTCTATTTACCACAGATAGATTATCTTGCAGACCTTCTTCAAATCGATCCACCGTCCAGCCAACAGTTCCAAAAAATCTGGTGCTCCACATATTCCTGCTGGTGGGCATAGTGTCACAATGTCCTTCATGGTTCTAGCCAGAATAGATGCCACTCGTTTGCAAACGGTGGACCATCGTAGCATTTGAGTCTGGATCAAAGAAGAAATGGTTTACAAATCGATGGCTCACAAGCAACATATATACTAAGTCGCCGAAAACTGCATAAGACAATAACATCCGTAGCTATTGAATTTTACAACTATGTAAATTTTTGACATACAACGAAACAAATACAAAGAACTACACAATTAGATTATTTTACCGAAATCTGTGAAATTTTACCGTAATCTCAACAGTTGAACGTTCGGTAAACAGTTCGGTGATTTTTCACAGATTTCCTGTATTTTTTTTTCTTTATTACCGTGATTTTTAGCCGTAGGCTAGTTCATCACGTGATTTCCTGTAATTTTTAACCGAATATCTGTGAAAAAATACAGGAAATCTGTGAAAAATCACCGAACTGTTTACCAAACGTTCAGCTGTTGAGATTTCGGGTAAAATTTCACAGATTTTCGTTAAATAATCTTAGTGTGTACACCGTTCGAAAAATGCATGTAAACTTCTGCGAGATATAGCGCACATAAAATTAGCGCTATTTTTAACATAAATTTACGCGATATTTGCAAGTTTGTAAACGAAGGGAGATTTTACGCGATAGTTAAAATTCAGATTTTTTTCTGTGTACTCACCTTGGATTCCTATTATAGATTCCATCAAACAGGTTTCAGGTGATACTCTAAGGAAGCCTTAGCGTAAAACTTCAAAGGCACAAATTTCAGCTGATCTATTTATTTATTTATTTATTTATTTATTTGTCGTCAATCAGTGCAGACCGTTTTACAATTGTTGTCTTAAGTGCTATTTTAACAATTTTGTCTTTGTTTATATTTTTTGTATAATATGTCTTGAGAACAAGTTAAGGTGATACTCTAAGGAAGCCTTAGCGTGAAACTTCAAAGGCACAAATTTCAGCGTCCACAAAATATATAAATCTGAAATTGCTACTCTCTGTGTGTAGTAGCACAGCAAACAAGGAGTAGCAATTTCAAATTTGTATGTTTTGTGGAAGCTGACATTTGTGCCTTTAAAGTTTTACGCTAAGGCTTCCTTAGAGTATCACCTTAAAACATTACTTCTAGCTGACGTTATGCGTGGAATTAAAATTTTGCTTTAATTTAATTTTTGTCATTATAAAGTCAATGTTATCGAAGTGCTTATTATCTGCTTATGTTGACGCTCGTTTTTATTGTCTAACTGTTCATTTTAATCGTCGATTAATTTGATGTTTTTTGTTGTGTAAATTTACCATAAATTCGCAACTTTGGTTTTACCCGTACTGCTTGGTGATAACGATCCTGCCGCACATCAAAATTATCGGAAGTGAATTCTGTTCGATCGATTATCCAACAAGCAAAGCAACAGCCATTACCCCGTTTCTGTTCCTGACGAATCACAACAGACAACAATGGCGAAGAAGCAGTGCAAAGAATGCAAATTAGAAGTGAACGATCTCGAACCCATCCGTTGCGGCTTTTGTGATGCCTCTTTCCACATTAGCCAACAATGCTGTGGATTCAATCACCGTGCCAACCGAGACCTATTCTCACAAGGAAAGGCAATGTTTGTTTGCACTGATTGCCGGTCGGAGTATTAAAGACTACCTCGAAGATACACTCAAAGTCCAGAGTGCCTCTTCTGCGGCTCCGGACAGCTCGAATAGCTTGTCGAGCCAAGTACAGTTACTTGCCGAGGCGGTACATAAACTGGGCAAGAAAGTTGATGATCTCGTGTTGACTGATTCGACTGATTCACAAGGAGATGGAAGCAAAACAAAAACATTGCAGAGAGGACGAAAGCGCCAACGGGTGGAGCAGATCGACTCGTCAACGTTGACTTCAGATCGCGGTACAAAAGCCATCGACTTCAGCGACCTGTTCATCAGCTCTATCGTGCCTGCTGCAATCCCCGACAAATTCTGGTTGTATTTGTCGGGGTTCCAACCGCTGATCTCCCCGGATGATGTGCAGAAAATTGTGGGTCGCTGTCTTGATCTATCGTCACCGTGTGATGTGATCCGCTTGGTTCCGAAAGGAAAAGATGTCTCGACCATGTCGTTCGTTTCATTTAAGATCGGTCTGGATCCATCGTTAGAACAACGTGCGCTGCTTTCGTCGACTTGGCCGGACGGACTGGTATTCAGGGAATTTGTGGACCAGCCAAAAAACTCTCGCCAAACTTTGAACTAGCCAGTGGACAACGATCGAACACCAATTTGGAGCTCTGTACTGCGGACGGTGGGAACCCTAGGGTTCCCATCACAGGTGAGTATTGTTTTGTAAATTCGTCTCCTCATACACTCAACCGTTTTATGTTGCAGCCTGGTGTATCCCCAGTCGATCCTGTATGGCTTTACTACCAGAACGTCCGAGGTGTTAGGACTAAAATTGACGACTTGCTTTTGGCTGTTATGGAGTGCAATTACGACGTCATCATACTCAGGCTTGCTTCCACTCACTTGCTATAAAAACATGATTTTCTGAATTTTGAAATCATTAGATGTTATAATCATATTTTGTACTTCTTAGATACAAGAAGAGGTTGAAAGGCAAGTGTTTGACTCATAAAATCTTTCAATTTTGCTACCAGAGTGTTACAATCAGCGATCTTATGATTCGTGAGCGTTCACTCAGAGTGAGCGCTCGCGAGTCGTAAATCGCTGATTGTGACTATCTGAAAGCAAATTTGACAGGTTTTATGTGTCAAACACTTGCCTTTCAACCTCTTCTTGTATCTAACAAGTACAAAATATGATTATAACATCTAATGATTTCAAAATTCTGAAAATCATGTTTTTATAGCAAGTGAGTAGAAGCAACCCTGAACTGACAGAGACTAGATTAAATGATTGCATCGATTCTCTGCAAACTTTCGGATCATCGTTCACCGTATTTCGCTGTGATCGCTGCCGCAGGAACAGTGATAAATCGAGCTTCGGAGGTGTACTGATTGCAGTCCATCACCGTAACCGTTGTACTCAAGTTCAGACGCGCCACGGTGAAAGATTGGAACAGGTGTTTGTTGATGCTGTTATTGGTCGTAATCGTTTGCTGATTGGTGCTGTGTACATCCCTCCTGACCGTAGCCGTGATGCAGAGCTGATAGATGAACATGTGGCCTCCGTTCGTGAACTGTGTGACAGCGCTTCGTTTGATGACCAGGTGCTGATATGTGGTGATTACAACCAGCCCCGCCTACAAGGGGTGGCAGAATGCAGACAGCGAGGTGTTTCTGGCTGCAACGTCAACTGTACCTCCAGTAAGTGCTGCTTTGATTGATGGAATGGATTTTTTGAATTTGTATCAAGCTAACTGGATTCGTAACCATTCTGATCGAACGCTTGATCTAATGTTTTGTTCGACCAACTGTGGGGTAACCGTAAATGAGGCTGCTGTTGCCGCTGCTGATTTGCACCATCCTTCGCTGGAAATGTTTCTTCCCGTTCAAGCCAGGTGCCAGATTGATAATCCGCACCATGCTGACTGTGAGCCTACTCTTGATTTTGGAAAGATTGACTACGGCATGCTTCGAGAGTACCATTCTACGATTGACTGGGCTTGTCTGAATTGTGAGGATGTTAATGAAATGGCTTCAAACTTCTGCTCTATTATTCAACAGTGGTTGCAGAGGAATGTTCCACCCACTAGACGTCCATTTTCGCCTGCCTGGAGTACGCCACTGCTGCGAAAGTTGAAACGTGAGAAAAATGCCAAACAACGTAAGCATCGTGCACTACAGTCGTCTGAGAGCAAGCTTGGATTCCAACGTGCTAGTAAGGCGTATCGCAATTTGAATTCAGCTTCGTACAAGGCTCATGTCATGAGAGTGCAGACTAATCTTCGGAGAAATCCAAAACGCTTTTGGAAGTTCGTCAATAGTAAGCGGAAAAGTTCATCTGTACCGAGCAACGTGATTTTTGACGACGTCGAAGCGAAATCTTCTGTTGAAAGCTGCGAACTGTTTGCCAGATTTTTTGCTTCTGTGTTTGACCAAACTCCTGCCTCTGAAATCGAAGCTGAGTCTGCTGCTTTAGACATTCCCATGGACTTCATTAGTCTGTCGACATTCGTAGTTACTCCTGCAATGATCATATCTGCTGCCAAAAAGTTGAAAAGTTCGCTTTCTGCTGGTCCCGACGGTATACCATCGATTTTGTTTTGCCGCTGTGCTGTTGACTTAGCTGAGCCGCTGTCTGCAATTTCCACCCGGTCGCTCGATGAAGGGGTTTTTCCTGAGGTATGGAAGCAGTCATTCATGTTTCCCGTCTTCAAAAATGGTGACAAGAAAAACGTCAGGAACTACAGAAGAATAACGTCAAAGCTGTTTGAAATAATTGTCAGCTATATGATTCTACGCCAGTCGCACAGCTATATTTCTACCGTTCAACACGGTTTTATGCCTGGAAGATCGGTCACGACGAATCTACTAAGCTTCACCAACACTTACATAACTGCTATGGAAAGCAAGGCTCAAGTTGATGTCATCTATACTGACCTGAAGGCGGCTTTCGACAAGATCGATCACAATGTGCTGTTGGCTAAACTGTCACGTCTCGGATCATGATCTAAGCTAGTGTCTTGGATGAACTCTTACCTAACGGGAAGGAAACTCCGCGTTAAATTTGACTCCTGTGTTTCTTCGACCTTCTGCAATACATCCGGTGTTCCCCAAGGAAGCAACTTGGGACCATTATTGTTCACACTGTTTTTCAACGACGTTGCTTCGAAATTAGGCTTGGACTGCGTGATCATTAGAGTGATGCAAAATTTGAAATTTTCGCTCCACAATACTTAAACGATTCCAAATCGGATCCTGACTGACCTCTCAAAATTTGAACCCATTTATTGAGAAACTGAGATGGCACAAACCATTTGAAGTTTGTATAGGAATTACTATGGTAAAACCAAGATTTTTGTTCATGTCTATCTAGTAATTCACCATATCGGTCTGCTTCAAAAGCTTTCAACTGTACTTTTTCCCAGCTACAACTTTACTGAAGACCACTTTTTGCTTAAATGCAAGAATCGAAAGTTATCAATGGTTCAATGCGCTGATGTCTTATGATTATGCTCAATCAACTGCTCAGCAGGCAACATTGGTGTTTCTGGGGCGTTGAATAGGACACAAAAATCATGGCTACTATGTCACTCTGCAAAATACAGTGTTGCCTACAGAGCAGCTGCTTGATCATGTCATAAGTTTACCAATCTTTTAAATAATCAATAACTTTTTCCTGTCTCGTTTTACATAGAAATAATCTTCAGCAAAGTTGTAGCTGAGAAAATTTTCTATAAGAATGGCTATCGAACTGTTTCCCAGCTCAATATGGAAAAAGACTAGAAGGCAATGAACAAAAAGTTGAGATTTCCCATAGTAATTTACATGTAAACTTCAAATGGCTTGTGCGAAGTCTGTATCTAACCAAATGAGTTGTAACTTTGGGAGGCTAATCAGGACCCGATTTGAAACCATTTAAGCACTGTGGAGCGAAAAAGTCAAATTTTGCATCAGTTTAGTGATCATCTACGCCGATGACCTGAAAATATATTTAGTTATTCGCTCAACTGAAGATTGCCACCGTTTGCAACATCTTCTAGACCTATTTTCTGACTGGTGCCATCGGAACAAGTTAATTATTAGCGTACCGAAGTGCTCTGTTATGACCTTTCACCGTTCAAAACAACCGATATTGTTCGATTATCGCATCAAGGGTACTTCACTTAAACGAGTTGAAGTGATTACTGATCTCGGAGTTGTGCTGGATCCAAAACTGACGTTCAATTCTCACTACACTTCGATAATTGCCAAGGCAAATCGACAGTTGGACTTTATTTCGAAAATTGCAAAGGATTTTACGGATCCATATTGCTTGAAATCCTTGTATTGCGCGCTGGTACGGCCAATTCTCGAAACCGCTTCTGTTGTTTGGACTCCAAATGATGTTTCCTGGACCTTAAGGATTGAACGTGTCCAGCGACGATTCATCCGGCTAGCACTGCGTCATCTACCTTGGCGCGATCCGTTGAACCTCCCTGCCTATCCCGATCGATGTAGACTGTTGGGCATGGACACCCTTGAAAGAAGGCGAAGACTACAACAGGCGACATTCGTGGCGAAGTTGTTAAATGGTGAAGTCGATTCTCCCCGGCTACTTTCTATGTTGGACTTCCATGCTGCTCAATGTCCTCTTCGGCAGCGGTCACTCCTACAGGACAGATTTCACCGTACTTTGTTTGGATATAATGAACCAAAATCGTCGATGATTCGAGCTTTTTCGGTGGTGGAGATTCTCTCGTTTTAAAAATAGAATTACTAGTTTGTCCATTTTGTAGCTTTTTTGAACTTGTATTCTCATATTCATTAAGACCACATATGTCAGATGAATTACAAATAAATAAATAAATATGTATCCATCATTTGGTTAAAGGGTCCAAATTTGGCATAATTCGTACGATGACGACTTGTGGCAAATATATTTCTATTTCGAAAATGCCTAGATGGTGTATATACATTTAAGGATGACAATAGTTCTATTGAATCAATGCGAAGTGATACGATATCGATTACGAAAGAAATCATAGCAAATTCACGACGCTCTTTTAGTGTTTGGATATGTATGAGCATAGTCCTCTCCAAGGCAAAAATAAAAGCTTAACGTGATTGAATTGAACTGCAAGTGCATCCTGTTTTACTTTAATATGTTAAGATCAATGCAAAAATGACCAATCAAAAGTATCTTTCCGATTCAAAATTACGCTTTTTATGTTGCTTCACTGATTTGAGCCAAACCAGTAGAATGAATTTTATTTATGACAGACGCACGATTTGAATGGAATGTTGCTAAATGCCTACATTCCTGGCGCTATTTCTGGGTACTCGCAGTTGGATCGGAATTCAATTCGTTGCTGTACTGATTGTCACTGTCGTTGTTGCGACGTCGTTGTTCTTGCTATTGATGATTATGTGATTAATTTGCTTTGCTGATATTATGTTTGTTTATGTTTGAGCAAAGTTGTTCTTTATAGTTTAAGCTAAGTGTGCTGAAATTCTGAGCTTAATCGAGTTTGCTGAACCAGTTTTATGCACGAAGTGAAGGGATGTTATTTCTCATTTTATTTCAACCTTCCAAATATAAATTTTAAATCAAAAGCGCCATGTTACATACGCTCGTGCTACATCCGAATGAGCTGAAATTTTCAGAAGCTGGTTTTCTCACCTAATGCCACAAATCTCTAGGGGTTGACCTGTTGAAAAAAAATGATAAAAAATTTCCCACACAGAAATGTGGGCCAGTCTAATCCGCAGCGATGGTTAAGTTTTTCCTGTGAGCAGCGACCATTACTGAGGATAGTCGTTTGTCATGGCTCTATCTCTCACTGCGAGACAAAACTTACTGTTAGCGATGGTCGTTGATGCCCTGATGATTTTCACGTAAGTGTCATATATTCTGCATCACTGAAAGTCAGTGCTTTACCAAATGAGTTAAATTTTTTAGAGGCTGATCAAGACTCGATTCGAAGCCGTTTGAGCACTGTGGAACGAATATTTCAAAGTTTACATCACTATAATGAGTGTGACGGTTGCATTTGGCGCCCAACGCAAAATTGGATCACATTATTACTCTTGAAGTTGAATTTATTTTTCTTGATAAATGAATATTTCACCAAAATATTTCCAAATTTATCATATTTGTTTTCTATTTTAGTTACATATTTTCTTGGTTAAGTTAGAAAAATACTGGTCGAAGTATTATAAACTTCGTATGAATTATTTTTTGTAGAATTAAGTTGTATTTAAAGTTGAATTTATTAGTTTTTTTCTTTCTTGAAATCAACCAATATTGAGTTAATGCATCATATTTCTACCATAAGAACATTATATCATACATTTCTTTATTAGTCTTATTTTTTCCATTGTTTTTGAATTTTGTTTTCGGGTTTACCTAAATTAGTGTTATTATATAGTTTTTTTAATTGAAATAATTTTAAGGTTGAATTTGTTGGAGTTAAAATGGTTAGGTTTTACATTTGTGTATTTTTCAATTGTGACCTATTGGAAATTAATAAAGTGTTCAATTTAGCAGATTGGTAGATAAATTCCCAATAATTTGGCTTGTTTAGAATTAAAATTCATCTGCTATTGATGAATTTATGTGTGGTCAAAACCTGACCTATTTTCGTCCTGCGAGAGATTTTGGTTTTTTTTTTAAATTGCACCCCCAATATGTTGCCGAAAGACGTAATCCTACGTCAAAACAAATCTACCATAAATGCCCAAGCGCAATGACAGTGGAAGTGGGTAAGCCCGATACGAGTAAACCTACTTGTCGGGTTAAAAACTAGTTAGAACCAAATCAACTTGATGTAATTTGTGACAACTGTCAAACTTGCCGTTTCCGTTCTGCTTCCGCCCAAATTGCGTTTTAATGTGCCGTTGATTCTTGGCACATGGTCAATATGTCGATAGGTGCGGGAGCTGCCTCCGTGGCGTCGGTTGCATTCAATGAAGTTTATATAAGGTCAGACAGTATGCTAGTGTTTGAACGAAAAATATTGCAAACATTGCTGAGCAGTAAACATGCAGAACTGTTCCTAAAGGCCCAAGCGCAATGTGGGCGGAAGCGGAACGGAAACGGAAAGTTTGACATTTGTCACAAATGACATCAAGCTGCCTAACCGAATTCGATTTAATTCTAACTAGTTTTCAATCCGACAAGCACCCCTAATATCTCAATAAAATCGACTATTGATCAACACTCCAGGGCAATCGGGATAAACCAAACATGCAGAACTCTTCCTAAGACCCTTCTCGATGAAGTGCATTCGGTGTGGTTGTGCAACAATCGCTCCAATATACTTTTTTTTTAATAAGTGGGCAATATATGAGAAAATTAACAATTTTCTAATATCTCAATAAAACCGACTATTGATCAACACTCCTGGGCAATCGGGATAAACCACATGCAGTACTCTTTCTTATATTTTAAAACTCCTTCCTTGATGAAGTACATTTGGTCTACTTGTGCGACTTCAAACAAACAATGTGCCAGAATCCGCTGCACACAAGATTTTGCACGTGCGATACAGCGGTACAGAGTAAAGGAGTGCCGCAGTATGTGCACTATCAGCATTTTGGTTTGCTCGTGTGGAGTTTGTCATCGGAATAAGGTATGCATGTCACGATTTCCCCCTATAATTACGTAATGCTAACGCGCAGCCTCTGGGACCCTAAATAGTGTAGTCGGTAGAGGCACGGTATCAAAAATCGGTAGCTTGCCACACAATATACAAATTCATAGAAAGCGCTCAATTAGCAACTGTGGAAGTGCATCTAGAACACTTAGTTGAGAGCAGGTGGAAGCTCGTTCAACGAGTGTCAAAGCCTAATATAATAAGAAGAACTCGCAGCCCCATGACTTGTTTTCAAGATTAAATAAAAAATCATATTTATCAGCTTCAATCTTTTTTATTATGTTGTTTTTTTCGTTTTTGATTTTTTTCCTTCGGTCAATCTGTTATCTGTTACGTAACATTTCATATTAAGCCCCCATGCGTTACGTTATTCGCATATGATATCTTAGGTTCTCCTTAATAAAGTTTCAACAATTGAAGATCAACAGTTGAGCATTCGTGGTAGAATATAAACATTATTTTAAAAATGCTTGTTTTGTATTACCTGAGCATTTTAAGTATATATGATTTTGACTAGGCTAAACAATCATAATTTCGATTGTACTTAGTTGAACAACGAATGCTCAACTATTGATCACCAATACAGTCCTGAATCCAGCTGAATCCGATTGATTTTGTAAAATACATTTTTCAACATGTCTTCTACTGCTTTGTTTACCCATTTTTGGAAAGTTTTCAACTAAAAACTGAGCAGTCCCAGAATACCGTGTACATCAGTATAAATCTTGAGTGCAAGTCGTGCCCCTCTGTTTCTGTACGCTCTTATTGCTCGCGCGGTCCGACTGTTCGCGCGGTCCGACTGTTCGCGCATTTAACACAGGTTCATATCAGCTAAGATGGGATTTTTGCTTCAAAAGCATAACTTCGCTTCTGGATAGGATGTTGTGGCAAAAACGTCATACGAATAGGCCTCATTATTATTCCCGAGAAAAAAGTAGCTTTCGGAAGCTCCTCCGGAAGTATCCACCTGAAATACAAAAAAATAGGATTAAGTATGCAATATATAAAGATATGGTAACTATACTCCCCAGTTTTTTCACGTTAATTGTAGGTTTTTTTTTTGAAGAAATTATCACATCAGCAAAACCCTGCGCTGGTATATTTCATTCATGGCCATGAACACTCAGTACAACACACACACACACATACACACAAACACACACACACACATACAGTAAGATCCTTATTACGGCATACTGGATACGGCATGGAACTATGGACACGACACGGCACAATGGATTGGATACCACGCTACAGGGCTGACAGTCGTGCTATTCTGCTCCCTAAGTAAAGAAGGGTGACACCTTCTTGAAATGGCGAGTGGGCTAATAGTGCGGCTGCCCCCGTCCCGGTAAAACCTTGGCAGGCCTCCGGATACGTTCAAAACTCGTCACCAATTGGTGATTGGTGAGTGGTAGGCTCAGATGTAACATGCCTGACTTACGCCGATCTGGCTCTGAACACGGCCCCCATGAAGGACCGTGTCAACCCTAGCATGGCCTCCCTGCTTGCATAGATAACCATGGGATCACGATAGGCGACTACATACAACGAGTGGAGATAGCGGCCCGGAGGGGGGACCCAACAGAATGGAGAAAAACGGAGAAAAAAAACAAAAAAGAAGAAAATGAGAAAACCCAAAAAAATATGAAGGACGACGGCAAGACGCCAGAAATTGAAAACGGAGGAGCGAACGTGTTCGCAAGGAGCGGGATATTGCAGAGATCACCAGTGTTGAACCTGGAGGCAACAGCGAGTTCCAACAGCAGCAGTAAGCCCCAAGGTGAGCAGCAAGGACACCAAGGAGAGCTAGGTCGTATGCTAAGCCAGGTGTTCACACCGAAATCCAGCAGTAGCACACCCCAAGAAGGATTGCAGCTTGGGAAGACCAAATTGATGGAGGTCAGGAGGAGGATCAATGAACTCCACAACTTCATCAAGGATAAGAGCAACGTCCACAAGGCAATAAAGGAAATGGTGACGGGCATCAAATCCGCCATTATTGCTGCCGAACGTGAACAAGATGCGCTGAGGACGAGGTCCGTAACTGCCGAAAGGGCACTGATCGAGGCCAAGGAGAAAGCAGCAGCTGAAATACAGGAGACGCCAAAGGGACCTCGAAATCCACGCTCGGAGAAGAGGAAAAGGGAAACTCCAGGAGAGGAAGAGGAGTTGAAAAAAGTCAAGAACGACAAAGAAGACAACAAGGAGGAAGGCTGGCGTACCGTCGAGAAGCCAAAGGAGAAGTGGAAAAAACGGAAGGAAAAAGACGTGAAGAAGAAAGCTGAACAGAAGAAGGAGATACCCAGGACTCGTCGGGAGCGAAGTAAGGGCGATGCTCTGATCGTCGAAGCTAAGGACAAAACGTCGTATGCAGCACTCCTCCGGAAGGTACGAGAGGATCCGGAGTTGAAGCAACTAGGAGAGAACGTGGTGAAAACCAGGCGAACCCAGAAAGGCGAGATCCTCTTTGAGCTGAAGAAGGATCCTGCTATCAAGAGCTCAGCCTACAAGGAGCTCGTTGAAAAGTCTCTTGGCGAAGGGGCGAGCGTAAGAGCTCTATCCCAGGAGACAGTGGTCGAGTGCAGGGACCTGGACGAGATCACCACAGAAGAGGAGCTAAGAAGTGCGTTGAGAGTGCACTGCGATCTGGGAGATGTCCCGATGTCAATCCGCATGAGGAAGGCGTACGGCGGCATGCAAACGGCGGTTATACGGCTTTCGACAGCTGCAGCGAATAAGCTGTTGGAGACGGGCAAGGTCAAGGTTGGCTGGTCATTGTGCTCGCTGAAAGCCACTCCTCGGGTTACCAAGCCATTGGAGCGATGCTTCAAGTGCATGGGATTCGGTCACCAGGCGAGGAACTGCAATGGCCCTGACAGATCTGATCTGTGCAGGAAATGCGGAGAGAAAGGCCATATTGCAAGAGGCTGCACGAAGCATCCGAGGTGTATGCTCTGCAAAAAAGAGGACGGTAACGATCATACGACGGGAGGCTTCAAATGCCTAGCGTACAAAAAGGCGATGGCAGGCCAACAGTAATGGAGGTAACCCAAATAAACCTCAATCATTGCGACATTGCTCAGCAACTGTTGTGGCAGTCGACAACAGAAACAAAGTGCGACGTTGCAATCATTGCGGAACCGTATCGAGTCCCTCCCGATAACGGTAACTGGGTTGCGGATAGAGCTGGGATGGCAGCTATACAAGTTATGGGCAGATACCCCATTCAAGAAGTGGTTGCGAGCTCATACGAAGGCTTCGTCATCGCCAAAATCAACGGAATCTTCATGTGTAGTTGTTACGCACCCCCCAGATGGACGATGGAGAAGTTCCACGAGATGCTTGATGGACTTACCGAAGAGCTGGTCGGACGACGACCGGTAGTCATCGGAGGAGACTTCAATGCTTGGGCAGTGGAGTGGGGAAGCAGGTGTTCCAATGCAAGAGGGCACAGTCTGCTGGAAGCTCTGGCAAAACTGGAAGTTATCCTGGCCAATAAAGGCACCAGCAGCACTTTTCGCAGAGATGGCCGAGAATCCATTATCGACGTTACTTTCTGCAGTCCGTCGCTGATGGCAAACATGGATTGGAGAGTGTGCGAAGGATATACCCATAGCGACCATCAGGCGATACGATATGGCATCGGTCAACGGAATACTGTGGCAGTACGGAGGACGAGAACTTGTGACCGAAAGTGGAAGACGAAAGCTTTCGACAAGGATTTGTTCGTTGAGGCACTTCGTGCGGACGGGAGTCCCGTAGATCTAAATGCGGACGAGCTGACAGAAACGTTAGTGAGAGCATGTGACACGACCATGCCGAGGAAACTGGAGCCAAATAACAGACGGCGTCCAGTCTACTGGTGGAACGAGGCACTTAGTACTCTCCGCGCTAGTTGTCTCAGAGCCAGAAGACGTGTTCAGAGAGCAAGAACGGAAGCAGACAGAGAGGAACGAAGAGAAGTGTTTCGAGCGGCCAGGGCCGCTTTTAAACGAGTGATTAAGCAGAGCAAGTCGAACTGTTTTAAGGAGCTGTGTCGAGACGCTGATGCCAACCCCTGGGGTGACGCATACCGAGTCGTGATGGCGAAGATCAGAGGTCCAACGATGCCCGCTGAAATGTGCCCAGAGAAGCTGAAAGTCATCGTGGAAGGACTTTTCCCGAAGCACGACCCAACAACCTGGCCACCTACACCGTACGGAGAAGGAGAGGGAGATAACGTCGAAATCACCAACGAGGAGCTCGTAGTAGTGGCGAAAGGATTGAAGGTGAAGAAAGCTCCCGGTCCGGATGGAATCCCCAACGTAGCGTTGAAAGCGGCGATCCAGTCATCCCCGGACATGTTCAGGATGGTGCTGCAGAAATGCCTGAACGAGGGTCACTTCCCTGACAGGTGAAAGATACAGAAGCTAGTGTTGCTGCCGAAACCAGGAAAACCGCCGGGGGATCCAGCATCATACAGGCCTATATGCCTGCTGGATACACTCGGAAAACTCTTGGAGAGGATCATCCTAAACAGGCTGACGAAATACACGGAGAGTGAGCACGGATTGTCGGAGAGGCAGTTCGGATTCCGGAAAGGGAGATCGACGGTGGATGCAATTCGGACAGTGGTCGAGAGAGCTGAAAAGGCGTCCAAACAGAAGCGGAGAGGAGATCGATATTGCGCCGTGATAACGATCGACGTCAAGAATGCGTTCAACAGCGCCAGCTGGGAGGCCATCACCGAAGCACTGCATAGAATGAGGGTCCCTGACTACCTGTGCAGGATCCTGAGGAGTTATTTCCAGAACCGGGTTCTAGTCTACGAGACAGACATGGGACAGAGATCGATTAGGATCACAGCGGGAGTTCCACAAGGCTCCATCCTTGGTCCAACGCTCTGGAACGGGATGTACAACGGCGTGCTAACGCTGAAACTGCCCAAAGGAGTTGAGATCGTTGGCTTTGCGGACGACGTCGTCTTGACGGTAACAGGCGAGACGCTGGAAGAGGTGGAAGTGTTGTCAACCGAGGCAATCGACATGATTGGTAACTGGATGAAAGGAGCGAAGCTGCAAATAGCCCACCACAAAACGGAAGTGTTATTGGTCAGTAACTGTAAAGCGGTACAGCGGGCAGAAATCACCGTCGGGGAGCACACCATAGCCTCGAAGCGTGTGTTAAAATACCTGGGAGTGATGATCGATGACCGGCTAAACTTCAACAGCCACGTCGAATATGCCTGTGAGAAGGCTTCGAAGGCCATCAACGCGATAGCTAGAATCATGCCGAACAACGCTGGTCCCAGCAGTAGCAAGAGGCGTCTTCTGGCCAGCGTGTCATCATCGATACTGAGATATGGAGGTCCAGCCTGGGTTCCAGCGCTGGAAACGAAGCAGAACCAAAGGAAACTGAGCAGTACGTTCCGGCTCATGGCCATGCGAGTCGTGAGTGCGTACAGAACCATCTCGTCGGAAGCAGTATGCGTTATCGCCGGTATGATCCCTATCGGCATCACCCTGGCGGAGGACAGCGAGTGCTACAGGCAGAGAGAAGCCGGAAGAGTACGGAAAGTTGTGAGAGTGGAGTCATTGGCTAAGTGGCAACAGGAGTGGAACACGACGGAGAACGGTAGATGGACACATAGACTAATACCGATTCTTTCGACCTGGGTGAACAGAAAACACGGAGAAGTCAATTTCCACCTAACGCAGTTCCTGTCTGGCCACGGCTGCTTCAGGAAATACCTGCATCGGTTCGGACACGCAGCGTCACCCCTCTGTCCGGAGTGTGGCAACGTCGATGAAACGCCGGAGCATGTGGTCTTTGACTGTCCAAGGTTCGAGGCAGTGCGAACGGAGATGCCCGTCCTTAACGTGGAGAATGTCGTTGATGAAATGTGTCGAGAGGAGGACTCTTGGAATGCCGTCAGCAGGGCAGTCACACAGATTATGTCAGAGCTGCAGCGTAAATGGAGAGAAGAGCAGCGATCTAGCAACGCCAGCTAGCGCTGAGAGTACGACAAGTGCATGAGCACAGCCACCCCCCGAAGTAGTCGCTTCACAGTGGTCCCGGGGGGATCCAGGCAGAGGAGAGAGTAAGGAATGGGTTTTAGTGGAGCTGCACTAGGCAACTAGTGGATACCACACCGTGCCACCTTCACTACAGGCCAGGCTTCTTGAAGCTTTCCTAAACCTTACTATAAAAAAAAAAAAAAAAAAAAAAAAACACACACACACACACACACACACACACACACACACACACACACACACACACACACACACAAACGCACACACACACAAACTCACACACACACACAAACTCACACACACACATACACACAAACTCTCACACACACATACACACAAAAACTCACACACACACAAGAATTAAGAAAAGAAGGACAATATACATAAAATGAATTCAACATAGACTACCTTTTAACGTTCATTTACGTTCAAGATCCCTGTGCTAAATCAGTTCACCGGGTGACTTCTGCGTTACGTTCCGCTTTGCGTTCGTTTTCGGTTGCAATCATTTTTAGTTCACTTTCATTGCGTTTGAATTCACCTCGAAACCATTCGGAAAACCCTAGAGAGTTGCTTTCTTGCAACAATAACTAAGTCGGGCAACCTTAGAAAAACACGACCAGTGGTCTCTCGTTATCGAGAGTGGCGCATAAGCCACTGTGTTTGCAGGAGTCCTGATAGAGGACGTTCTACGACGGTTACAAGGTGGGTAGGTAATGAAGGTAACATGCCCATAGCGGGCAAAATGAAAAAGTTGGTATCTCTGAATCTTGCCAAAATCAAAGTTGATGCTTCCTGATTTTTTGTGTGGAAAGCATAACCATCAGGCGGGAGCCTTTGATATTCGATAGAGAAAGAGCAATGATAAAGCCTAAATGTATGCTTCCGTTGCATGAAATCAGTATACACATTTTGCCCTCGGTTGAGCAAATCAGTTGTAATATCTAGTCAAAAACCTAATCCAACAAATAGATGGCATTGTTCTTTAATATCGACTAAAATGTGTGCATTTAACGGGGATCTTCCATAGCATGGGAATTTTACCCATATCTCGCCCACATTTCAACCAAAAACCCTATGGGACAGCCCCTGTTCAAACCTCTCACGGCAATGTAACGAATTCAAACCTCATCCCTGGTTACAAATGACCCAAGAGTATTGAAGTGACTTACCAAAATCACCAGGTGGGACATCAAAAACTGAAACTGAAACATTCAGAGAGTGGTTTGTTCACCAAAAGGACATGAATCGTGGCGTAGACCGACGCGTATCTGTCAAGAATAAGCAAATAATACTTTGTACAGACATACAAAGTTCACTGTTGTACTACCGTTGTACTGCTTTAAGCTAGTACCACAAATTGTACTTTTTGAGGTACTAGACTAAAGTAGTACAACGGTACTAATTTTTATGTCTGCCTGTGGTATAAGGTAGTGGAATTAAATGGAAATTACTAATCCTTCTCTCTCTCTTTATACAGGTATTCCACAAAGACACCCACATTAATCAGGATACATTTATTTATTTATGCTATTTTCCCCTTGAGGGCACTTTATGAATCCTGATATTCTCCAAAATATTCTTGAAGTACATATTGGTCTATTGAACATGAAACATGTTTAGTTTCACGTTGAGCGAGTTCCAAAGTCAGTAGGTTTTTGATTTTTGTTTTCGTGTTCTACTTTGTACAACGGCGCGAGTACTGAAAGGATAAATAGTGATGCAAAGTTGTTCCTCGTAGATTAGCTACGAGTGTTGAAATTGTAACTTGGAGAATACTGAACCAGTTCAAGGCACAAACAAGTGAAGGAGTGTTTTAACAAAAACTCTATATAAACTGTAAACTCAAAGTGCCAGCTCACCTAAATGAAATAAATTTGGGAAATAAATAAAAAAAATTAATTTGCGTCAGTACGATAATTGAATAAAGCGAGGAGTAGTTTTGTGACAAGTTATCCACTGCAGAGTAATTTTTTTTTAAATTCTCTATGGCGTCCGCCTTGAGACTGAGGAAAATTTTAGCCGATGGCCTCTCTGAAGAAAAGTCTACCGAGATAGCGGATGCCACATCGTGAAAAAAGTCTGTAGAGAAGTAGTAAAATAAATAAAAGCTGGAAGAGTACGCTCTGCTAATGACAGTGGTTGCTACCAGTAACGGTAGTGACCCTTCACGTTTATTCAGCTTAGGACAAAGAAATTCGCTAATAAATATTATCCAATCATTTCCAGTCGTCAATATCATCAGTTTGATATAAAAAAATTAAGCGAATGGGAATATGAAATCACGACATGTTCGTATTTTGAAATAAAATAATTTTCAAACAATTGTTTAAAATTATCTTGGGTTATGAAGTAAATCTTTATTCCAGAAATGCATTGACCTTAAAAAAAATATCTTAAGACGGTTTTGGACGGCCAGCTTTCAGTGAAAAAGTTTTTTTTGCCGGGAATGAAGGTTTGCTTCATGAAATTACCTAAGATTAATTTTACACAATTGTTTGAAAAGTTCTTCCTTTTAAATTTCATGCCATATGTTTTTCCGGATAAATATGCCCGATGAAAAATGCTACTTCCATTGAGTGATGAAAACAGATTCCATGAGGCGCTACCAATTATTTACCGGACGCTAGACAATGGACACCAACCCCCTTTTTATCAATGGCTATATCTTTGGGCTGAGGTTGACGCATCAGAGAATCAAAAAACGCCAGCTGCCTGTGGGCCGCACTTCGCTCACCACTCACTGGACCTAAAAAGTTTTCCCCCTAGATCAAAGTCCATTTCCAAAAGGTAGGATAATTTTCTCAATTTTGTTTTATGCTCGTTATAAATTGCATATTTAATTAATACACGAAATAAAAGCATCAAAACAAGAATTCTTGAAATCCGCGTTCACAAACTATAACGAAATTAACACAAAAAGTCACAATTGGAACAGATACCACAAATTCCTTATTATATTCTGCGTCTTTCTATCCAGGTTCATCTGCACTCGACGACTCGACGAGGCACAGATTCTTTTGGATTATGCACAATTCCAGCGACAGAAACCAGTGAGCAGGTGTTTTGGTCGAAAAATTGCGGAATATTGAATTAAACTGCTTCCAACCGGCTCAAGGCAGGTTTCCCAGTCAGGTGAAAAAAAAACTGAAAGGAGATGAAAAATAAAGAAATCAGGATCACCATGGCTGCATGAATAGGGCGAATTTTGGTGAAAATAAATTCCTTCTCATTAAGAATTCAATTGCTGAAATTTTTTGCCACTTTTGGGATGGTGCATAAAATTCCGGTTCGGTCTCTATCGTTATTCTTATCATTAGAAGCATAAAATGCAAAAGCGTAGAGAGAAAAACTTTGAATAAATATCTCTGGAGCAAAACTTCTCCCCCAAACCGGTGGGTACTCAGGCACGGCACAAGATTGTTCCGCTAGTCGTAAAGTAGGTATGGTCTAGAAATGGCAACAATAAAGTCCATTTTATTTACCTTTACTTTATGTTTTTCGCAATTCTACTCGGTCTACCTGCTGAGGATTATTATTTCAAGCGCATCCAAGACAATAATGGCTGTAGATGGACTATTTATTTGTTTTTTTTCAACCGACAATTCTTACAAACTTAAGAACTCTATCCAAAGTAGACCTCCATTTCACCGAAGGGAAAATTCAAACCACATAATTTTTCGCCACTTAGCCTCATCATTGGATGACGGGAATGCGATACGGTAGCTTAGAGTTCTTTACATACCCTATGCGTACCATGGAACACTGCGGTGATTATTTGAACAAACTCTTTGGATCTGTGGGGGCCACAATAAGCTTTGACTAGAAAATTACTAATTTCGTATACATGGCGCATTGCGTCCTTATTGATATTTCTGAAGAAGAAAAATACATTTCCAACTAATTCTTCCACGCACATGATGCATTTGGTTCTTTCTGTGGCTCATATTGCAGCATGCTATTGTGGCTTCAACACACATAATTTTTTTAAATGATTTAAAATTTCTACGAGTTTTAATATTGGGAGGAGTCATGGTTTTTATGTGTCCTTATATTAATATCCACACTGGTAACTGTTACATATTTGAAGTACTCCAAGTTTTTTAAGAGTTGAGATTTACAATCTGATAAATTAGTGATTACATGATGCCGTCAGTAACAATATATGTCCAACCAGATTCATAGCGTCCCTGCGCATAATATATTTCCGTTTGTATAAGATATCATATTCAATCATCATGAAGGTCAGATCAAACGATCTACTAGATCAACTACGATTGATCAATGTCCTTAACAATGAAACAGATTATCTAGATTCTCCGATTGGTCCTGGAGTTCAAATCATTCGTACAACTAACGGGTGTTCAATAAAAAATGAGAATGATTTTAGTGCCGTCCAGCGCTCTTGTGAGAGCATCGCCACTAAGTTGCGTCGTACGGCTGACCAGGGCCCCTTCTCCAATATTCTTTGACGTTTTTTTTTTGAAGAATAAACATTATGTTTTTAATAAAAAATACTCAATCCGATGACAAAAATTTTTTTTTTACTAGATTTATGACTGACTTCATTTTTTATTGAACACCCGTTAGTTCTATCACGAAGGATACAATTTCATCAACAGTGAAACATGCCCAAGTAGATTTATGTCAGATTTATATCAACAAAATCTCCAAATCGACTTGGAGTGCATATCAAGAATCAACTAGATCATTCATGACTAGGACAATATTCTTAGTACCAAACAAAATTTGTTCATCACGTCTATGCACACGTAGTAAGGTAGGTTATCAAATTTTCAAATTAAATCTAAATATGCTCCAAAAGGAGAATAATGTAAAATCAATCAAAGATTGAGAGCCATACACGCTTAATCAATTGTAGAGATGAACTAGCCTAAGGCTAAAAATCTCTTAAATAAAGAATTAAAAAAAAAAAAAGCTTAATCAATTGAAATGTAAGATCAAATGTAAAAATCATAGCAACTACTTATTCCGTGCACATTAATTAAGGTCAAATTTCATGCACCAAAGCTGAGATAAGATTCCTAGCAACGAACCATATGCAAAGTAGAGAGTATCTATGAGCATCATTTACATTTCAATTCCATGTACCGTAAAACGGGGTCGAATTGTTCAGCGGGGTGTATTTGATAGCTGATATTTCTAATTATTTTTCTTCAAGTGCAATATTGTTGATATTTCAGGGCGTATCATTAGACATAAAAAGTAATATATCTGAACAAAAACAATGAGAAACCTCAGTGATCAAATAGACAGTCAAAAATGATCACCAAACATTCATTTTAGGCCGGACATTTTTGAAACTCTCAGGAAATAAATAAACATATATTAGCTCAAATGTTGCAAAGTTGGTTTACTCAACCTCCTCTCTTAGGCTAAATGCCCGTACCTTGGACTTAACGCTCCCCATCAAATATTGTGCAACAGTTGCGCCATCTTTCTTACACGCTTTTATTCACTCTTTCTTCAATTCCTTGCCATTTTTGAAGACCTTTCCTGTTTTCCGGAGCTTGCCCTTCATAATCGCTCAAAATTGTTCTATTGGGTGTAGTTCTGGTGAGTTTGGCGGATTTGTCTCCTTCTGCACAAAAACAACATCGTTGGCTTTGTACCACGCCATCACCGGTTTCGCGTAATAGCACGATGCCAGATCCGGCCAAAACAAAGTGTCGCCTTCGAGCATTTCTAACATTTGATGTATGAATCTACGCTGTATTACCAGCTTCGTGATCTGTATGAAAACAATGTTTTTCAATCACAAATTAGTGTTTTTAATATACTGTTCTGGATTGAGGGTGGGGCAATATGCGCCGTGTGGCTTACTACCCGGTGACTTTTAAATTGTTGTTAAGAGCTATGTAAAACAGGAGTAACAGATAGTGGGAACCTTATAAAAGTATTTTAAATGCAACCTAAATGTATACTTCTCGCTATAATATCGTACGATATTGCATAAATGTATGCAACCCAAATAACATCTAGCTAAAAGCATAACACTAACGAGGCGGCGCCGAAGATTCTTGTTCACTATACAATACGGGCCTGAGCGCTTCCATTGCGATCACGTGAGACACATTGAGAGTTTACTTCTGTCGACAGGCGAGTGAACACTCCAAAGATGCTATTATGAGATTATTTTTTTATAAAATCATTTTCTCGGGATAAATGCATGTTATCCCATGCTAATTCTGGTAAAAAAGTATTTTAGTACAGGTAAGATTGCACCATACATTTGATTAAACTTATTTTCTCCTCCAAAGCTAATCCTCGGAATGTGAAGAGGAACCCGAAGTTTAATGTTAGATCTTATCTCAAAGCGGTTTTATCGGATTTGGTATTCAACTGCAATTAGAGCACGTATATAAAGTTGTAATATTAATCTAGAACTGGGGGCGTGTTACCTCACATTCCGCTTTACTTCACCATAGTGTGGAAAATAATTCTCAATTCTCATTAATTGGGGCTCCCTGAGAGAAAAATCTCGCTTGTGAATCTGGCAAACATATCAGTGTCAACATTTCAAAGGGGCGTAATTGCTTTTGTAAACAATGGCTTTAGCCGTCGATTTCTCGCGAATAAAAGCTCACACATGAAAATTAATAAAACCAACAAGTAGAGGAATGTTTCCTCTACCAGCTAGCATTGTTAATTTGGAGGGGTGAGCTTTAATTCGCGAGAAATCGACGGTTAAAGCCATTGTTTACAAAAGCAATTACGCCCCTTTGAAATGTTGACACTGATATATCAAGTTTGAGATTATCATGCATTTTCACGAACTCACACTCACAACACCCAACAATCATACCAGCTTATTATAACACGCTTATGCATGTTGTGTTAGTTTTCCATCCACTGATGCAAAAACAACAGTAATAATAATAACGGCAAAATATGAAGCAATTAATTTTTGATGCTGAAAACTCATCCGTGATTTTACGGCAGTTGAATTACGGAAGGCAAAACTCATAGGCCTATTAACGTCCGCAAGATATTTGAGTTTTTGGGTTTTTCCGGTTTACGGGTCATAAGATGTTCTAGGTTCTCCAAATCATCCTCATTAAATCGTTACCCATCCAACCACGACTGCGACAATGTGTCTAGCAGCAAAAACATTATGTTGAAAAAATGTTTGCTTACATAACTATTCTTGTTTTTAATAATTACCGTAATCCGAGAACAAATTGATCACTCAATAATGTAAATATAGAAATAATTGTCTACAGTAACCACAACTGTCAAACTAATGCAATTAAAATCAGTAGCTATGCGGCCAACCCAATTCTGAGAAAAACAATCAGAATTCTTCAGAGAGAATTTTGAATTTTTTTGTAGCTTTGGGTGAGCTTTTGGTATACAAAATTTGGTTTTTTTTTGTATCCCAAACTTTTTTTTTTTTTTTTTTTATATTAATTTATTTGTACAGGCTCAATCGAATAAACTTTACAGAGCCGAGTTATCATTTGCATTATACATGATTAATGTCTTAAATCTAGAGTTAAAGGAATTGAACCGATTACTCGCGGTCGTCTCGAGGTTAGTGGAGATTTACAATTTTTTGGATGGGGAAAGGGAGGAGGTTTGAAATATGATTTATTATACAAATATTCAATTAATCCTAAAACATGAACTTATTTCTATTCATCTTGAAGACAAACATTAAAAAAAACTACACGCACAATACACAAACTAAACACAAGGTTAATCAAACTTACAATCTAAGGTTAGTATTCTTAAAGTAAACATATATGAGTTTCATAAACTCCAGATCACGTCTAGCCAAAATATCCCGAACTGGAACATTAGGTTGTCTACCTCGAGCCCGAAGGGAATCGCACAGCTCAGATCTGACTCCACGATGCTCAGCACAAGACCAAAGGATGTGATCGGCGTCTTGGTAACCTTGTCCACATTCACAGAGATTGCTGTCTCCCAGCCCAACACGAAACAAGTGAGCGTTTAACGAATAGTGATTGGACATGAGGCGAGACATCAGACGAATGAAGTCTCGACCCACATCCAACCCCTTGAACCAAGGACTCTTCGACACCTTAGGGATGATCGAGAATAGCCATCGTCCCAAACTTCCTTCACTCCATTTATTTTGCCAGCTGGCGAGCGACTGTTGACGATAAATGAAGAAAAATTCATTGTAGGCGATTTGTCGATCGTAAATATCGCCTTGCATAGCACCCACCTTAGCAAGTGAGTCCGCCTTCTCATTGCCCGGAATCGAGCAATGAGATGGGACCCATGCAAAGGTGATGACAAAAGATCTTAAAGATAAAGCACTTAGAAGCTCTGTGCTTCCACGCCGGCCTTTGCTTTACCGGCCTCATGGATCGAATAGCCTCGACAGAACTGAGACTATCCGTAAAAATAAAATAGTGATCTGGTGCAAGTGAGGCGATCGTTTCTAGCGTATAGTGTATTGCCGCCAGTTCAGCAACATATACGGAACAAGGAGCTTGAAGCATTCGAGAGGCGCTATGAAATTCGTTAAAAATACCAAAACCAGCGGACGACTCTATTAGTGATCCATCTGTGAAGAACGATCTTGCGGAATCAACTTGGCCAAACTTTGCAGCGTAAATTGACGGAACAATCATGGAACGATGATGTTCTGGGATTCCACGAATCTCTCGCGTCATAGATAAATCAAAACTAACTGAATTGCCGAAGTCGGAGAAGCATACACGATGGGGATTATGCTGTGAAGGGCTGACATCCTGAGTTATGTACACGTAGTACAATGACATAAAACGAGTTTGAGGGTTTAGCTCAAGAAGCTTCTCAAAGTTTTCGATTACCAGTGGGTTCATAACTTCACAACGGGTGAGGAGCCTGAGGGACAATTCCGAAAACCGATCCGATAGTGGCAACATGCCCGCCAACACTTCGAGACTCATCGTATGAGTCGAGTGCATGCATCCTAACGCGATACGAAGACAACGATACTGGATACGTTCCAGTTTGATGATGTGAGTTTTAGCCGCCGACTGGAAGCAAAAACTACCGTACTCTAAAACCGATAAAATCGTTGTCCGGTACAACGTTAGAAGATCTTGCGGATGAGCTCCCCACCACGTTCCGGTAATTGTTCGGAGAAAATTGATCCTTTGTTGGCATTTTCGTCTCAGATACTCAATGTGGGATCTCCAGGTGCATTTGGAATCGAACCAGACCCCAAGATATTTGAAAGACATGGAATGAGTGATCGGCTTACCCAAAAGTTGAAGCTTCGGTTGTGCTGGGCTATGCTTCCTAGAAAAAACGACCAACTCAGTTTTCTCCGTGGAGAATTCGATACCTAGCTGGATAGCCCAAGTAGACAAATTGTCTAAGGTATCCTGTAAGAGTCCTTGCAGGTTGACCCCTGTGGGCCCTGTCGTAGACACTACGCCATCATCTGCAAGTTGTCTCAGCGTGCAGTTGTCACTTAGACAATTGTCAATTTCTCTGACATAGAAATTGTACAAAAGGGGGCTTAAACATGAGCCCTGGGGGAGACCCATGTAACTAAATCGAGAAGCTGTAGAGTTTCCATGAGAAAAGCTCATATGTTTCTCTGACAGCAAATTGTACAAAAAGTTATTAATTAATGGGGAAAGGCCACAAGCGTGGAGTTTGTCTGAAAGGACTTCAACCGATACTGAATCAAAAGCCCCCTTAATATCCAAGAACACAGAAGCCATTTGCTCTTTTTTAGCAAAAGCCAACTGGATTTCTGTGGAAAGCAACGCGAGACAGTCGTTCGTTCCCTTACCCCTACGGAAACCAAATTGAGTATCTGAGAGTAGGTGGTTCGTCTCAACCCATTTGTCGAGGCGAAAAAGGATCATTTTCTCCAACAATTTTCGAATGCACGATAACATCGCGATGAGACGATACGAGTTATGATCTGACGCGGGTTTTCCAGGCTTTTTAATGGCTATAACTCTCACTCGCCTCCAATCATCTGGAACAATATTGAACTCCAGGAACTGATTGTACAAGTTCAACATGCGCCTCTTAGCGACGTCTGGGAGGTTCTTCAACAAGTCGAACTTGATCCTATCAGCCCCCGGAGCCGAATTGCGACACGAAAGGAGCGCGAGTGAGAGCTCCAGCATTGAAAAAGGCTGGCTGATCTCGTCTACCGAATTAGTCGTTTCGCGAGGAATCATCTGTGCCGGCACGGAATCAGGACATACTTTTCGCGCGAACTTGAGAATCCACCGATCCGAGTACTCCTCGCTCTCGTTGTTTGAAGACCGGTTACGCATCCTTCGCGCCGTGTTCCAAAGCGTATTCATCGACGTTTCGCGCGATAAACCGTCCACGAATTGCCGCCAGTATCCGTGTTGCGATAACTTTCTTTTCCGAGCTCTTCGAAGCAAATCGTCCTTTTTTTGTAGTGCGATAGCTCAAAGCTGCAATGTTTATTATTTAGTTAGTTTTAGGTTATTTTGGTTTCATCATATCTACTTACAATCTGTCTCGTACTTAGTATTAATTCACAACGTCAATAGCAAAATTCAAATTCATCATTATGTTAAGCAAATACCTGTAATTAAATCTAATTGTTACTAACTAATTAAGAGAAAATATAAATTTTAATTCACTTTTTACTTCTGCTTCAAAACACTATACAATGACAAATCATTATTTCTTATCTCTCTGACGTTTCACCAAAACGATCCATGGTCTCCCAATTCATCTTCCACAACATCCAAATTGTACGAGGGGTCGTTAGATGGATCCACTCGTCGGAACATTCTCCCCCTCGTGTCGCTCGAACACTGCTTCGACGTCACCATCTCTGCTAGTCTCTGCTTCTACTTCAGCATCTCCACGAACTTCGAGAACAGCGAGTTTACAAACTGGTCTTCTCAAAACTCCACTAGATGTCTCCACAGCTGCGCTGCGCACTACTCCATCTTTGCCTGGATAGGTGCGAATCACGCGACCCCGTAACCACCGGTTTCGGACCCCTTCGTCTGCTATCATTACTAGTGCTTTCTCGTTGATCGGTGTGACGTCTTGGAACCATTTAGTTCGCCGAGAGATGATTGGTAAGTATTCGACGATCCAACGACGCCAAAACTCGTCAAGCATGTGCTGCAGCAGCGCCCAGCTTCCCAATACAGCTTTCCTTTGGTCCACGGGAGCTTTGACCAGCTGTCGAACTCCACTCGAACTCAGCATAAGAAAGTGGTTCGGAGTCAACGACTCCTGCTCTTCGTTGTCTAGTGGCACGAACGTTAATGGCCGTGAGTTCACCATATGCTCTATTTCGGCTAAGAGGGTTATGAAAGACTCGTCGTCCAGCTTCCGTGACGTTGGCAATGATCCCAGTGCAGTCTTCACGGACCGCACCATGCGCTCCCAGCACCCACCCATGTGGGGCGCAGAGGGTGGATTGAAATACCACTTAGTGTTGGCATCCGTAAAGCAGCTACTCATCGTTACGTTGATTTCCCGCAGCTCTGTTGCCAGCTCCCTGCTAGCGCCGCAGAAGTTCGTTCCATTGTCCGTATACACCTCTTGTGGTGCTCCTCTTCGCGCGATGAATCGTCGAATCGCCTTCTTACACGCATCAGTTGTTAGGCTGAAGACCAGCTCCAGGTGTATTGCTCGAACAGTTAGACACGTAAAAATCGCCACCCAGCGCTTGACGGAGCTTCGCCCTACCTTCACGAAGTAGGGTCCAAAATAATCTATCCCTACAAATGTGAACGGCCGTAGAAATGGTGTAATCCGAACCCGAGGTAGTTGACCCATCTTTGGTGTTGCTAGTTTCGCTTTATACACGCGACACCACTGACATCGGAGTGCTGCAGACCGTACTTGTGTTCTCAGCTTTGCAATGTTGAAACGCTGACGTACCTCATTTACAATCGTCTCATTGTTAGCGTGGCGAAATTTGCGGTGAAACCAATCTAGCAATAGGTTTGTAATCCGATGTCCTCGCGGCAGAATGATAGGGTATCTGGTATCGTACGCTACAAAATCGGCAGCCGCGATGCGGCTATCTACGCGTAGAACTCCGTGCTCGTCGAGTAGAGGAGATAGCTTTGCTATACAACTGCTTCTATCCAATGCCTTCTGCTGTTCTTGCTTCAATTGTACGTTCCCTTTCAGAGTAGCTACCTCGTCTGGAAAGCATTCCGATTGCGCAAGTCTCCACAGGCTCCGCTCTGCTTTCTGCAATTCTTCACTGCTTAACTCTTCCGCCGCTCCGTGCTGTGTACTTCTGGCTCGTCGCGAACTGTTCTCTTGGAAGCGGTAAACGTATGCTACGCTCCGCAACAGCCGCTCGTATTTGGAAAATCGTTCCACCTCAATGATCGGAACTGTTAGGAAGTGACTGCAGATGTATGCTGATCGTAATTCTTCAGTTGTTACTTCCGGTACTTCGTATTCGCTGCTCGGCCACTCACTCTTCTTATCGTAGAGAAACGCAGGTCCACACATCCACCGACTGTCTGGCTTACAGTTCGGCCCTTTTCCCCACTTCGTAGCTTCATCGGCGACATTGATCCTTGTTCCCAGCCATCGCCATTCCTCGACCCTCGAATGATTGAGAATTTCGTTGACTCGGAAGGCAACATACGGCCGATACCGACGAGTGTCTGATCTGATCCACGAGATAACCGTACTGGAGTCACTCCAAAAGTATGTGCGCTTCACTTGGATGGAATGACCTTCTTCAATAGTTTTTCGAAGACGCACCCCGAGAACTGCTGCCTGTAATTCTATGCGTGGGATTGATAGTAATTGCAGAGGAGCAACTTTAGTTTTTGAAGCAACTAGAGCACACCGTATCCATCCCTGGTCCTGAACTTGGAAGTAAGCGACGGCGGAGTATGCTTGTGCACTGCCATCAACGAATATGTGCAGCTCTAGAGAATCATAACAGTTGGCATCGTACCCCGGAAAGTAGCAACGAGGAATTTTCACGTTGTCCAATTCTTTCAGCGCCTGTAACCAGAGTTTCCATGACTTGAAAATATCTTCCGGTATCTGCTGGTCCCAATCCACTTTGGCTCTCCAGACTTCTTGGATGAGGATCTTCCCCTGGACAATCAGCGATCCTACCAGTCCCAACGGATCGTAGATTTTCATAACGAAGCTTAGCATCATTCGCTTGGTTGGTGCGATCGTGCCTTCCACCAGTCCTTGAAGATCTCCTTGTAGGCTAAGTGAAAAGCAGAACACATCTTCGCCCGGCAGCCAAGATATCCCGAGTAGCCGCTCAAATCCACTCTGATTATTCATCGCGAGATTCTTGACTGTAGCTGGGTTAACCTCTCCTATAGCCTCTAGCACCTTGGGCCTATTTGACACCCAGTTACGAATGTGGAAACCTGCCTTCCGGTGGACTTCCGCCACATCCAGAGCTAGCTCGATTGCTTCTTCCTCCGTGTTTACGCTGTCCAAGTAATCGTCAACGTAGTGTCTGTTCTTGATTGCTGCCGCCGCTCTTGGATGTTCCTTCTCGTTCTCCGCTGCATTTAGGTTCTTGACATACTGCGATTGGGCTGGAGAACAAGTCGCTCCGAAGATCGCAACGTCCGATACCATAGTAATCATAGACTGGGACGGTGAGTTGCGAAACACGAAGAGCAGCGCACTCCGATCCTCTCTCCGAATCCCGAGCTGCAGGAACATTTCTTGGATGTCACCAGAGAATGCCACCTCCCGTTCACGGAACTTGAACGTAACATACAGCTGTGGTGTCAACAAATCAGGACCTTTCAGCAACATCGTGTTCAGCGAAACTCCGTTTACCTTTGCCGCTGCGTCCCATATCACTCTTACCTTTCCCGGTTTGTTAGGGTTCAAAACCACTCCGAGAGGAAGGTACCAAGTGCGGTGTGGGTCGAACTCTGAGATTTCTTCTTCCGTTACCGCGTGGATGTAGCCTTTCGCCTGATAATCCGCTATTTGGTGCCGTACGCTTTCGTAGAGTTGTGGATCCTTCTCAAGACGCTTTTCGAGACATTTCAGACGGCGCTCGGCCATCGGTCTGCTATTCGGGAATTCGATGATGTCTTGTTTCCACAGTAGTCCAGTCTCGTACTTCCCATTCGATGTTCTCACGGTCGTTTTTTCGAGGATTCGACGAGCTCGCTGATCTTCACTTCCTTCCAAATTCGGCGCCACAGAGACCCCTAGACTTTCCACAGAGAAGAATTCCCGTACGTAGTCATGCAGATCGAGTTCCGCTGGCTCCACGCATATGTGCATCTGCCGGTGTTGAAATTGATGAGCTCCCCCTCGTAGACCGCCGCAGACTACCCATCCGATACGAGTTTTCGCAGCGACTGGCTCTTGTTCTTCTCCTTCCCGCAGTTTCAACGTATTCATTAGATGAGTGTTGTTTAACCCAATCAGCACACCAGGAACGGCCCTTTGGAAACTCTTGACTGATAGGTTTCGGAAATGCTTGTACTGCTTCGCCATGCTTTCAAAGTCCAACGATTGCTCCGGTAGCCCTAAGTTCTCGACGGTGTAGACCTCCGATACATCAAATCGCTTCTTACCGCCGGGTTCTGATATTCCCAGCTTTCCCAGTTGTTTAGTGGGAATCTTTTTGTTGATCCCGCTTGTCCACTGAATGCACAAGGATTGCATTTTTCCATCAGCTCCGAGTTCTTCCGCTATTGATTTTTCTACTAGGGTAACCGATGATCCATCGTCCAGAAACGCGTAGGTATCAATGGATCCATTCTCCCCGTATAACGTCACCGGAAGTATCTTGAACAACGTCGACGAAACGGGCTGACGATGGATGGTGACAGTAGCGTTGGTGGTAACCGTGGATTGTCCTGCAGCGGGCTCGTAATGTAGTAGCTGATGATGGCGCTTTTCGCAACCGTTGATGCCGCAAACCTCACCTTCACATGGCCAGCGAGTATGCGAAATGAGACATCTACGACACAGCTTGTTCACTTTCACCACTTTCCAACGTTCATCCAACGATAGCTTCTTGAATGATGAACAATTCGCTACAACGTGATCCATCGCCTTGCACATCGGGCAGCGTTTTTCACCTTCACTTTCCTTGCTTTTACCGTCCGTTGGCATCTCTCGACGGTCACTCTTTTGTTTACTGGACGATACCGTACTCCTCCGGTCACACGCAGCGTGCGTATTTACGAATGCCCTTTCCTTCGCTCTCGGCTTCTCCTCCTTCGGGATTCTCGCTGAGAAACACAGGTTTGTAACACCACTGGTAGCAGATGTCACCTTTTCCATGTACTCCCCAAAAGCGCTCAAATCGACAACCGGTAGATTCTCTTGGAAGAGCGCCCAGCTGAATTTGATGGTTGCTGGAAGCTTATCGACGAGCTCCTGGAGAAGAATAGGGTTGGAAAGATGGTTCTCCATTCCGACAGCCCTCAGATGCCCACATAAATTTTGGACAACTAACCCAAACTGGACTAGCGTTTCCAGTCTTTCCGCCTTTGGCGCTGGCGTCGCACGCACTTTGGCAACCATGTTATGCACGATCTGTTCAGGCCTCCCAAACAAGGTCTGCAGAGTGGTTAGAATTTGTGGCACGGTCGACGGATGAAGAAGGAAACTACTGACCGACTCTTTTGCAACCCCTTTTAGGGAACGTTGCAAGCGCAGAAGATTTTCCGAGTCCGAGTAGCCACAAGTTTCAGTAGAGTGCTTGTAGCTACTTATGAAGAGTGGCCAGTCGATTGGATCCCCAGAGAAAATTGGAAGCTCTTTTGGGATGACATGCCTGGCAGCTAGCTGGTGATGTGTTGGACCATATTGTACCGGTGGAAACTGACAAGGATTCAACTCCGGAGGGTGATACGGATTGAACTGTGGATGACCCTGTGGTCCTACATAAGGCGGCCCTAACGGATTGAGCTGTGGTTGAACTTGTGGCCCTACATAAGAAGGCCCTAACGGATTGAGCTGTGGTTGACCTTGTGGCCCTACATAAGAAGGCCCTAACGGATTGAGCTGTGGTTGACCTTGTGGCCCTACATAAGAAGGCCCTAATTCTGGGGGTACAATAAATGTACGAGGCGTTCCTAATCTGTCTAACGAATTAGCGACACTGGGACAGGGTGTCGCAATGTTGGAGGAGTTATTTATTTCACTACGCTCCAAATCAGGGGTACGGTCCGTACTCACGCGTTGCATTGGCTGAGCCGATGGTGCCACCCGTTGCGACCCGGTTGCTTGAAATGGATGACTCTGCTCTCGTTGGCGAAGTAATTCTCGCTGCTCGGCCATTTGTTGCTCCAACGATCGAAATCTTCGTCGGTCTTCGTCTCGGTCCGCTAGCTCATGCTGCCTTACTGCCACCAGAGTCTGATACTGCTCATGACTCATTTCAAGCTGCTTCTGCAAAGCGTCTTCAACCTTGAGCAATTGGTCCCGTTCTTCCGTATGCCGTTGTTCCAAGAGCTTCAACTTGTTGACTAGTTCCATCTCTCGTTTGCGCCTCAAATCATTCTCCTCTCGATGTTTGGTTTCCAGATCATGCTGCCTCCGCAAGCCGTCTTCCATTTCACGCAGCCGCTGCCGGTCCTTATCGCGCTGTTCTTCCGCGCGTCTGAGGTGATCTTCCAACTCACGCTCACGTTGCTCATGTCGTTTCAGTTCATCGTTATGCTGACGTTGAAGTTCAAGACTTTGCTGCTTCCTTAACTGGTTGGTTTCACGATGCCAAACTTCGTATGGAGAGGTGTTCATCATTTGCTTTGGTACGATCTTCGGGATCGTGCCAGTTTTTGATGACATCGGATTCGTTGCGATCTTCAACGGTGCAAGCCCAGAATCTTCCAGTAGGCGAGTGTACGGCTGAATGTTCACCAACTGTAGCTTTGGCGAAATCAAATGGTTTGACGGATTCCGATGTTGATTGCTTGCTGAATCTGACTCGCTTCGTGGACTTTCCCCGATGGTAATGCTATCGGCTGTAGGAGAGATGGAGATTTCGTCCCCATCGATATCCACTACTTCCTCGTTGATTCCGCTATTCATCAGCGGAGTTGACGTTCCAACGGGTGTTGGGGCTAGTTCCTGAACGGAGTTCTTGGTCTCGGTCACGATTCCTTCCACGTTGACTTGATTGTTTCCAGTGGGCTTCACATGTTGCTCAACCCATGCTTCAACCTTTTGGATGCTACTTCTGCTACTACGCCGACTTCGTGAGCTAGCTATTTCATCGTCCTGCTGACGGAGCAGCTCGTGCTTTCGAGCGATGTACTCCTTTTCTCGTTCCAATTTGTCCTTCATCGCTTTATCTACCAGCCGTAACCGTTCCTCCTCCACTTTCTCCTGTAGAAGCCTTTCTTCCTCCAATCGTTCTAGATCACGGGCTATCTGAGCTCGCCGTGAACTAGAGACACTGGACCGTCCAGCAACAGAACTAGCAGACGGAGGGGGTACCACAGTTGAACACTGCGCACAGGAAAAGTCCTTCGAACGTACCGTAACTGGATCGACATTAGCGCACGAGAAATGGTACCAACGCTTACAGCCTCCGCATTGGACCATATACAGCTCGGCATTATTGGGTCGATCACATTCCGCACACTCGCATTCATTTCCATGCTCGAGATCGATCACCGAAGGCACAAAACTATCGTCCGCTGTCGTGTCCGGATCATCAGCAATCGCACAAGCACCAGTTCCCGGCGCTTCCTGGGTGGCCTTGGCTCTAGATCGGGTCTGGCGGACGAATGATCTTTGCATTATGATAAAGATTCTTTGAGAATGTTGCGATAACTTTCTTTTCCGAGCTCTTCGAAGCAAATCGTCCTTTTTTTGTAGTGCGATAGCTCAAAGCTGCAATGTTTATTATTTAGTTAGTTTTAGGTTATTTTGGTTTCATCATATCTACTTACAATCTGTCTCGTACTTAGTATTAATTCACAACGTCAATAGCAAAATTCAAATTCATCATTATGTTAAGCAAATACCTGTAATTAAATCTAATTGTTACTAACTAATTAAGAGAAAATATAAATTTTAATTCACTTTTTACTTCTGCTTCAAAACACTATACAATGACAAATCATTATTTCTTATCTCTCTGACGTTTCACCAAAACGATCCATGGTCTCCCAATTCATCTTCCACAACATCCAAATTGTACGAGGGGTCGTTAGATGGATCCACTCGTCGGAACAATCCGCGTTTCTTGGCTTTGATGAGGCTCTTGAGTTCGTGTTCAAGAGTCGAGTACGCTTCGAAATACTCGGGTGTTCCGCGTTTCCGGAAAAGCTTAAACGCGTCGGATTTTTTACGATAAACCTCAGTGCATTGCTGGTCCCACCAAGGGGTAGGAGGTTTCCTACGAAAAGACGTTCCTGGAACCGGCCGAGTTTGAGCTCGAAGCGCGCTGTCCAAGATCAGATTGGAGAGGAAGTTATATTCCTCCAACGGTGGAAGCTCTTCTACCGACGACACGGCTTCATCTATCGCGGTCTTGAACGTTGTCCAATCGATATTACGGGTGAGGTCGTACGCGACGTTAACGGATTCCGACGAATTGAACCCACTGGCAATCGAAATGCCGATCGGCAAGTGATCACTACCATGGGGATCCTGGATAACATTCCACGTGCAATCCAACGATAATGAATTAGAGCAAAGTGTGAGGTCTAATCTACTTCCATTTGAGGATGGACCAGCCAGACGTGTTACTTCTCCATTGTTAAGAATTGTCATATTGAAGTTATCACAGAGGTCATATATAAAAGTAGAACGGTTGTCATCATACAGTTCCCCCCAGCCTGTACCGTGGGAATTAAAATCTCCCATAATCAACCGTGGAGTAGGAAGAACTGAACAGATATCTGAAAGTTGTTTTTGACTAATCGAAACTCGGGGAGGAACATACACAGAAGCAATACAAAGGCTCTTGCCTTTAACAAAAGCCTGACATGCGACAACTTCAATACCTGGAAATTGTGGAAGATTCACTCTATAGAAGGAATGGCACTTTTTGATCCCCAAAAGTACTCCTCCTCCACGCGAATCCTCACGATCCAGTCGAATAATGTTAAAATCATGAAAAGGAAGATCGATATCTGAAGAGAGCCAAGTTTCACACAGAGCAAATGCATCACAATCATTATTGTGAACCAAAAACTTAAACGATTCTATCTTAGGAATAAGACTTCGACAATTCCACTGTAGAACAGTGATCAAATCCCCGACCTCGTTTGGAAAATTATCCATCGAAGGAGATGATTGCTGCAAGGAGGGGCCACTTCAATGTCAACTGCTTCAAGAGGGTTTTCACAGTAGGAAGCATTGCCAGAACAATGCTTTTCAGAGGATCAGAAATATCGAGGTAATTGAGGATACTGTCCACAATGTTATCAAATGAGAACAACCCAGATGAAGAAGGGGCTTGTGTTCTGAAAATTGGGGCATCGGGGGTTTTGGATGTCCCCGGGAGAGGTGGAAAATCCTGGGTATAATCAGTTCTGCGTAATCCAGGAGGAGTAGAAGTCTCCTTTTTTCCACCACTCCTTGATCTGGGCAAGCTGATTTGGGGTTCTTGATCTGCAACTTTCCGCGAACGGATGCGTTTTCGTTTCCGGGCAGAACCTTCCGGAAAACTGAAAGAAACTCCCTCCTCAGCCAAGTCAGAGCCAGACTCGTCATCTGACAAAAGAGCGAAGGGATTTGTTTCGTTGGTCGATGGCTTGGCTGTTTTAAGCATTTCTGCAAAAGACCGCCTGGAACGTTCTTTAAGAGAGCGCTCTAGTTTTTCCCCGCGTTGTTTGTACACCGGACACGACGGGAGACCATGAGGAGGAGATCCTTTGCAGTACACGCATTTTGGTGCCGTGACTGTGCAGGCGCCATCCTCGTGCTTCTCCCCGCATTTGGAACAGCGTGCCTTGCTGCCACAGTGAGAGGCCGTATGTCCCAACTGTTTGCAGTTTTGGCAGATCATGACCCGAGGAACAAACAAGCGCACAGGTAGCCGAAGTTTTCCCAACTCGATGTACTGAGGAAGGGCTGAACCAGAAAAGGTCACGCGAAACGAGTCTGTGGGGGTAAAACTCTTTTTACCCTCGCTGACAGATACTGAGCCCAGTTTTTGGACATCCAGTATCTTCACCGGGGGGAGCAAGGGGTTCTTGAAACGGCCAACCGCCTGCTTCTCCAAGATCTCGGGGGTCAGACTAGCTTCGGTGACCACACCTTCGATCTCCACATCACGAGCTGGTATGTAAACCCTGTACTCAATCGTAAAGAGCTGGGAGGCAGCAATCTCGTTAGCCTGCTTCAGGTTAGAAACGACAACACGAAGTTTATTATGCCTAACCTTCGTGATTTCGGTCACGGCCGAGTATCGCTTCGTCAGATCAGTGGAAATTTGCATCAAGTTCAAAGGTTTGTTTTTGGGCTGAAAGTAGACAACCCATGGCCCAGTCGAGTCATCTGGATAGGCTCGCGATCGGGGGCTTTTCTGAGACGAACCATGAATGATAGGACGTTTTCGTCTTTTCTTGCCATCGAGTGGCAAACTGGTGTCATCTTCCGACAAAATGTCCATATCGTCTTCTGACGAGACGTCCATTTTGCCGTACTAGTGGGAGCGGTAAACGCTCTACCACTGAAACGATGCTTAAAACCACACAGACACAATAAACAGAAAAAAACTACAAACACAGAAACACAAAATTAAATTTAACTGATGGGCGAGAGAAAGAAACAGGAAAAAAACTTATCTGCTATACTACTACCACCGAGTGATTACACAGCAGCAGCGAAGCGACGCGCAGCGTGGGTGACCTTCGATGCGCGTGTGCGGGCGATCTTTGTAGTGGTGTGCTTGTATGAGGCTCGGCACTCAGCTGGACACACGATGATGGATGACCGGTATAAATGCGGAGGCAGATGCTGACACTCGATGACGATGATCTGTGTGCAGGTATGCGTGATCACGCACCGATGAAGCGCAAATTGGTTTGCGAATATCCAATTGCAAGTGAACAATTTTCTTTCCGATGACGCCGAAAACCACTTTCTTCTCAGAAAAACTCACTTTCAGATAATTGTTTAGCCGGGTACTATGCCAGTAATCACTATGCGAGAAAAAACTGATAATTTAAACCAACCGAATACCGAGAAAACTTCCGAAATACCGGAGCGCGAAACAAGTCGACTGTACTTCTTGCTAGGTCGCAGTGGGATGTATCCCAAACTTATAACCGGGAGTGTAGGGGAGATACATTACATTACTGCGCATAATCCGTTTTCCGTTAGTTGTTCGCAAAGGGCAGTGCAGTAAAAAAAAACATAGAAACTAACTCTGAATACGCCTAAGTATTTAGAGTTAGTTTCTATGTTTTTTTTACTGCACTGCCCTTTGCGAACAACTAACGGAAAACGGATTATGCGCAGGCATACACTAGTGGAAATAAATATAAAGACACATAAAAAAGCATGGCGCCTACCAAATATAAGAATCAGAGGAATTCTAAACCATGTATTTTTGGAAGCCACATTATCATGCTACAATATCACCCATAGAAATAACCAATTGCATCATGTACGCAGGGGAAATAAATGGAAATGTGATTTTCTCCTTCGGAAATAAATATAAGGACGCCATACAAAAATGTATGGGAAATTGGTCATTTTCGAAACATTACTAAGCATGTCAACAATTCTTGTAGCACCAAAATAACCAAAGAGTTAGTTAAAGTAATAATTAAACTTAATTTCTGAAGCGTTTTAAGCAGATCCAATCGCTAGAAGTTATCGAAAATTACAAAAAATCATTGGTTGATCAGCGATGATTAATTAGGTGATACATACATTTAGGCGTTTTCCGAGTTAGAATGTGTCTTGAGATGTTCAAACAAATTAATAGGAAGATGACCTGTGTTTATTTAGTTACACTAAAACTGATATCTTGTAAAAGTGAGGGGGTGACGGGCCTACGCGCTCTTCCCATCTTCCTATTAATTTGTTTGAACATCTCAAGACACATTCTAACTCGGAAAACGCCTAAATGTATGTATCACCTAATTAATCATCGCTGATCAACCAATGATTTTTTGTAATTTTCGATAACTTCTAGCGATTGGATCTGCTTAAAACGTTTCAGAAATTAAGTTTAATTATTACTTTAACTAACTCTTTGGTTATTTTGGTGCTACAAGAATTGTTGACATGCTTAGTAATGTTTCGAAAATGACCAATTTCCCATACACTTTTTTTATGTGTCTTTATATTTATTTCCGAAGGAGAAAATCACATTTCAATTTATTTCCCCTGCGTACATGATGCAATTGGTTATTTCTATGGGTGATATTGTAGCATGATAATGTGGCTTCCAAAAATACATGGTTTAAAATTCCTCTGATTCTTATATTTGGTAGGCGCCATGCTTTTTTATGTGTCTTTATATTTATTTCCGGGAGTGTATAAATTTGGGATCTCTGAATCCGAATCAGTCGTTAGAATCCTTGTGAGAGGTGTATTTCAAGCAAACATACCAGTAGATTTTTTAAAATACCCGCCGCCTAAATAGAGGCAATTTAATTAAAAATCTTAGGAAATTTTACGAAAATCCACTGATTTCAAGGCATTGGAAACTTATTTTCGGTAATATTTTGAACGCTTCGACTTCAGTGGTACTTCATTTATTAAAAAATCCACGTTCAAAAATTTAATTAATTAAATTTTAATTAAAACAATCGTTGCATCCCTATAATCGTTTGTTAATATGATGATAGTGTGAACCAAATAAATTTATCAGTAAAATATGCTTTTTTGATGAAAAAATAAATAAATTTAACAATCAATAAGCTCCTGGATGTAACACTATCGAGATTTCTTTTGATATCAATTGCCGAACATTTTCAACGGGACAGCTGGAAACGCAAGGTGTTTTGATCCATTTCACCTCGAATTACGGTACTATTAAAACTCCGAGCACGATGCCTCCGGAAAAATGTGTAACAGCAAATTGGCAATGTTTGAAATATCATTGCCCAGCTATTTATCAATAGATACTGAATCTATTGAGACCGACGAGTCTGTTGTTTAACATGGCACCAATAGATTTGAAATTCGTCAATAAATAGCTGAGCGATAATTTTTCAAACATTGCAAGTTTCCCGTTACATATTTTACCGGAGGCTTCATGTTCGGAGTGTTAAAGTATCGAAATCAGTTTTTACAACAATTTTAATATCATATTGATACATTTAAGTAACTATGACAGCATTCATACAAGACCTGCGTTACGGTACCTTTAATAAAAATTTTTTTTTCATTTACACAAAAGCTTTAAATCGTTTGTTCAAAGAGTACAATCACAAGAACAAGTATACCCTATATTTTATTTGGTTGGGAGTCTGGGTAGCTGCTCATTCAAGCAAGGATCTTCACCCACCGCAAAGCACCTAAAACAAAACGCACACTGAATAACAATTTGACTTTCTCATTTCCACCCGGTGAATAAACACAGGATGAAAATCCCGCACGGTTTCACAGCGACTGGGTTGTAGATACTCGAGAGGGGGGATGATTGGCCCTACACAACCAACAGTACAGGTTTAGAGTAGTAGATAAATTAACCAACGATTTAGTTTTTCAGACAATGGGAATAAAAGTGCTCCTATCATCATCGGATGGTGGATTTAGTCGTATTCGGATGGATTGGGATACGGTGCACTTCACTTGCGCTAATTAGCCATGTTGAAAATGTTACCCCTTGTTGAATGTTTGTTTGCAACCGGAACGCTGCGTGCGATACATCTACAATAACATGAAATGCACGCACGCGAGAACCGGGGCATTCCAGATAGGCACGTAATCAAAATTCGAAACGCAAACAATATGCATAATGGAAAATGTTTTACGCCTCGGTGGGAGAACACGTTTGCAAATATTTAGTTTTTTTTTTCATCTTGATTCTAGCAATAACGTTCTCTATGGTGATAACATGCATTTTTTGGTTCAGTAATTTTGACTAATTCAACAAACAATTCACTTCATTGGATCTGAATTTGAATTTCAAAGTTGGGTTCCATACGGAAATGCGTGCTTGACTTTAAGGATGAAAATAGATTCATTATGCTGAAGTTTGGTGTTTCCGTAAAAGGTTTATTCCAAAAATAAGACTATTATGAACTACAAAAGCAACAATGGTGGTAATTACAGACACATAATTCACGGTTGCTTGAAATTTCATTAATAAGATAAATTATAAATCATTTGTTTTTCAAAAGCTACCATATGAGGCTAAGAAAGATCAAATTCAATCATGTGATCAATTTCAATCAAAATGATCAATTTCCCATTAATTTTTGAAATAGTGTCCTTATGTTTTCGAGGAGAAACTCGCCTTTTCATTTGTTTATCGTTCGTCTCTATTTTATTCTTTTTATTCTGCTTCTATGTTTTTTAAGGTTCTGATAACACACCCTATGCCGGTTCTCAACTTAGTAATTGTTGTTTTTGCTTTGTTTTTGAAAGTGATACCATTGATTCTCGCATGCTATTGTGAACCTAACAACAATTCAATTCGTTTGGCAAAGCGTATATCCTGAACTGAATTTGCTATATTTCATCGGTAATTGTTTAAGTTTGTTGAACAAACAACTTTAGGAGAAGTTCCATCCACACGAAGCGCACTTGTGAGGTCATTGGTAAGTACATCTTCACTTCGAAAAGAGGAAAGTTGGCAGCTCTCTCGGTAGAGTGGATTCTACCATCATCATTGCAAAACTCTCAACTCAACTTTTAGTCGTGCCCTTTCATGTTTTGAATGAATGATGTGGTGTTCTATTTAGTGACAAATAAAACGGCACTGAAGTTAAAAATTTGTCGACAACTTTGAAAAAAGTTATATACGATTGCATTTCTCTTAAAGCACTGGAATCTCAGCATGGTTCGCAGCAGCGTTTGTTTCGTAGATATCAATATCAATATAATGCAATACCTAAACGATACACAGCAAAAACATTTTAAATGTATATGTTGCACATTGACGTTGAATCGTATAGCAAACATACTTTAATTTCACAAGAGAACATATAAATCAATCATTTGCATTGAATTTATATTTATTTATGATTTTACAGGACGGTATAACTTTTTACGCTCACCATAATTCCAAATAAATCAACCCCGGTTAGACGCTAGGCTATCCTTCGGTGCAAACAGTGTAAATATTTAGGGTTTTTTTTTTAACTCAGGTTCATGATCCAGCATGATTACCATAAAACGAAGTGAAGTTGATCATTGAGGTTTTGATGCTATTAATATTATTATTATTATTATTATTATAATTTGTTCAGTATTGCATTAACTAAGCTTAACTATTACTTTTGAAACATTTTCGCAAACAAACGATGCGTTCTACCGCTCTAAAAGTACAATTTTGAGGAAGTGATCAAATATACAACTTTTAATTGTTTCTTAAAATCCTACAATAGCCAGCATTTATTCTGGTGTTGCGTTCGGCGAAATGACTTATTTTACTTAAATGTGGGTCGCTGAATCCGGATCTGGAATTAGGTTTCGTTAAAACGATTTAGTAGTACAAAAACAAGGAGGTGGTACCCCTATCTCTACTAATAACTAGGCCTGTGCGCCGCCGCGCCACGCCGCTGCTACAGACGATTTTCATACGCCGCCGCCGAATAAATTTATGTCACGCCGATGAAAAATCCGCAGCACATTTTCGGTAAAATGCATCTTGAACGCGTTGAAATTAGAACTTGTGTGTGGTGCAGGGATTGTCATTTAGTTTTTTTACGTTTGTTTGCATTTTCTTAGCACACAGGAGTGAATCATTCGGATCGGATTTACATAAAGGTGAATAAGAGACTATTATTAACAACACGTTGATATTTGACCTTTTCTTTTTTGAATCTAGTACAGGTCCAAGTTGTGAGGGATTCTACGTATATTCGAATACATCATCTTCAAATACATAAACAAAAAGTTATATGACTACAATGCGTGTACATTCAAATATGTATCAAGCATATCATGTATTGCTATAAACATATTAGTAACGTGTAATGCTCAATAACTGAAACAATTCCTAGGGCCCACTAAAATGTTACGTAATGAAACAGATTGCTTTTTAATACTATCCACCCCTACATACGGTACTTTTCATATACTTAATATAAAAGGGTTGTAGCACTTTGCCATACGACTCCACCCCCTGCCATTTTAACAAGCACTTGACATACTTTTCTAAACAAATTCCTAATAAAAACGACGCAAAATTTAGTAAGAGTTCCTCATATTTGAGTTCAGGTTCCTCAAATTCGCGAAAACGTAGGTCACTCATAGGAAAACTTCTCGAATATGAGGAAACCTGATTGTGGTTTTAGTCTGTCTACTAGTACACTTCGAACCTCTGTACAATTTTTTTTTTCTTAAATTTTCCCCATATTTGAGAAGCCTTCCCCGCGAAATTGTCGGTTAATTTACTCAAACTATGAGTGAGCTACGTTTTAGTGATTTTGAGTAATCTGAACTCAAATGTGGGTAGCATTTTTTGTCCAAGTTTTTGACGTAGAACTACGTCTGTGATTTCTATATGGGGGTACACTTTGTGAAAACCAAAAATGGAACATGTAACAAAATTATGAAAGACTTTGAACGTTAATAGCTCAGCTACCCCTGGACCAATTTCAATAATTTTATCACCGATCGATCTGAAATATTTCAACTGTTAATTTTCAACAATAAACTAATGAAAAGTGGTAAATGTCAAGCATTGTCCAATGTACAAATAAAAAGTGATAATTTTATCACTGTTTTCATGAAATAAACGTTCTTCCCAATCCCAGTCGTGATAATCGAGTACCACTTGGTTGCACATAATTCTGCTTTAACGAAAAAAAAAAATATAAAAGTGCGCTGCTGTCTAGCCTCAACTTATTCTTCTAAGTGCCCATTCGTCGTTGAGGTATCCTTCACTGCGTCCTTCCAACCCGAGAATCTTCCGAGTGCCCAATAATTGAACCGAAGAATATGGGATTATCCGATCCGATTTTCTTATCCAGCTGCCTACACGTCATCATCCGAAGGCTTTAAGCCTGTACTACAGCGGCCTTTTTCAGGGCCACCAATATTTTCCAAAAGACTTAAATTTATGAACAACATTTCATACTAAAGAGTATACACAGAGAGAACCCCGCTCAAATTCCTATTCCTACACAAAACACAAGCTCCTGCTGCAGCTAACAAATAACATTTATTATATAAGGCCACGTAGTTCTACGTCACCATTTCGTACAACCCCATAGGGGTCCCTTGTAGTTTTTTTTTTATCTAAATCATTAAAAATAAACTCACTCATGAAATTCTTAAGTCTCTTTGCCTCAGTAATAACAAGTAGTCGTAGCGAGCATAGGTGCGGGCCCACGCTCTGGGCCCGCTTTGATTGATATGTGATCAAGTTTTTCTCCTGAACCTTGCTGCATACATTTAGGCGTATTTTTTAGCTATTTCGCGATAAAATATGCAGTTTTTTTTTTCGTCGGACGCAAATCAAGCAAAAATCCTTACTTCTGAATATTGCATTACATAATATCTTGCATGATCAACTTCAACCAGAATTTAAATTTTCATTTTTAATCTAATTTAAATTTTTAAACATAAACCAAACATGCAATTTCAATATTAAACCCGTACATTAGAATTTTTTTGCCAATATAGGTTTGAAAGGTATTTGTTTTGGTGTCAAATTTTGGGTTGGAAAAATATTCAGGTATCGGTAAAACGTGATCAACTTCCCTTCATTTTACGGTACCTGAGATAAGGGAAATGACGGCTGCGGCATGCCAGACTATTTTCGGCAACCCAAATTGAAACACTATTTTCACTGGATTTTCTTACGAAAACACTTCGCTGAATGCATGCAAACGACTCTTTATGCTTTCAGCTTCAATTTGACTATATTTTTACCACTGAGAAAAAGCAATCTAGCAAGGTTTTCTTGAAATGAAACACACGCACTACAAATTGTAGCTGATTTCGAGTTGCCGATAATAGAACAGCAGATTTACATGCAGTTCAAATGGAACGGTTGCCGAAGAAAAACTGGTTGCCGACAATACTCGCTCTCACTAGAGAAGATTGGAGCTTTGTAAAAGCGTTTCAAAACAGTTTTTGACAATTCTTTCGACTGAAATTGTTAGAGCAGCTGGTAGCAAAAGATTGTAAACAAACCAATACTGCATATGTGTGCGTTCCTTAGAGAAAAAGGCTATAGAAAGAAGGTCGCTGCTTAGGTTGCCGAGAATACGTAAATTCCCCTATGCAAAAAAAAACGTAAATATTTAAACTGTGTGCACCGAAGAATTACAGGTCTTTATAGTAGGAGGCTCTGACTTAGAAATGAAAAAAAATGTAAAGTGATTTATTCCGAATCTATAATATTCATTTTCAGCACAGAGAAAACCAACGAAACAGTGCAGTAAACAATTCCGAAAGAGAACTCAGGCTTTACTCACTCAACCTATTTCACTAAAGGGGTGTTTACATCTGTGCTGGTGTGCTTGTGCTAGTGTACAAGAACTATACTAAAAAGCAGTCAGCATAATGTAAGCGGGGCGTCAGCATCTACCAGCATGTCATTTCAGAAGCAACTGAAATTCGTGCTAGCTGATTGAGCTGGTTGAGCTAGTGAACCAGCATAAATGTTGATACAATATAAATATCGAGAAACGAGCAAGTTGAGTTCCCTGTCTCCTATTTTATGTTTCGTTGGGGAGTAATATACACTCAAGTATTTTTTACATGAGGGTTGCGTACCGTTTAAACAAAACCGCGTTATTTAAAAAAAAACGTGAAATTAATTTTTGCATCGAACTTCTCAGATTTGCATGAAACTTTGCGTAACTGTTTGTTATGGACAATGATTACCATATGCTAAAATTTGGCCATTTTGGATCTTGTATCATGCATATATCCTGAGGCAACGTCGATCTTGAAGTGCTTTCAGTACCTGGCGGTACATCTTGGCTACGTCTCCGGAAAAGGCAATCTGGAACTTTCTGAAGCGTAGAACGATGAAATGCAAATCATTCTGCACCACATGACCAACTTGCAGGATTTCGTTCAGGGATAGCTTTTCAGATGACGACTTGGCACTAGCATCGATCACGGCACGATATTTTGTGCTCGAGTTGGACGGACGCAGTACCGCGTGATATGGGAAGATAGTACCTCTGCTAATTGGGAGTTTCGTCAACTTAGTTGATTTCACGGCATTGTCCGACAGTCTCGCTCTTCCGAACGAATTCCACGTACTGCACTTGTAATTCGGTATTGTTCACCAGTTGTTTCTCCAGCATCAGGAACCTCTTCAGAGAGCATGGCAATTATCCAACTGCGAAGAATTTTCGTTGAATGGCAAGCTCACGATAAATCTACCACACTCATCACGCTGGTATGTGCACAGAAAGTGTACTTCACATGCCATCTCCTAGGTTGATAGCTTGGGTACGTCCGGCACTTCCTCGATTTGCAAGAACTTGTGCATCATTCGCCCGATGTCTTCAAGCGTGATTGGTATACTGAACCGAGCAAATCTGTGGCTCAACGATGACACCAGATACGATTCACCAAACGTGAGTGTCTCACAACTGTGGCAGGTTGTTCACCAGGTTGAGTTGACTTGGCTTCACAATACCAAAAAAAAAACAGCTCCGCACGATCAACAGGTCCACCTTATCGGGCGTGTGGAACTCAGGATCGGCCAGAACCACTTTAGCCGGGATGTTCCAATGGTTGATGTTGATCTTCGACGATGGAATTGTGCCCGTTACTTTCACCGTCACTAGGCACTCGAGGCTGGTTTGGACGTCACTTTTTACGGGCAAGGGTGCGCAACGCGTTGATACCGGAGATTGGAACGTTGCCTGGCTTCTTAAACAGGACCAGGCGATTGACCATGTCTTCTGTCACAAGCCGCTGTCCAGCAGGACGTGGTATGGATGGGGATGGTTCTTCTTATCGAACGCCTGCACCACTGCGCTTGAATCTTCTGCACCGACGTCGACGGTTGACTCGGAGCAGTGGTAACCGGTGGTGGGATTGCCACAGCTTCCGCGGGAAAAGAAATGTTCGGCATTTTCTCCTTACTGGGTGCCCCATCTTCATGCAGCAACGTGGGGTGCGGGCGCTGACACTTGAGGCACGTCTTGCTGGAAGAGCAGTCTTTGGAACGGTACTCTTTACGCAGAAAACTTACCAAAAACTCACCCGCTCGTGGGTGAGTTTTGGTAAGTATTAGAGCTGTCAAGCGGTGACAGCAGAGTTTCGTCAGGTTATCACCGTAGGAAAGTGATGCTGCAAAAAAAAAAAATCAAAAATAAAACGCATGACATTCCGACCGGAATGTTCCTCGTGAATTCGCGTGAAAATAATTTTCGTGAAAGATGTTTTGCATTGATACGAACGATTTGAGTTTAGTTTAGTTTGTTAGAAGTAATTAATCCATAAAATAAAGCTAAATCTTGCAACAACAGTATTGTACCGCAAGTGGGTTGAGTTAGTTTTGTTTCAAGTAAATGAGTATACAATTAGATGTATGCATACCAGGCAACGCTGGTTTCGTTAAATGGAATTCAGATACCGTTTGATTATAATTTCGTTTGTATGCGTGAGATCAGAAAGATCACACGAAGAAAAGAAAATACATAGACTTCTCTGACGTTTGTGAATTGCGCAAGTATTAGTGCAGAACTTTGGGTAAATTCAAAGGTTTTCTTATAAATTACCCAAAGTTCTGCACTAATACTTGTGCATTTCACAAACGTCAGAGAAGTATATTTACTATACAGTTATTTCAGCTCTACCGTCGGTTCGTGATGTCGTCCCGTTCGCGAAAATATTTTGAAGTGGTGATTATCCCGTGTTTCAAATACCGTCGCTAATAGTTCTCAATATATTTGAGGTAAATTAGTTCCGTATCGTTCAGGTATCGTATCGTTAGTGAAAATCAAAGAAAAAAAGTTTATTGAACAGAAACGGATTTTTGAGTCCCATACCGTATTGATTATCTTTAAAAATGGCGACGTATTTGATCCTCATGAGATTTGATTATTAGTGAATAATTTTGAAGAAACCCGTTGCAGTGAAGATGAATAGAACTATTGATTTATGAGATTTAAGAACCGATTTTGGGCACGGAAGATAATAGTCATAACTAAAAAGAAGTGTTTGTATTATGTCGAAAATTTGCAGAAGGAGAAACAATGTGAGATTAGTGTCTTCTAAAAAAATTAATAAAATTTTGAAACTGAAATTTTATTACATTTTTCATCGTCTAACAGGGGGTATATGTAGGTGGTCGCGTAGCGAAGCGTTGGGAGGGTTTCAAAGGCCAACTTGAAACGCTTTTTAATTCAGCCACCATTAAATTATGCGTTACTATACATAACGCCTTCTTTAGTCCGACTGGTTTTCTTAGCGCAGACAGGAACCAACCGTTCGTCGCTATTTTGTGTACAGAAAAACCTTTCTCAAATTCTCTCAAATTGATCATCCGACTTAGCCAATCAGGAGGCGACACATGTTTAAAGTAGTGAGACGAATATAATACAAAAGTGTAGTGAGGTAAACATTTAGTTTTTAATTTTGCTGGCCTTGTGTAATTTCTTGTTTCGGTTCGAATGCCAAAACTATCGGTCGAAGGTTTTTTATTCCGGATAGGTCAAACACCACGTTTTGTGACCACTCCGGCGAGCCGTCGTCGTCAACTTGTCCTAGGAGCCATAATTCACCCAACAACACGTGACTACGGTTGTTAAGCTTTACCGGCACCATTGCGCTTCTCCGTGCAGTGTGAAGTGTGAAGGCACACGTTATCGACAACCTATCGTTCATCGAACGGCAAAACGGTCAAATTGGTTACTTGCACCCCTTTGCCTCCAACTTTCTTAACACAAGGCGGTTAGGAAACTTCCCAGAATCAGAGAACAACCATGGACGACGGCAAACCTTAATTACAGAACGACACCTGAGACAACGAAACCAACGCTTGAAACTACACTGGAATGGACGATGCAGCAGGACAGCATAAGGAAAACGAAGCAAATAAAAAAAAAACTGCTGAGAAGTAAAAAAGAACCAGAAAAGAGCTTTGTGGAAGAGTTCCCTGATATTGGTTCGTTGCCGTTTGGATTTCCCCCACTAGTAAAGGTAAAGTTTTGTTTTTCTCATTAGCCCAGATAGAAAATTGGAATTTTAATCTTTGCAGATGTAGATATTTCCTTTATTTTGCTGATATTTTTGCTCATTAATAATGTTATTTAAACAAATTATACACTCTTAACTTCGACAGCTAGTTAGTAAAACTTAACAAGATATTTGTAACTAAAAATTATGGTATATTGTTTGCTGGAATCGAATCTGAAAAAGGTAAAAAGATAATTAATCATTTTGTTCGACCATTTTCCACAGAGATGGCGCTGTTCCCCTGGTAGGAAGTGATAAAAATCCCCATATAGAAATTGAGAGAAGTGGGAATAATTCGCTTCGGTGCATATTCAGGTGAAAAAAAGTGAACGACAACTTAAAGAAATTTATTAGGGACTTTGTCGTTCAGTTTTTTCCCGAAAATTATAGTTAATCAAGCTACAATTAATTAAAAATGATTTTTCCCCATACAATTTTACCCGCTTTACTACCAGTCCCCAGAGAGCCAAAAAATTCAAATTTGAGAGAGAAATTCTCTCTCACGAGCTCAATCTCTCAACATGCCATGTATTTTGTTGACACTCGATTTGTGATTTCTCTTTCACAGATTACAAAATATAGTACCTGACACTACAAAGCATGTCTGGTACCTCTATATATGCATTTGCTTTATCATTTGAAGTCCCTCCTTTTTTACATATTCTGTGCAAAAGATACTTTATGCCCCGCCCCATACATAAAATTCGGCGGGAAATTCTGTTAGGGGTGAGCTATTTTGTGTGCAGAATGTGTAAAAAAGGAGGGACTTCGAATAATAATCTAAATGCATATATAGAGGTACCAGACATGGTTTGCACTGCAGTGTCCTCTGTGAACAATTATAGGAAAACAGATTGTGCCTAGTTTCCGATAGATGTCACCGCAAACAACAGCTGTGACATCTGATGGAACATGAATGCAGAAGCTTGACAAAATGATCAATTTAAAGTGGTTTTATTTCCACTGCCGAAGAGAATCACTCAGAGAATGAGTAGCTTCTACTATTCTCTGAGTGATTCTGTTTGACAGTGTATTAGAAAATGATAAGGTATTACCATAGACTATCTAATCGACGATCAAGGCTTTGCTTATCTGCTTCGGCCTACCAGGCGGCCGTTTGATGGTAAACTACGACGTGTTGGCCTTGGCCCGTAGTTTATATCGTCCACGGGTCAATGCAGCCACTACAACGTGGTGGCATGTGTTCGTTTAAAAAAAAAAGTGTAACACGTACAATTCCAATCGTGCCAGTCAACGGACGTGGATAAAACCAATATTTCGGCTGAATTCCTCAAAGTTCGCGTACCTCGGGTTTTGGAAAACATCATATCGTGCACGGAAACGTCAATTTTCTCATGCCCCAGGAGAAACATGTAGACTTTTCCATTATCCCAATCGTTTACTGTTCTGCATTTTCGCTCACTTTGCAACCAATCATAGGCCTCTCTTGTACACTTCACCGTTCGATTTGGCGGTCCGTACTGCTCCAGGACGGTCAAAATCCGAGTCTTGAAAACGCTGAACGGCACTCGCTCCTTCATAAGGTGGCACTCTTTAATGGCTCTGTTTACAGCCTCTAGGGCATTATTTATGGCTGGAAATCCAGGCACGAACGCTCCGTACCAGTTACGGAAGAATTCGTCTAACATGTACTTCTAGAAAAAGCTTACGAAGTCAACGAAATGCAGGTACTTCGCCTTAAATAACTCACATGCCAGCTCAAAGTGCCGCTTCGTAGGCGAGACCTGCATGCGACTGATATCTTTCATGACTTGCTCTACTTGCTCTTTTGCAAACTCCTTGGTTTTCTTCATATGCTTCTGCACATTCTGCATGACGTGAAAATAACAATTCACTAGTTGAGTATTTGACTCAAAAATAGCAAGCACAGCTTTTTTCAGCGCGATTTCTCCGTCAGAGATAAACGTCGCCACTGCCACTGGAATGCCGAAATCTTTGCATCTACCTGCAATTGTAGCGAAAACGTACGCATAGTCCACCTCCTCCTGCTTTGTGACAGTGGCAAATGCCACCGGGTGGGCGTGGCGCATTCGGTCAATGACATCAGAGGGTATCCCTGATGCGTTGTCTATTAGATACAGTCTGCAGCAAAAGTGTTAAACGACGAGAGCAAAGCTAATAGTTTTCTACTGCTGTACACTGTACGAAAACGACCGTTCTCATGATCTATATCATGGCCGATTACAAATGGTGTCTCCTGGTCTGGTGGCATGGCCGAGTTCGATTTGGCCCACTCTTCGAGCTCACCTACACGTTGCAATTAGTTGGAATAACGTCAATTAAATAAGAATCAATAACTTACTAGCATGTCAATCGACGGCAATGGCTAAAAAATTTAAATAGAAACAAGGTCAAAATAGCAGAAAATGACGGTTTTTCTAAAACACACTTCACTGCCTGTGGACGCATAACTGTCCCATGTTACAAAACACAAACATTCGAAAATGTCAAGTCGATTTGTCCCATGTCCAACGTCTCTTCTCTTCTCTTCTTTTCCTTTATTTAACGTCGGTCTCTGTTCCGCAATCTAGTGCCAATCACCGACGGCCATCGATTGCCATCCATTGGCGGCAACCGAATGTGCAGGAAGGCAGCTTCCACACCTGCGTAGGATATCGCACCCATTCACAACACACATGGGCCGGGACCAACCGGCTTTACTTCCCTTCCGAAGGAAGACGTGACCAGAGATTTTTATGCCTCAGAAAAATCCCACCGACCTCGGCTGGGGATTGAACCCAGACCCATTGGGGTGTTAGAAAGCAGTCACGCTTACCACTACACCACCGGCGCCGACATGTCCAACGTCCAATTGTAATGTAATGCGCTGTATAAGGAAGTTTTAGTGAACAGCCGAGAAAAACAATAACAAACCACTGTCAAACCTTTTTTTTAATGTTGAGGTTATTCAGAGGAAAACATTAGGCAACTTTACATGGCGTTAATATGCGTGCTTTAAACTTCACTAATATTGCTGATCCACAGAAAACATCAAATTAGGCGAACCAAAGAAGAAGAAGAAGAAGAGTAAGTACCGTAGCTGTTAAATCTCCTGTTCACTGGTAGAAAATTGAATGTTGAGCTGCAGTTACATTGTTCTTAAATATGCAGAAAAGTGGAAAACAATTTATGTTTATTGTAGATTTTGCTCCCAATTATGCTCAAAGTACCAACAAAAACATTTTAAGAAGACCGGAATATAATTATTAGCGCTTTGAAACTGTGATTTTGTCCAGTGTTCTGGTGAGGTCGAACTACTTAGTGCAGCCGGATCGAACGCAGCCCTTTTCGATTTATTCTCTTGTTCCGCAACATCACTTGCTTTCCCGAATAAAAATAACAATAAAGTTACAATAAAATAACAATGAAAATAAAATGCAATGTACTCTATTGTTAACAATCAATTTCCTTGTAATTTTATTGTACCGGTTAATGTCATGACAATATATTTACAATAAATTCTATGTATTAAAAATCCTCAGTAATGCAAAAACAATACAACTTATTGCTATAAGTCCAAATTTGTTCGAGAAAAGAATGATTAGGCTATAGTAAAGGTGCATAACAATCCCCCTAATTTATTGCAAAAGCGATATTCTCAATAGAAATTATTGTTATGAACAATAAGTTATATTGTATTTTGTATCTTGACAATAAACTGTATTGTAGCCACAATGGATTTAATTGCATTGTGCCAATAAGTTCTTATGTTATTTTAAGGTACATTTTTATTCGGGCACGGTGTTTTTTGAGTGTATCTATTATTGATTATCTAAATTTTAGCGTGCGCGCTACATCAAAGCTGAGTAAATTAATAACATATTTGGGATTCTGTCCTTAGCGTGTAGCGCGTATCATCGCATCACACTTCGTTCCCTCGTTTTTCTTCACTGCCTCCACCATTTTGTAATAGAACGCCGTGGCGCACCCGTTCAATGAAATTAATTCTGTCTTCGCAAAGGTGTAGAAAAGTAGTGCTCGGTATAGTAAAAGAACGCCATGGACACCAGTTGCGTGTTGTGCGTTCGAAGTTAATTTTGTTTCAGCGAAAAAAGCGAAATTAGAGCTCTGCATTATTGCCCGGAAATGGCACCAATAACACGGCGCACATCGGTCGAGTTGGAGCGGAAGGAGCGGAGCAGAAAAGCGAAGCTCCTCTTTCTACAAAAACGGGTAAGCTGTGTTTTACAGTAGCGTCGTGTAACCTCACAAGTGCTCCAACTTTAAAAAAAAGTAGAAGGGTCTGTGCGGGGCACGAACGGAAGCTTGACGTAGGACCGCTAGTGGATGGAATAAATGTGAAGAGCATTTAGTTCTTTTAATTGATCAATTATCCATTATCTCAACTCTTTCCGTTTTTGAATTGTAGGCGTACCAAATTTGTACAAATTTTTTTCAAAGAGAAAGTTGATTAAGAGAATCAATCAAAATCACTTGCACCCCTGCTTCCAAGTTTGGTTACAAGATTACAACTCTGGAGAGCATTTTGTGTGGTCGTTGGGGACTTGTGGTTCTGAGTATGGACAAACAAGCACAGATAAATTCTATTCCAACTCTTTACTGAGGTAAGCTTGATGACCCTGAAAAGGCCCGTTTTATTGAAGAGGACATCAATGGCCACTTACGCTTGGCGTGTTTAGTGTAGGTGACAGCATCACGGACCTCATTTTCCAGGAACACCTTCAGCACACCTCGTAGATCAGACCGGAGATATGTTTGACACCACCACAGCGAGCCAGACGACCGATGGCGGTTATCTCGAAGAACTTTGCGATGACGCTTGGCGCCTCCTTTACCAGACCTTTTCCTTCTTTGCCACGACCAGTCAAATTGTTGCTTGTTGGGTGTGAAGGAGTGGACTAGCCACCACCTTCCTACTGCTGCTATTGCTGTTCACCACGCCGTCCGAAGCGAAAATGAGCTAATGCCATTCAGCACCGCTCTTTTATATCTTTTCAGGTTAAAGCAGAATGATGTGCAACCAAGTGGTATAAAAGCTACAAAGACTCATCCTATTATGAGTAGTTTGCTATCAAGTAGCGACACTGGCTCTTTTCCTTTTGCGTACACGGCGAATGAGAACGACCCAAATTTGAGTTTAGTTCACTCATAATCGCCAAAAGTGCAGGAACTCAGCGATGAGTAAATTTGTCTCATGGGTTCCTGTGGAAAACCTAAAAAATCTGACAGAAAATGAGGAAATTGACGAAAATTTTATTCAGTCTCGGAGTAGTACAAATAGACTGAGTAAATCCAATCTTTACTTTTCTCAAATTCGGGAATTTTTCCCTGGAAAAACCTGGGAAAACATGAGGCAAATTTACTCATCGCTGAGTTCCTGCACTTTATTTCTTATTTCTGAGATAACTAAACTCAAGTTTGGGTCGATCTCATTCGCCATGATATCACCTTAAAAGATATCGGCGCCGGTGGTTAGCGTGATAACCTCTCAACCCAGCAGGCCTGGGTCCAATCTCAGTCGGCGCCACCGGCATGTTCTAAGGCATAACATCTCTGATCACGCCTTCCTTCGGGAATTAAAGTTGTTGGTCCCCGGTTGAGTTGATGGGTCGATTGGTAGGGTCCAGTTGTGGGAGCTGCCTCCCTGGCGTCGGTAGCATTCGAGCTCAATACGGAAAACAAATCTCACGTCACTTTTCAATAGGTCCTATCTACATTGATCGATTCTCTTTAGGAAAAAACTCGGCTTCACAAATGTTTCCTGCCGTCTTCGTCGAATTAGATGCTAGATTGTTGCTTCTTCCATCGAAAATATCCGGCCGTAGAGATTCAAAGTTGATCAAAATAATTTGTACCCCTGCTTCCAGTTTGATTACATGAGCATTTTGTGTGGTCGTTGGTTCTGAATATGGGCAAACAGGTAGATGAATTCTATTCCTACTCTTTACTGTAATAAGCTTGGTGGACCTGAAAAGAGCCGTTTTGTTGCCAAAGTTGGTGATGATTTAACCCCCGAAACCAAACAGAGTGCGTCTCTGTCACTTCAAAACGTAGGTGACATCCATGGCCGCTTACGTTTGGCGTGTTTAGTGTAGGTGACAGCATCACGGATCTCATTTTTCAGGAACACCTTCAGCACACCTTGTAAATCAGACCGGAGATCCATCAGACACCGCCACGGCGAGCCAGACGACGGATGGTAGTTATCTCGAAGAATTTGCGTTTGGTTCTGAATATGGCGATGAGTGTGCAAAATATTACGCAATTCCATCCACCCTATTCGCACGCGCCCGAGGATCGGAGGTGAATGCCACTTCGACTTGTTTCGTCTACTTACTACTCTCTGACGACTGTGCTGGGGAAGCAGCATATGCATGTAGGTAATTGGTGGATTTGTTAGTTAATTCGACGCTTTTGGACAATGCTGGACACATTTACCAGTTTTTTAATAGTTTCTTGTTGAAAATCAACATTCGGAATGCATTGTTATCGATGCGTAGCCATATTTCTGATCGATTGGTGATAAAATTATTGAAATTGGACCAGGGGCAGCTGAGTTATTAACGTTCACAATCTTTCTTAATTTGTTACATGTTCCATTTTCGGTTTTCACAAAGTGTACCCCCATATAGAAATCAAAGACGTAGTCCTACGTCAAAATTTTTTTGTATGATGAATTCAATTCGAAAACGAGAATAGAGGTGAATAATTATTCGTAACTCGGTAAGAAAACACATGGGCTCTTCCAATTTGGCCAAATTTCAAGCAGTATTTTGCAATAGTTTTGTTGTTTGAAAGGTTGAGGGGACGCCACCACTTTTTCATTCTGTTCTGATTGTAACCGCCATTTTCTTTTTGTTTTTTTTTTTCTGTGTTCAGGGATTGCTTGTCGGAAAAGCGCCGCTGGTTTCTCGCGGATCCGAACCGAAGCAAAAGTCAGCTCAGGTGGCGGACCCAACGAAAGGAGCCAAAGGCAGCCGGAAACGGAGGTTGCGAAAGGTGAGCGATCTAGAATTGAACCACTTTCAACAATCAATACGAAACTATCGATTTTAAATTGGCTCATTACTTGACTAGCCTATTGGTCCCAAGCAAACGATTAACGTACCCCATTCTAGTCGAAGTTTTAGTACTACACAATGTTTGTTTTGATTCGCTATGAAAGTTTGACAGATAAAATGAGGGGTTTGTGGATTTTCCTATGTTTCGAGGGGTGAATCGATTAGCTTGGGACCGAAGAGAGTACCAGAGCTGAGCCAAAAAGTTGAGTACGTTTCTTCGGGACCTTCTAGTCTTAGAGTTACCTTTATGCTTTTACCGTGTGTCAGGAACTTGGTCTAACAACTTCCCCACACCCGATCAGACAATTCATCCGACTCGACCCAGTTGTAGGACTTGTCTGACTGTGTGTGTACACCTACCCTAGCTTTAACGGCGGAATGAAAAATCACTCCCGATTTGTAAAACATACATTCTCTTTTCTATACAGGATCCAACCGAAGGGCTGATGCACACTCCTGAACCTCGACAATCGAAGTCAGGATCGGTTCCAACACTCAGCCCAGCGAAAGGTCATGAGGGCACCGGGAAGCGAAAGGTGTGTGATCTAAAATTAAACCTTTCATAGATCAAGCGATTCTTGAGGTCCCGAGTAGCACACTTTCGTCACAATCAGTTGCAGCAACTTGTTTGTGGCTGGAATAAGTCGTATAGAAGTTTCTACCACCGATTTGCGACAAGTGTGCTACTAGGGGTAGGCCTAATCAACGAGAAATTATTCATATAATATTCCCCCTCAATCTGGTAATGTGAGTTTGCGCAGAAGTGCAGAGAGTTTCGTCGGATCGACATTTTAACGTTTGTTTACAAAAGCTCTTACGTCGAAATGAAAATTCGCTCTAGATTTGTAAAACATAGGGGAAATGGATCTAATGTCGGCCTAAGTGCCCCTAATTTTTGCCCATACATAAATTCAGCAATCGACCTAATTTTGAATAGCGCCCAAAAATATCCATTAGTACCGTCCCAATGACACGTTCATCGAGATAAAACTGATAAATAGCAGATTTTTAGCGATGGGCCCAATCTTAGATCCATAGGCCAACATTACAGCCATTTCCCATACTTTTTCTCTTTTTTACAGAAACTGACTAAAGGGATGCGCACTCCTGAATCTCGGCAACCGGAGCTCGATTTCAAAAATCAGCCCCCGGAAGTGGAATGCACTACCGGAATGCACACAAATTTCAAATCTTAATATCTTATTTACGCTACAGATTGTGTTCCGTTTGCTCAAATTTAAGTTTACTTACTTTTGAGTACCGTAAACCGGGGGCAAATTGATCACCCGGGGGCAAAATTCATCAAACTGCTATACGTTTCTTGCTGCCTTATATTACTTTCAGTTATCTATTTTAAGCATAAGCTGAGCTTTGAGCACATTCATAGATCTTAATTGGTGAAGTTTCATGCAAGTGATCTATGACTGCAAACACATTCTTTTATACGTTTGCTGTACTGTATGCCAGATAATAACTCCCTTGATCAAACTACGTAGCATAAATCTTGATAGAGCCGGAATAAGGCTGTAACTGCATTTGAAAACAAAGACTTCTCTGGATTATTTCTTGGAATTCAGAACTCGCCCACGCAAACCAACATTGCCTTCGGTGATGCTGGTTTGCGTAGGCGAGTCTTCACTTTCTGGAAATGATCGAAAGAAGTCATTGTGTACAAAAGCAGTTACGCCCTTATTCCGGCTCTATCAAGAAATAGCGTGAAATCGGTTTGTGGTTATCATGAGAGCAAGTCGATCAAGAGAATTAGAAGCAAATTAAGAATGCAAGTAATTTTGATCGATTCCTTAATCGAGTTTCTCTCTTGATAACCACAGCGTTACAAACCGATTTCGCACTATTTTTGCTACATAGTTTGATAAAGCAGGTTCTCATTATTTGCTGCTGTGTTACCTTGAATATAAGAGAAACTTTCTACCAATCAGGAATCAGGAACTATGGAATATGCCGATGTAAAAATCAAGACTTCTTTTTTAAGGTTCAAACAACCGTCATTGATTTTTCAATCATCATTATAAAATCAAAAGCAGTTTTTTCGTTAAAAAAAACTACCTCGGATGAATGGAAGTTCTTGAAAACGATCCCTTTTGAGAACGTTAAGCCCCTCGTTAAATCCTTGGAATATGGATTTCGCTACAAAACTCCAAATAGGGGATCCAAAGGAGTAACGTGCTTTTACAACTGCCGTCGAATAAAGGTGCATGCCAAGGTCCAGTGCAATCGGAAGGTCATGGTGTTCATTCCTAATGCCGAGAAGGATGAGTGCAGCGTGAGCATTAAAGGACAGCACACCTGCAACGATATGGACTTGAAGTCGATGGCGAAAATGCCCTTAAAACAGGAGGATTACAACACTATCAACCATATGCTTCGTGCTGGGTTGCCGAAAAAGGATACAAAGAAGCTACTTAAGGCGCGAAACAGCCACATCTCAACCACCAAGTTAAACTACGCGGTGAAGGCAGTGACACATTGTCTTTGGGTAAGAGTTTTCTTATTATTATAATTACGATTAAAAACCAACAAGAGCACATCAGTGCTGCATAATTTATGTCATTTCTGATTTCGCATTAAACAACAATTCAATCACACCAATCAACAGCACCAATAGATGGGGAATTGTCTCATGTTTCCGATAGAGTTGTCAGTTTACATGATTGAATGATCGTTTGCGAGAAATCAACGAAGAAAGTGAAAAGTGTCCACGAACCTGATGCAGTTTACTTCTAACTGTTTACGATGCATGGATTCAGGATGACAAGTCGATACTGCGTATATAGATCTAAAAGCTGCATTTTTTTTAAATAATCTATTTATTTGTCAAGGCTCAAATGCGTTAGCTTTGCGGAGCCGAATATTTTTTACAATATTGTGTGTGAATATCATTTTCTTACAACTAATGTTAGTAGAACGGGGGCCGATTACTCGCGGTTTACTCGAGATTAGGGATTACATTTATTGATCATTTGGAGGGAGGACAAGGGAAAGCATTTTGAACTAATTTAAAACTTAAACGTAAAGGATGACTAAAGCACAACACATGAAACACATACATCAACAGCTTTAAGAAAGTCGTAAATAAGCTTCATAAAGTCGGCAAGCCAAGACGTCTCTAATTGGCCTAAAGGGTTGTTTTCCTCGGACCCTAAGGGAATCACACAGAACGGATCTCGCCTCATGATGCAAGGAACAGGACCAAACAACATGCTCGATGTCGTGATAACCGTTTCCACAGGAGCACAAGTTGCTGTCGGCAAGCGTAATACGGAAGAGGTGGGCGTTTAACGAACAGTGATTGGACATGAGCCTGGACATTACACGAATAAAATCACGACTCATATCCAACCCTTTGAACCAGGGTTTGATCGACACCTGTGGGACAATAAAAAAAAGTAGAAGGGTCTGTGCGGGGCACGAACGGAAGCTTGACGTAGGACCGCTAGTGGATGGAATAAATGTGAAGAGCATTTAGTTCTTTTAATTGATCAATTATCCATTATCTCAACTCTTTCCGTTTTTGAATTGTAGGCGTACCAAATTTGTACAAATTTTTTTCAAAGAGAAAGTTGATTAAGAGAATCAATCAAAATCACTTGCACCCCTGCTTCCAAGTTTGGTTACAAGATTACAACTCTGGAGAGCATTTTGTGTGGTCGTTGGGGACTTGTGGTTCTGAGTATGGACAAACAAGCACAGATAAATTCTATTCCAACTCTTTACTGAGGTAAGCTTGATGACCCTGAAAAGGCCCGTTTTATTGAAGAGGACATCAATGGCCACTTACGCTTGGCGTGTTTAGTGTAGGTGACAGCATCACGGACCTCATTTTCCAGGAACACCTTCAGCACACCTCGTAGATCAGACCGGAGATATGTTTGACACCACCACAGCGAGCCAGACGACCGATGGCGGTTATCTCGAAGAACTTTGCGATGACGCTTGGCGCCTCCTTTACCAGACCTTTTCCTTCTTTGCCACGACCAGTCAAATTGTTGCTTGTTGGGTGTGAAGGAGTGGACTAGCCACCACCTTCCTACTGCTGCTATTGCTGTTCACCACGCCGTCCGAAGCGAAAATGAGCTAATGCCATTCAGCACCGCTCTTTTATATCTTTTCAGGTTAAAGCAGAATGATGTGCAACCAAGTGGTATAAAAGCTACAAAGACTCATCCTATTATGAGTAGTTTGCTATCAAGTAGCGACACTGGCTCTTTTCCTTTTGCGTACACGGCGAATGAGAACGACCCAAATTTGAGTTTAGTTCACTCATAATCGCCAAAAGTGCAGGAACTCAGCGATGAGTAAATTTGTCTCATGGGTTCCTGTGGAAAACCTAAAAAATCTGACAGAAAATGAGGAAATTGACGAAAATTTTATTCAGTCTCGGAGTAGTACAAATAGACTGAGTAAATCCAATCTTTACTTTTCTCAAATTCGGGAATTTTTCCCTGGAAAAACCTGGGAAAACATGAGGCAAATTTACTCATCGCTGAGTTCCTGCACTTTATTTCTTATTTCTGAGATAACTAAACTCAAATTTGGGTCGATCTCATTCGCCATGATATCACCTTAAAAGATATCGGCGCCGGTGGTTAGCGTGATAACCTCTCAACCCAGCAGGCCTGGGTCCAATCTCAGTCGGCGCCACCGGCATGTTCTAAGGCATAACATCTCTGATCACGCCTTCCTTCGGGAATTAAAGTTGTTGGTCCCCGGTTGAGTTGATGGGTCGATTGGTAGGGTCCAGTTGTGGGAGCTGCCTCCCTGGCGTCGGTAGCATTCGAGCTAAATACGGAAAACAAATCTCACGTCACTTTTCAATAGGTCCTATCTACATTGATCGATTCTCTTTAGGAAAAAACTCGGCTTCACAAATGTTTCCTGCCGTCTTCGTCGAATTAGATGCTAGATTGTTGCTTCTTCCATCGAAAATATCCGGCCGTAGAGATTCAAAGTTGATCAAAATAATTTGTACCCCTGCTTCCAGTTTGATTACATGAGCATTTTGTGTGGTCGTTGGTTCTGAATATGGGCAAACAGGTAGATGAATTCTATTCCTACTCTTTACTGTAATAAGCTTGGTGGACCTGAAAAGAGCCGTTTTGTTGCCAAAGTTGGTGATGATTTAATCCCCGAAACCAAACACAGTGCGTCTCTGTCACTTCAAAACGTAGGTGACATCCATGGCCGCTTACGTTTGGCGTGTTTAGTGTAGGTGACAGCATCACGGATCTCATTTTTCAGGAACACCTTCAGCACACCTTGTAAATCAGACCGGAGATCCATCAGACACCGCCACGGCGAGCCAGACGACGGATGGTAGTTATCTCGAAGAATTTGCGTTTGGTTCTGAATATGGCGATGAGTGTGCAAAATATTACGCAATTCCATCCACCCTATTCGCACGCGCCCGAGGATCGGAGGTGAATGCCACTTCGACTTGTTTCGTCTACTTACTACTCTCTGACGACTGTGCTGGGGAAGCAGCATATGCATGTAGGTAATTGGTGGATTTGTTAGTTAATTCGACGCTTTTGGACAATGCTGGACACATTTACCAGTTTTTTAATAGTTTCTTGTTGAAAATCAACATTCGGAATGCATTGTTATCGATGCGTAGCCATATTTCTGATCGATTGGTGATAAAATTATTGAAATTGGACCAGGGGCAGCTGAGTTATTAACGTTCACAATCTTTCTTAATTTGTTACATGTTCCATTTTCGGTTTTCACAAAGTGTACCCCCATATAGAAATCAAAGACGTAGTCCTACGTCAAAAAAGGTGCATTTGACACGGTGGACCATAATATCTTGCATGCCAAGCTGGAGATACTTGGCGTCTCGTCAACGGCTGTGGACTGGTTCAGAACTTACTTGGTGAATCGCTAAGAACGGGTTAAGATTGGCGCGTCGGGATCGGATGTTTTCTCAAACAACTCGGGAGTTCCGCAAGGCAGTAGCCTAGGACCGCTACTGTTTTCTATCTTTTTAAACGACGTCACCTTTCTGATACCTTCAAAATTATTAAAAGTCTCTCGGACTTCTGGGATCTCCAAAATATGTGAGGTATTTTTGCTGACTGGTGCTAAAGAAATTTGATGAGCCTAAGCATCGAAAAATGTAACATTATTTACTATCACCGAAAAATCGAACCAATCATGTTTGACTTTGCTCTCTACGGACGCTGTCTTGCTTATGTAGAGCGCATAAAGTATCTCGGCGTTACCTTGGATTGCAGACTCACTTTCAGAATCCACTACAAAGACATCTTCTCCAGAGCTAATCGACAATTGGGCTTTGTTTTCAAAATTGCCGACGAGTTCCGTGACCCGCTATGCATCAGGTCACTCTACTGCTAGCTGATGCGATCCTTATTGGAGTCAAGTTTAGTTGTTTGGTGCCCTTTCCATGCTAGCTGTCTCTGTACGTGCCCCAACAGCTCATCTGATACATCCGTATTTTTACCCTTCGGAAAATGTCTGTGTGTGTGTGTGTGTGTGTGTGTGTGTGTGTGTGTGTGTGTGTGTGTGTGTGTGTGTGTGTGTGTGTGTGTGTGTGTGTGTGTGTGTGTGTGTGTGTGTGTGTGTGTGTGTGTGTGTGTGTGTGTGTGTGTGTGTGTGTGTGTGTGTGTGTGTGTGTGTGTGTGTGTGTGTGTGTGTGTGTGTGTGTGTGTGTGTGTGTGTGTGTGTGTGTGTGTGTGTGTGTGTGTGTGTGTGTGTGTGTGTGTGTGTGTGTGTGTGTGTGTGTGTGTGTGTGTGTTGCTTTTGCAACCGTGAACAATTAATTTTACATTATGTCGATGGGAAGTCAGTCGAGATACGCATGTCGCTTGCTGGGGCCACCGTTCAGTACGTGAGAGTTTATGACCTACCACCAGAAGTCCCGAATAGCGATCTATCATTGGGAAATTTCGTTGATGTAAAGTGTCTGCTGAAGGAAAAGCAATTGGCAGAAGCAAGGGAGTTGAGGGCACGGATGAAAGCGGAAGCTAAACACAAGTCACCTCAAAGGAAGAGCAAGAAGAACTCATAAAATATGTCCCTCTTAATACTTTAATGTAATTAAATTATTTAATGGTTCTCGGCTCCGGGGGTCCTTTTGGGCATTTGAGCCTAACAAATAAACTATTGGAAAAAAAGGATCCACATCGTGTTTTAAAGTAAGTGGAGTTTGCGCGAGTAACCCTACTATATGCCAAAATAAGTTAAATCATCCTCAATTTTGAGTTAGTTTTAGTGGTATTGAAGATGAATTTCTTAAATTTCCTGTTGTCAGTTTTACCTGCTGTTGGTAAAAAAGGTGGCAAGAAATGAAAAAAAAAAACGCGTGTGAAATTACTACTTTCCTCATTTAGATCATTACTGCACGTCAAAGCAAAAACTTGCGCTACTCACAGTTTCAAGAAGCATGGAATCATGAGTAAAAACTTTCTAAAGTGCAAGCCGTCCGAGCGAGAGAATAAAAAAAACCTGAATGTATCCACCAATGGTGAGATCAGACCCTTCTTACTTATTGAAAATCTGACAAACATTTTCAAACCCGCAGTCAGGTGAGAGAAGTAAGTTAATTTCTGCGTCTGAATGTTCATGCTCATCACAGATTGTGGCAGGGAACACTCAGGAATGCACGAATGTGGACATTGCGGCTTTTGGCGCACGAAATGGTCTCCATTGATATGCATATACCTACTTGAATTTTGATGGAATTGAAACCATTTGATGTGACTTTAGTTTACATCAGATTCTAAACACTTCTCGGTAGTACCCGGGTCATGTGTGGTCAATGAATTGAACTTTCTTGTGGTATGATGCGCCACAATATAAGTTTTGGCTGAAATTTTGGTCACTTCCTGAGAGGCTCCTAGACACGGCCTGGTGTAGCCAATGTTCCTGGTGCTAAATATAATCGCCAAAAATGTTTATTATAACTTCTCATGTGATTTTATGTGTTGAATGAAAGGTTTTGCACGGGAACAAAACAAAAATCCGAAATGAGAAAAATGACTCATGATTTCATGAACATATCGTATTTATGAAAATACACCATGAATAATATTCATGATATCATGAGCTATGTTTGGGTAACGCACCCAAGATTCCCGAAATCATGAATCCTCCTAGTTAAAATCATGAACTGAATTCATGAGTTTAACTTTTAGTATTTTAACCAAACATAAAAAAAAAAAAATAAATGAAACAACAGGCTTGATTCGAACCAAAAGAACTTTACGATCCATAAACCTATATTTTGGCCACTAGACTATCAGTACAGGCACTAGGCAAAAGACGCAGGCAGTACAGTACTAGGCAAAAGGTGAACACTGTGTTCCAGGTAACGCTTGAAGCGGTCATGATTCCGCTACATTATGCAATCATGAATTTCCATAACTTAATCATAAATCATTGTTATGATTTCATGGGATGGCAAGTTTTTTGATTTCATGGTTTTTATTCATGAAAATGGAATCGGATTTTTTCCCGTGTGGTCATGTCAAGTTTTGGTTCCCGACGGTACCCGATACACATCCGAGTGTGACCAAAGCGGGTCTGGGAATTTATTTGACCGCCAGTGATCTTGTTTTTTAGTTTTCATGTAATGTTGGTCCATCTAAAATACTAGAACTTAGTATGCATCCGAAACAAGTTCAGATGAGGCCAATGTAGTCCCTGGTTCTCAATTACTTCAGTTGAACTTGTTTTGAATTCTCCTTTCATTAAAGGCGACGCATAATGTGCTTTGCCCCATGCCAGAAACATGTAATTTATTTCTTGCACTTGATATACTTGTTTTTCAATTTTCATGGTTTCGCATGATAAGTTTTAGTTTAAGTCAGACACTGTATACTTCACCGGTGGTACCCGGATCTAGTCCAAATGTGACCATCTGGGCACGTTGAACAGGAGAGGAAGTGTGAACGAATCAGTGTATCAAAAAGTAGGAGACAAATTTTGTTCTCCAAGCGATGCTTGTGGATGCGCTTCACACGGGTTTTCTACCATCAAAGCATGCTGCAGGCAAAGCTTGCCTTCTGCTGGTCCACAAAAAATGATATGGAGCCACCTTTGGATCCGAAGTTCCATTTCTGTTCTGTGATAGTATTTAACATCCATATTTATCACGCCATAGTCACGAGTTCAAATCTCATCTAAAGGCAAGTGAGTCAAGAGTGTTACAGGGATTATAAAAATATTATTGCATGATGGGTTTGGTCCAAGTCAGAAATATGTCCGGGTGTGGCCAATGTGGTCTTGGATACTCAATACGACCACCATTGATCTTGTCTTGGAGTTCTCATGTGTCTTTAGCCTCGTATTAAACGGATCACAACCATACCTTCGGAATCAGTTGACCGATTCCTAAAGATATTCAATAGTGTTCTATGGAACGCTGAGAAACATAAAATACTTTATTTCGTTACAGACACACATGAACACATTCACATACAGACATTTTCCGATCTCGTCTAACTGAGTGGATTGCAATATGACACTAACGAAATTCGGTTTTCCAAGCGGTATGCATACCCTTCTTAGTAAGAAGGGTAAAAAGAAAGGAAAAGGTCAACCTCTTCCGATTCCGTCGGAAAGCTGCGTTGGAGAAGAGTAATGAGTTTTGCTCTTGTGGATGCTCGGGATGCGTAAATAATTTATTTTTACTTTGTCGGGAAAACTTTGATGTAACGCAGCATTCCCGGAATAATTAGTTATAATAGACTAATGATGCGCTGGTCGTGAACATTAAAATAATAATTATAGGTTGTAGTTTTATCGCTTTAGGAGAGCACTGACAGAATTTAAATTTGAACATTAAGGTTAAAAAATTAAATTCACTATGTGCCTGAAATAGTGACAGTAATGATCCTAAAATTTGATTTATAGAAATTCTTCTATGATTTTCTTTGCATAAGGTTAGAAATTTAATTCACACTGTAATCTGGCTTTACGAGTCAAATGAACGTTTTATAGAAATGATTATAATAATAATAATAACAATAACAATAAAATTATGACATGCCATCGTTTTTCGGAAACGATAACGAAATATGATCTATTGTTAAATACATCAACCCCTCATTATCGTCTACATGTACTTAAAATGTTGCTCATAATACGTCTAATCATCACTTTTGATGAAATTATGACCGGTAGATACCATGAAGGCTTCACGACTCTTTATGAACGCTGTTTTACTACGTCGCCCAAGTTAGGTGGAATCAAAATTGGGTTTAGCTATGGAAAGAGGAAATTGAATATTTGCTAGGAAACGCGTTGGTTTTGGTGTGATGGATGACGGATGCCAAATAAATTTGCCGAACACCTGCGATAAACGAAGTCAATGAAGCGATGTAAGAATTAGATGGATCACGAAATCATGCTGCATTAATATGTTTTATCAAAGATATTTGCTACGTTTCGATGCTAATTTGAACTACAAACACAACTTTGCTTAAAGAATTTCTAAACTTTAGATTTCTCGAAGCAAATGGCTTATGCTGAAAATATGATTTTTTATTTTGATATTAATTTCGAGCTTAGTGCTTAGTGCTTAGAGTTTAGTGCTCAACTAATGCTATGGCTTTTTCATCTGAAGGGGAAGATGGGGAAAGACCGCCACCCCAAGTAATAAATTTAGTAGCTGAAAATGAGTATTAATTTTCAAACATAGCTATGCTACATACAAAATGTGGAAATGGCTCTAATGTTGGCCTATGAATCTAAGATTGGGCCCATCGCTAAAAATCTGCTATTTATCAATTTTATCTAGATGAACGCGTCATTGGGATGGTTCTAATGGATATTTTGGTCGCCATTGAAAATTAAGTCGATTGCTGAATTTATGTATGGACCCAAATTAGGCGCATTTAGGCCGACATAACATCCATTTCCCCTACCTTTGGACAAAAGTTATAACAATTTAAGATTTATAATTTTTTTTGTTTTGTCACCAATTTTTGGAACTTTATAAGTATAAATATGAGCACAATATAATCCACATTAAAATTTTTCTGCGATAGCTGGTGAAGTAGCGGGAAATAGTGTAAAATGCGCTGGTAAGGTTGCAAATACTCTAGAATAATAAAACCAAAAGATGGCACGATGACATGTTTTACTAGAAAGTTTCAAGAAGAGGTTACAAAGTATGTGTTTGACACATAAAACCTGTCAATTTTGCATTGTATGAGTCACAAACAGCGTTTTTCTGATAGCTGAGTGAGTGAGTGAGTAACAAATCACTGATTGTGACTCTCATGAAGTTAAATAAACAGGTTAACTGATTTCAAACGCTTTCTTTAAAAGCTCTTCTTGTATCTTACCAATACAAAATATGATCAAAGCATATAATTATTTAATAATTCAGAAAACATTGTTTTAGCTGAAATAAGTATTTGCAACAACAGCGCGGAGACGAACCAACCCAGGGCTAAAAATCTCCTTAACTGACATAATCCCAAGCCATCGAAACTTCCTGAAAGTACCAAGGCTGCAAAATGCGTGTTGATTCATAGTTGACATGTCTGGTTCTCAGCAATGCGATAACCCATGCTTATGATTCAGCCACCAATCGAAAGATATGGCTATCTAATTTTCTTTTGAATAGATAGAAACCTAATTGGACCTATAATTGGCCAGCCGGAATGGAAAACCAAGCAAAGTTCCGAGCAAAATGCGTGTCGATTCTTGTTGACACGACTGGTTCTCGGTAATTTGGTTTCCACATCTTAAGATTGAGCCACTGCATGAAATATATGACTATCTACTTTCAAACGGAACAGGCAAGGAACCGATTGGAGTTGTGGGTGGCCAATCGGAACGATAAAACCCGTGAAAGGTGGCTCTGTCGAAATTCGGATTCACCGGGAAAATGGTCAATTCTTAAAAGTAATTCTAGAGCTGCGCGATTTTTTCTAAGTTGCAAACAATCATGATCATAGAAGAAATATACTATCACCATATCGATTTTGCAACCAAGTGGCCAGAAAACGGTCCTCTGGATATCCGGAATCACCGGGAAATTAGTCAATTCCAGAAAGTAGACCTAGAGATCCGTGAGTTTGTAGAAAATTTGAAGAACCCTTAGTTGAGAAGATATATGTCAGTGCCATATTGATTTGATCCCCCGGTGGCCATTAAACGCCCTTCTGGGTATCGTGGTCGGCGTGGTCAGCAATAGCAGCAGTAGGAAGGTGGTTAGTCCACTTTTCTATAACCTAACAAGCAACATGACTGGTCGTGGCAAAAGAGGTGCCAACCGTCATCGCAAATTCTTCGAGATAACCACCATCCGTCGTCTGGCTCGCCGTGGCGGTCTGACGTATCTCCGGTCTGATTTACGAGGTGTGCTGAAGGTGTTCCTGGAAAATGAGGTCCGTGACCTCACTAAACACGCCAAAAGTAAGTGGCCATGGATGTCCTCTTCAATAAAACGGCCCATTTCAGGGCCATCATGCTTACATCAGTAAAGAGTTGGAATAGAATTTATCTGTGCTTGTTTGTCCATATTCAGAACCACAAGCCCCCAACGACCACACAAAATGTTCTCCAGAGTTGTAATCTTGTAACCAAACTTGGAAGCAGGGGTGCAAGTGATTTTGATTGATTCTCTTAATCAATTTTCTCTTTGAAAAAGATTACTACAAATTTGGTACGCCTACAATTCAAAAACAGAAAGAGTTGATAAAATAGATATTTGATCAATTAAAAGAACTTAATGCTCTTCACATATTCCATCCACTAGCGGTCCTACGACAAGCTTCCGTTCGTGCCCCTAGGCACAGACCCTTCTACTTTTTTTTGACGTAGGACTACGTCTTTGATTTCTGTATGGGGGTACACTTTGTGAAAACCGAAAATGGAACATGTAACAAATTAAGAAAGATTTTGAACGTTAATAACTCAGCTGCCCCTGGTCCAATTTCAATAATTTTATCTCCAATCGATCATAAATATGGCTACTCATCGATAACAATGCTTCCGAATGTTGATTTTCAACAAGAAACTATTGAAAAACTGGTAAATGTCCAGCATTGTCCAAAAGCGTCGAATTAACTAACAAATCCACCAATTACCTACATGCATATGCTGCTTCCCCAGCACAGTCGTCAGAGAGTAGTAAGTAGACGAAACAAGTCGAAGTGGCATTCGCCTCCGATTCTCGGGCGCGTGCGAATAGGGAGGATGGAATTGCGTAATATTTTGCACACTCATCGCTATACTCAGAACCACACGCTCCCAACGACCACACCACTGTGTGGTGGTGTTCGGTCGTCGAAATTAGTCACAGCAGCAGCAGCAGTAGCCGAGGGGGGCGACACATCTAAATCTCAATTCTAGATGCTCAAAAAATCTCACACTAGCGAATCAATCTTCGAAAAATCATCTTTCATTTCTCGCATCTACTTGCATCGTGCTTCATATTTTTGCAGGAAATCTTCAAAATCGACATAAATCTTCCTTCTATCTACTCATCGTGCGTGCAGCTAGCCACAGCAAAACACAATCTTTTCTGCATCGTAGATAGAGTCGCCCCCCTCGGCAGTAGCAGTGCTTTCAGCGTGTGGCGTTGAAAATTGTTCTCCAGTAACAACGAAAGGCTGCCTGCAAGCAGCGAGCTGCAGAGCCCACATAATAAACCATCAAAGGAGGAAGAAGCTGTACCGCTATGCTATGGATCGGAATCAGTAGCTCTTCGTGAGTCGCTGCGGGTCGGTCATCTATGCCACCATGCGTGTCACCTTCGCTCCAAACGACATACAGCTCGACAGCCTCATCCGTATTGAACACCCAGCTCAGAATTACTCAACCATCACTACAAAACGGTCCTTTTCAGGGACACCAAAAATTTGTTAAAGAATATTATTTGGACATTGGTCAAGGTCATCAGTTCCCGCAAGCAGCTAGCTATCAAGGCTCAACCTGTCTATAGAAGGTGTGGTATTGTAGGCCTGAATGATTGGTACAATTAGTTTTAGATTCCTCGGCTTTCATTCCGCACGATTCGTTTCTTTCGTTTAATCAATCACCCTTGTAGTGACGTCGAAAAAATTGTTTCAATCGGCGCTTACATATGAAATTTAATGTAGATTATAGTTTTGACGTAGGACTACGTCTTTGATTTCTATATGGGGTACACTTTGTGAAAACCGCAAATGGAACATGTAACAAATTACGAAAGATTTTGAACGTTAATAACTCAGCTGCTCCTGGTCCAATTTCAATAATTTTATCACCAATCGATCAGAAATATGGCTACGCATCGATAACAATACTTCCGAATGTTGATTTTCAACAAGAAACAATTGAAAAACTGGTAAATGTCCAGCATTGTCCAAAAGCGTCGAATTAACTACAAATCCACCAATTACCTACATGCATATGCTGCTTCCCCAGCACAGTCTGATTTACGAGGTGTGCTGAAAAATGAGATCCGTGATGCTGTCACCTACACTAAACACGCCAAGCGTAAGCGGCCATGGATGACATCTACGTTTTGAAGTGACAGAGACGCACTCTGTTTGGTTTCGGAGGTTAAATCATCACCAACTTTGGCAACAAAACGGCTCTTTTCATGGCCACCAAGCTTATTACAGTAAAGAGTAGGAATATAATTCATCTGCCTGTTTGTCCAAATTCAGAACCAACGATCACACAAAATGCTCATGTAATAAACTGGAAGCAGGGGTACAAATTATTTTGATCAACTTTGAATCGCCACGGCCGGATATTTTCGATGGAAGAAGCAACAATCTAGCATCTAATTCGACGAAGACGGTAGGAAACATTTGTGAAGCCGAGTTTTTTACGAAAGAGAGTGTCGATGAAGATAATCGATCAGTGTAGATAGGACCTATTGAAAAGTGACGCGAGATTTGTTTTCCATCATGAGCTCCAATGCTACCGACGCCAGGGAGGCAGCTCCCACATCTGGACCCTACCAATCGACCCATCAACTCAACCGGGGACCAACGGCTTTACTTCCCGGAGGAAGGCGTGATCAGAGATGTTATGCCTTAGAACATGCCGGTGGCGCCGACTGAGCTTGGACCCAGGCCTGCTGGGGTGAGAGGTAATCACGCCAACCACCGGCGCCGATATCTTTCAAGGTGATATCACGGCTAATGAGATCGACCCAAATTTGAGTTTAGTTATCTCAGAAATAAGAAATAAAGTGCAGGAACTCAGCGATGAGAAAATTTGCCTCATGTTTTTCCAGGTTTTTCCAGGATTTTCCAGGGAAAAACTCCCGAATTTGAGAAAAGTAAAGATTGGATTCACTCAGATACCAATATTCCGAGACTGAATAAAATTTTCGTCAATTTCCTCATTTTCTGGCAGATTTTTTAGGTTTTCCACAGGAAACCATAAGACAAATTTTAGTCATCGCTGAGTTCCTGCACTTTTGGCGATTATGAGTGAACTAAACTCAAATTTGGGTCGTTCTCATTCGCCGTGTACACAAAAGGAAAAGAGCCAGTGTCGCTACTTGATAGCAAACTACTCATAATGGGAGGAGTCTTTGTAGCTTTTATACCACTTGGTTGCACATCATTCTGCTTTATCCTGAAAAGATATAAAAGAGCGCTGCTGTATGGCATTAGCTCATTTTCGCTTCGGACGGCGCAGTAGGAAGATGGTGGCTAGTCCACTCCTTCACACCTAACAAGCAACAATTGACTGGTCGTGGCAAAGGAGGAAAAGGTCAGGTAAAGAAGGCGCCAAGCGTCATCGCAAAGTTCTTTGAGATAACCGCCATCGGTCGTCTGGCTCGCCGTGTTGGTGTCAAACGTATCTCCGGTCTGATCTACGAGGTGTGCTGAAGGTGTTCCTGGAAAATGAGGTCCGTGATGCTGTCACCTACACTAAACACGCCAAGCGTAAGTGGCCATGGATGTCCTCTTCAATCAATCCTCATCAGTAAAGAGTTGGAAAAGAATTTATCTGTGCTTGTTTGTCCATATTCAGAATCGTGTCACCAAACTTGGAAGCAGGGGTACAGGTAATTTTGATTGATTCTCTTAATCAACTTTCTCTGTGAAAAAAATTACTACAAATTTGGTACGCCTACAATTCAAAAACGGAAAGAGTTGAGATAATAGATAATTGATCAATTAAAAGAACTAAATGCTCTTCACATTTATACCGTCCACTAGTGGTCCTACGTCAAGCTTCCGTTCGTTCCCCTAGACACAGACCCTTCTACTTTTTTTTGTATGTTATCTGACGGGTGATTTTTCGAAAATCTTCATTAAACCTTCCAAAACCTTCAGCAATGTAGTGTACCAATAGCGTACCTTCCGAATCTGAGGTTCATTTTTTTGAGGTACGTTTACCATACTTACTTATTTAAAACTCTTTAAAATACATTATATGTAAAAGCTGACTTCGGATTTGGATTCCTCGTGAAATTTTAGCCCGATTTGACCAAAAAAACATATTACTTAAGTGTATTCTACGCTCTTTTATGACCAAAAACGTGATTTTATAACAAATATATCCAAATACTCTTGAATACCTACTTCCAGCTAAGCATTATGTTTACCCCTGAAAGTAGATATCCAACAAACATGGAAAATGGCATTTTTAGACATCTTTAAGCAAACTTTATCAATCTGTATGGGTAAAAGTTGAACGTACCTCAAGGCAACTCCAGTTTATATGGATAGGATGGATGATTTTCTAAGGAAAATTGAATTTTTATGATTATTTTAGAAAGTACGTAGTTTTGTGAAAATTTCGTGGACTGCTGGTGATTAAATCATCTCAAAATATTCTCACAAGTTCCAGAAACAATGTGCATGGGTACTTTAATGTGCTGAATCACTCCAGAAAATTTTGGATTCACGTTGGAAAGTACGGGATCATCCCAAAAAGTTTGTAATCATTGCCGCAAGAACAGAATGTTCGGAATCTTTCCGGAGGTATTGAATCACTTCAGAAATTTCATAATTATTTAGGAAATTAATAATCATTTCCGAAAGTACTGAATCATTTCTGAAACATTCGAAATTACGTTTAAAAGTACTGATTTACTTCAGGAATGTTTGGAATCACTCCGAAAAGCACTGGATCACTAAGGAAAGTACTAATCATTTCAGAAAGTACTGAATAACTTCTGAAACATTCGAAATCACTTTAGAAAGTGCTGAATTACTTCAGGAATATTTGGAATCACTCCGAAAAGCACTGAATCACTTACAAAAGATCTGAATCACGTTTGAAAAATTGGAAATAACTTCTGAAAGTACTGAATCACTTCAGAAAAGCTCGGAAAATGTTCGGATAGTATTGAATGACTTAACAAAATTTCTGAATTTCTTTGGAAAATACTAAACCTTTCCAGAACATTTTTATTCGTTTCCATAAGAACTGAACAGTTTCGAAAAGAATCACTTCACAAAACTTAGGAAAGTACTGTATCAATTTTCTCAAGTTTGCAATCACTTCCTCAAAAACTGAATCACTTCAGTAATGTTTGGAATCCCTTCAGAAAATACTACACAATAGAAAAATCCCAATCACTTTGGGGAGAATTTGGGGGAATGTTCAAAATCTCTTTGGAAAGTACTGAAACTCTATAGAAAATCAAGGAATCAGTTTGAACAGTACTGAATTACAGCAGGAAAGTTTAAACTCACTTCATAAAGTACTGAATCACTTCTAATAGTACAGACATAATTGAGCGTGAGAATGATTCACTGCTCGCGGTCACCTGTATTACAGCAACAACAAGCAACAGAAGCAACATACAATCCCCCTTATTCTGCGAGTCACGTGACTCTCTGTCACCGGTGAGGTGACAATTGTCAATTGTCACCTCACCGGTGAGAGAGAGTCACGTGACTCGCAGAATAGGGGGGAATGCGTGGGATTAGCATACTGCAATGCATAAAAACTGGTGATCTCATACTTAACAATATCCAATTGCAGCGCCGGCCGCGTCCAAATGTAGGTCAATTAGGGAATGAATTGGAATGTGCTGAGGTGATTCTCGCTTTGTTGGAAAACGAGAAATCCTCCTTGCTTCCACAAATTATTCAATAGTTGTTCAACAGGATTCACTTATTGATTCTTATCGATAAGCCATATTAGCACTTACTTATGACACATCTAAAAAGGTATCGATTTTGGCAATATATGTTAAGGCTCAATTTACTTAGATGCATTTTTAAAAAATTCAAAAGCAGTTTTTTTCGACGCATTATTTTAGATTGCAAAAAGCTCGCGCCATTTTGTATAAAATATCAAAAGGAATCGAATAGTGCGAGCTTCTCGCAATCTGAAATAATGCGTCGGAAAAAACTGCTTTTGAAATATTCCAAAAAGCATCAAAGTAAATTGAACCTTAAATACAGTCAACTCTTCCCAACTCGATGTCCACAAGCTCGATATCGAGTTATACAACCATAGTGAAAATAAATGCCATGGCTACAGCAAATTTGAATTGGTTTGTTTTGTCCGAGGTTTTGCCCACGAATGTTAAGGAACATTTCTAGAAATTATTCATTATTTTTCCTGAAATTTGAAAAAAGTCAAGTTTGATATGAGATAAATAAGAAAAGAAAATGGTGCTAGGAAAATGTTGACAGAAATTAAGAATAATTTCAAGAAGTAAGCACTTAGTAAATGTTCATGGAAAATTAGAGCGATTTCCGTCCGTCGGGTTTTTGTTGCGTGGCAAATGCCACCTTCGCCACCTGTAGAGTATGGTGCTGCTCATCGTGCAGCAGCTGTAAAGTGCAAATGTTTTGCAACATACTATATCAACTAGATATGTAATACACTATTTGAAACAACGTCGTCAACGTCAGGGGCGGGCGCATCGTTATTAAAGGCGTAGGTCATTGGGTGCGACTACTTAGCTCAAATTTCAGGAACAGCACTGCCTGACAGGAACTGCGTCAGGTGAAAGTTGACTTCTCCGTGTTTTCTGTTCACCCAGGTCGAAAGAATCGGTATTAGCCTGTGTGTCCATCTACCGTTCTCCGCTGCATCCCACTCCTGCTGCCACTTAACCATCGACATCGTTCTCACCAGCTTTCGTACTCCTCTGGTTTCCCTTCGCATATAGCACTCGTTGTCCTCCACCAAGATGATGCCGATTGGGAAATAGTTCTGTACGCACTCACGACTCGCATGGCCATGAGCCGGAACGTACTGCTCAGCTTCGCGTGGTTCTGCTTCGTTTTCAGCGCTTCAATCCAGGCTGGACCTCCATACCTTAGTATCGATGAAGACACACTGGCCAGAAGACGCCTCTTGCTGCTGCTTGGACCAGAATTGTTCGGCATTATTCTGGCACGCATATTCGGCATTATTCTCACACGCATATTCGACGTGGCTGTTGAAGTTCAGCCTGTCGTCGATCATCACTCCCAGATACTTCAGCACGCGCCTCGTAACAATGGCGTGCTCTCCGACGGTGATTTCTACCCGCTGCACTGCTTTGCAGTTACTGACCATCATAACTTCTGTTTTGTGGTGGGCTATCTGCAGTTTCGCTCCTTGCATCCAGTTACCAATCGTATCTATCGCCTCGGTCGCCAACATTTTCACTTCTGTTACCGTCAAGACGACGTCGTCCGCAAAGCCAACGATCTCAACTCCTTTGGGCAGCTTCATCGTTAGCACACCGTTGTACATCCCGTTCCAAAACGTTGGACCAAGGATGGAGCCTTGTGGAACCCGGTTCTGGAAATAACTCCTCAGGATCCTGCACAGATAGTCAGGGACCCTCATTCTATGCAGCGCCTCGGCGATGGCCTCCCAGCTGGCGCTGTTGAACGCATTCTTGACGGCGCAATATCGATCTCCTCTCCGCTTCTGTTTGGACGCCTTCTCAGCTATAAACTTGAATTGCCTTGAGGTACGTTCAACCTGTACCCATTGTTTCTGGAACTTGTGAGAATATTTTGAGATGATTTAATCACCAGCAGTCCACGAAATCAATATAAAATAATCATAAAAATTCAATTTTCCTTAGAAAATCATCCATTCTATCCATATAAACTTGAATTGCCATACCAACCCATATTGCCATATTGAATTGCCATACCAACCCATACAGATTGATAAAGTTTTTCCTACTTTCAGGGGTTTTTCCATGTTTGTTGGATATCTACTTTCAGGGGTAAACATCACTATGGAAAAATACCAAATGTCTAATCACCGAATGTCTGAAATCAGCGCATTCCCTAACACAGACTTAAAAATCGAATTTAATGCAGTCATTCTATCAACTTTAGTGGTGGTGTCTGAAGAAGAAGAAAGAAGAAGAAGAAGAAGAAGAAGAAGAAGAAGAAGAAGAAGAAGAAGAAGAAGAAGAAGAAGAAGAAGAAGAAGAAGAAGAAGAAGAAGAAGAAGAAGAAGAAGAAGAAGAAGAAGAAGAAGAAGAAGAAGAAGAAGAAGAAGAAGAAGAAGAAGAAGAAGAAGAAGAAGAAGAAGAAGAAGAAGAAGAAGAAGAAGAAGAAGAAGAAGAAGAAGAAGAAGAAGAAGAAGAAGAAGAAGAAGAAGAAGAAGAAGAAGAAGAAGAAGAAGAAGAAGAAGAAGAAGAAGAAGAAGAAGAAGAAGAAGAAGAAGAAGAAGAAGAAGAAGAAGAAGAAGAAGAAGAAGAAGAAGAAGAAGAAGAAGAAGAAGAAGAAGAAGAAGAAGAAGAAGAAGAAGAGAAGAAGAGGAAGAAGAAGAAGAAGAAGAAGAAGAAGAAGAAGAAGAAGAAGAAGAAGAAGAAGAAGAAGAAGAAGAAGAAGAAGAAGAAGAAGAAGAAGAAGAAGAAGAAGAAGAAGAAGAAGAAGAAGAAGAAGAAGAAAAGAAGAAGAAGAAGAAGAAGAAGAAGAAGAAGAAGAAGAAGAAGAAGAAGAAGAAGAAGAAGAAGAAGAAGAAGAAGAAGAAGAAGAAGAAGAAGAAGAAGAAGAAGAAGAAGAAGAAGAAGAAGAAGAAGAAGAAGAAGAAGAAGAAGAAGAAGAAGAAGAAGAAGAAGAAGAAGAAGAAGAAGAAGAAGAAGAAGAAGAAGAAGAAGAAGAAGAAGAAGAAGAAGAAGAAGAAGAAGAAGAAGAAGAAGAAGAAGAAGAAGAAGAAGAAGAAGAAGAAGAAGAAGAAGAAGAAGAAGAAGAAGAAGAAGGGTTTGCTCTACTCTGTCGCCCTGGAGGAGCTTTGGAATGATGTTGGTAGTTCGAAGAGAGACAGCTTCTCCCCTTCCAGCGTTCCCACTGTGATATTCTGGATAGAAATTGTCTTCAAAACTAACTCTTTGTCGAAATATTGGTGGCCCTGAAAAGGGCCGTTTTGGTTGTGGTTTTGGAATGATAGACTGAATAAATGATTATGTTTGAAAAATTTCAGTTTTTGCTCCGATCAACAACCATACGGGGCAATATGAGCACCCTAGTAAAAGTTAAGGTTTTGACAGGTTTTCACTAGAAAATAACATGCAGGAATCAAGTGAAATAGAAACATAAGTTCTTTTAGCAACAGTTACGTGTATTGCTCGCTGTAGAACCAGCGGATCAGTAAAATGTAATATAGTGAATGCAATGCTTGTTTTCTTGACTGCATATCTTATAATATTCTAGAGATTTTGAGCTAATGTTACATTTCCATTATTATCTTAGACATGTAATTGAATTTTGATACGGTTTTCATGGAGATGCATATTAGAAGCATTTTCAACAAGTTTGTAAAAAAAAATAGATTGAGTTAATAGGTATTATGCCCAAACGAACGGTGGCCCATCTCGCCCCGTATGGTCTTCTTGCCCCCATCGCCTCTATTGGACTGAATTCGGAAACGCTCATGTCCAACCGGTTTTCGTTTTGGGCTGGAAATTCTCTAAAGCAACATATTTAAAAAATATGGGAAAATCCGGAACATAATTAAAAATTCTTGAAATAAACGTAATAACTAATAAGTAAATTATATCTGGGTAAGTATCTGGCAAGACGATTGAAAATCTGGAAAATCAAATAATTCAGGAATACTGGCAACGCTGTCTTGTTTCATGCCCGTAGAGACAACCGACACTCATCCCATTTTCAGTATTTTGCTACCCACAGTATTTATTGTACCGTCCCTGTATTCATAATATACTACTCGACGCAGGTATAAAACCACCCTCGACGGTCGAAATGTCATCATTACAGTTTCAGCATCGAACTGTTCGTGTCGTTCGCAGTATGTCTGGACGTGGAAAAGGAGGCAAAGTCAAGGGAAAGGCAAAGTCCCGTTCGAGCCGCGCTGGATTGCAGTTTCCAGTCGGTCGTATTCACCGTCTACTCCGAAAGGGCAACTATGCCGAGCGTGTTGGAGCCGGTGCTCCCGTCTACCTGGCTGCCGTGATGGAGTATCTGGCCGCTGAAGTTCTCGAGTTGGCAGGAAATGCCGCTCGTGACAACAAGAAAACCCGAATTATCCCACGTCACCTGCAGTTGGCCATCCGCAACGACGAAGAGCTGAACAAACTTCTTTCCGGAGTGACCATCGCTCAGGGTGGTGTCCTGCCAAACATCCAGGCCGTCCTGTTGCCCAAGAAGACCGAAAAGAAGGCCTAAATTCGATCGAAGTTCCCACCCTTTAACAAAATCCGTCCTTTTCAGGACGACCAATTTGATGGTAAAGAGTTTCGTTTTCAAAACAGTTTCCTTCGTGGTGCGCAAGGAGTGATAAAATGAATCCATTAAAAACATGGTTGAATCTTTCTGTCATGCTCTCCCTAGTTAATTGATATCCTCATCGAGTAAGTTCGATGATGGTTGATTAGTGTAGGCGTGTCTTGAATTCCAAGAAATTAACCAGTGCAGTGTTATCATTCCATCCATATCTAAAATTAAACTAATGACTAAATTTTCAATAGCGCCCTAAAATATCCATCAGTACCGTCCCAACGACACGTTCATATAGATAAGATTGGTAAATAGCAGATTTTTAGCGATGGGCCCAATCTTAGATCCATTTCCCCTACCTTGCAGAGCTGCGGTGGCCCTGGACTTATGGCCTACATTGATGCAGCGGAATGAAATTCATTAGCAAATTACGGTTGAGATTTCAGAAATGATCGTGGTGTGCGTATTGTTCCTTCATTGCTCAACATTTACCGTTGCCGTTGGGACTTTCCGGTCTTCTTTGCTTAGTCAACCGGTTAATCGTATTGAAGCGATACTTCTAGATTATTATTACGCCTATACTGTGGGCTCATAGAACAATAAAACCGAGCCTGGTTAGTAGGTGAACACAAAATACCTTGGGAATGATCGTGACACGCTTCATATGGATGACGAATCGTTCTCATCTCATCCTCAGAAAATGGTACCCATTATTTTAATCGGCATCCTTTTGAAAAATTCCCCTCACAAAAAGGCTTTTCATGTACTGCCAGAGGGTAGGGGGAGAGGGGCAATTTAATTATTACTAAAATGAACGAAATTTACGATGTGCACTTCCATCGTGCAAACTTTATTTTGATTGCCGAAGCACACTCAAAAAATTTACCACATAGGTATCTAATGGATGAAAACCATGTGAATTTCACATAGCTAAAAATCCCACCACAAAATCACATGAATATCAGGAGGCCGATGAAAGTCATGAAAAAAGTGTCGGAAAGGCATTAGAAAATTAATCGTTAAACTCTTTCTTGATAATGTTGTGGCCCTGAAAAGGGCAATTTTTCCAACGCGCTCGGCGTAGTTGCCCTTGCGGAGCATACGGTGAATACGACCGACTGAGAACTGCAGCAGCTGGGCATTCCATGACGGCGGCCCAGTATACCGGAGCACTGGCACCAACGCACTCGGCGTAGTTGCCCTTTCGCCCCCAGGCTCTGCTGCCGCTGCTCTGCTGCCGTTGCTCTGCTTCCGCTGCTCTGCTGCTCTGCTGCTGGGTCGACGATCGGATAGACAATGATGGAACGGGCGACCTTGTTGGACGCTTATATAGTAGAACAGAAAATATCAGAGGTGTCAGATACTCGCATCTGATGTCTCAGTTGGAGAAAGTATAAGAATATAAAAAAATCAATCGATTTTCACCATCTTTAGACAATGGTTTACTTTTAACCATTTTTCAATAGTTTACAGAATGAAATCAATAGTTTTGAAACATTCAGTAAATTGCTAGAAATATTTCCAATTGATTGATGCCATTATCTCGTAAATCTATCGAGAGATGGTTGAGTTATTATCGTTCAAAATCTTTTAATTTTTCGTAACTCATCCAAAATGACTGTTTTCAATTTTGTACCCCCGTATGTTGCCGAAAGACGTTATCCAACGTCAAAAAAATCTGACCTACAAAGCAGTTCAAAGGGAATTTTCGGATAAGTCTGAGAAGAGTGTGGCGGTCATTCTGAAGAGTGTACAAAGGAAATTATTATTAAAATTAAGGGAATTATTACCAGTTTATGGATTACGTAGATTTTATGGGAATATAGAAAAGAAATATGATTGAATTCTAGAATGATTCAAATTGAACAAAAAAAAAAAGGCGAAGATATCCGTGAAAAGTTCGAAGTAAATTCAGACTAACAAAAAAATCATGATCCGGGACGCAGGAAAAATATAAATTCCGAAATTTAAAATCATTGCAAGATCCTGAAGCTTCAAATATGAAGCTATCTGACTTTCATTTTACAAATAAAATAAAATAATTCTTTGGCAAAATGGTCATGCGAGTAGTGGAGCTACCCGTAGTTAAGGTAAACTGTGGGTGAGTTCCACGATGTTAGGCTTTGATTCCCACTTCAGTCCAGTGAATTTTGCTTCAAAATAAAATTACCTCCTGTCTGCTGTGTGTTGTGTGTTGTATGATGTCAAGAATTGAACTGTCAATCTGATCAACCTCAGAGTAATATAAGAATTATTTAGAACGAATAAAATCTTTAAATTCTGGTTCCTGCATCAAAAAGTAAGGACTTTATTGTCTATTAGTTCAAAAAAATCCATCGCATCAAATTTCCTTGATTCTTTGCTTCTCATTCTATTTTAAAAAGTTACAGTTTTAAAAACCATTCTCCATATTTTCTGTTGTTTTTTACCCACATTTCACTAAATTTTTGAAATGCTGCGTAATGGTTATTTGAAATTTTTGGGCACATCTTGTCAATACTTTTCAACTTTTGGATGATTTAAGCAATGCTAACAAGTTAAGTTATAAACATGTAATTTATAACCATTCTAGTACTTTAAATAAATTCCAGATGATCATACTGACCTATTTTTACGAGAGATTGGCACATCACTTTGATTTCAATAGCATAATGTAAAAAAGAGGATTTTTGGAGCATTCCAGATTTTTCCAGATTTTATATTTTACCTGGTCCAGATTTTTCTGAAAATGACATGGCAAAGCTGCATGTAATACACATTCATAAGGTTCCACTTTTCGTAGTTCTTTCACTGAAAACGAATCTTTCTCATTTCGTAACTCGCAGGAGTAAACGTTTCTCATAACTGACTAAAAGTAGCTCACTTTCAGAGCAATTGAAACTAAAAAAAAAACCTGTCCGCACTCAAAATTCGCTGGAAGTCTTTCCTAACTTCAAAATATCACCTCCCCTGCCTCCACCAGGCAACATGGAAATAGATGCATTTAAAGTGCATTTTACAGCTGGTTTGATACATGAAATGCATTTCAGCTAGCCAATGCCGTTCGCTAAGAGAAATGTAAACATGTTTCATGAAAATAATGACAAGTTGTCCAGTCCCATACCTAACCAACTTGGTGAAGAACCAAGAAAAGAAAAACGAAAGGAATACTCTAATCTACTTGAATGTTAAACTTTATTTCCGATATATTTCGTAAACTGATCAAATAGGAGGATGTATCAGCATAATAATAAAAATGTGTTCCTATTCGTATTTTCCTTCTAAAAAGCCATGGGAAGGTCATAGAAGCAAACATTATCGTATGTATCTTGTAGTGCTTTTCGCATTTCTTGCGAATGGGTCCAGTCACGTGTTTCGCAGACGACTTTAACCTGAAACGAAAAGTTAAACAGGACATTACCACATCACCATACGAGACCCCGATGACGTGCTTAGAATGCGGAATGACAAATGGTTTCTCCTAATAGCTACTTGGTCACTGTTATGTTTCGCCATTAGATCGTGATTCCCTGGCTAGTACTGCAATCTCTGTTACCGGTGGGGAAGGGTGTCCATTTGACAAGATAAAACTTTATGTATCACGTTCACCTCATGCAGCAGTAGCTTTTCATCTGCTTTTTGCCACCGGATGCACTCACATTTACACCGAAACTTTGCCCAGCTACAAACAGCTACATATACTTACCTCTACACTGTGAATGTCTCGAATGAACGCACGTTCGTGCATTATATCCTTAATGGAAACACCAAGTTTGGCCAATAAGTTACATAGTTTCGATACACCACCCGGGCCATCACTGACCGTTACTGTAAATCTATAAAGCCACAGGAAAGGCAAAAGCAAACCTCGTAACGTGCTGCAAATGTGCATTAATGTTGTTATCGAATTACCTCTGCAAACGACCATCTGCAGCTAAGCCACGTTCAAGACATCGACCGAAAATGGTGGTGTCAATGTTTCCGCCGCATATTAACAGTACAACCCTATATACCGTTGTAGATGAAAGGTGAAAAAGAAACATTGCCATTGAAGTCTTCTTTGCTGGTAGATGTACGACCCGATGTGGGTAGGTATACCTTTTTCCTTTGAACTCGTCCAAATGACCGGCCAACATCGCAGCTAGACCTGACGCACCGGCGCCCTCTACGACGCATTTTTCCTGCTCGACTAGTCGCAAAATAGCCAGTGCAATCCACTCCTCTTTGACTACTATCATCTTGTCCAGCAGTGGAACCGTGGTAGCGAAAGCATTGTAGCCCACCTGAGGTACGGCCAGACCATCCGCTAGTGTTTCCTTGTTCGGAGTGTAAATGGGTGCCTTGTTTTCCAACGCTTTTGTGAAACTAGGACACTTTTCCGATTCTACGCCCTGTGAAATATTAGAGCATGGGGGCAGAAAAAGAGAAGATATTTGCTACTGCTAGACCGACAAACATAAAACTAACACGGTCATTCCATGTCCAATCGTGTTTATGGATGATCAAAATGAAACATCGAATATCGAAACAATAACAATGCAGGTTTTTATGCGATTTGACATGGATCGATTCAACATCAACTAACTCACAATGATTTTGGTTTGGGGGCTTAAATTCTTGATGGCAGTTGCAACTCCAGCAATCAAACCGCCACCTCCAACGGGAACCACAACAGCATCGATGTTGCTCACTTGTTCTACAATTTCCAGCCCGATTGTGCCCTGACCGGCCATGATGTGCGGATGATCGTAACCATTGATGTACGTTAGGCCAGTTTCATGAGCCATTTTCAATGCAATCTTTTTTGCCTCACCCATGTCAGAGCCCTGTGTGGGGGAAAATCGGGAATCTGTACTAGTAACTGTTCGCTTGGATGATTTCTGTTGAACGTGCCCGTTTGGCCAAGCGTGAAATTCTCTCGAGCATCCCCGCGGTTGTTTTTGCCCCAGAAACTCACCTGTACGATTACGTTGGCATGGTAGTCACGGCATTTCTGTATCTTCATCAGGGAAGCTTTCGACGGCATTATCACGGTGACTGGTATGCCCAGCTTCCAGCCATGATAGCAAAGACCCTTGAGAGATAGAAAGGATAAACAAGTGGAAAAGAAGAGGTGATTTAATTTCCTAGCACATCAGATGCCTGTAATAACTGGAAATCGAACAGTGCACGGCATTGTAATGAATACATGTGACTGCATGGTGTTAAGTGTTCTGTTATCATAATTGTTGCATTTAAAAAAAGTGATAATGAGTGATTTATTAATATAAAGAGTATACGTCCCTAGTCTTGGCAAAGTAAGCCAGTCATTAACTGCATTCTTCATCATATCTTAGCAAGTATTTGATATGCAACAATATTTTGCCCTTGAAATTACAACTTTGCCATCAGCTAAATCTTCTGTGAAGCTGTTGCTTATAATAAGGCCTTTATTGCGATGAAAGTTGCCATATAGGGTTGTCCTTAATATGACAAAAATAAGATTTAACTATTAATTTATGATTAAAGCATAATGAAACCTTCTACAAAGTTGTAGATAACGAAATTTAACGAAACTTTGCTGAAAATACTTAGGGCCATCCCTCCCTCCCCTTCGTAGACTATATTTACTAGACTTTTCTGAAACACCTTCCCACCCCCTAAAGTCTACGTAGGCTTTCATAATTATGAAAAAATAAAACCGTTGTATTGCCTAAGATTATATCCTATTTATAATTTTTCAATATAAATAAATGAATATTAGTTCATCCGGCTTGTTTGTTAGCACCGAAAAAACATCGATTTTACAGTACTTTTGTGAAAACATAAAAGCTTGGTATGAATGTGATTCAGTATGATAAAAAATCCGTTCATTAGTTTTAAATCACCAATACACTTTTTTAAACTGATTTTTACTTGAAAATTTCACCAGTATCCGATGTATTATCAATAATTCAAATTACGATGTCAAAGATGATCGTTTTTAATTCGTTTGTTGAATTTTTCCAATAAAAATGGGGAAGTAAACATTGATCCCATTATTGTATACATGGATAAACAAAGATAGTTTATAAATTCTTTCAAATATGCATAAAAATGTCTCAAAACGTCATCAAAAATTTAAAACGGTATACGAACGGATACTTGCTTACAATGACTTCATCAGAAAACTTAAGCTTGTACGACAAAATAGATTTTTTTTTTCAGTTCGATGTCGTAGCTGTCGACACAAGTAGCTACTAGCTGCGTGTTTTTTTTTTCTGTGTGAGTCACGCCAGACTATTGCGATTTTTCAATAGCGACTCATTGTTGCGGCGCTTACTCATTGTTGGAAGTTTGTTTGCTTTTGCCGCCTCGTTGGAAGCACAACTAGTGGAGTTGTCGGTGAAAATAAAGCCTGACGATACGATTCAGCTTCCCACATGACTCGCCAAAACCATCAATTGCTAATTTTGTGAAATCGCTGGACGTGGATCTCCCATTGCTACATATAGTATAGCAGAGGGAAAATCTATCGATGCTTTGTTGTTTGCTTTACGGAAAAAATCCATTCCGAAATTCGTGAACCTCAGGTACCCTGTTCTGCAAAACGGCAACATTTATCATGAACTGTAATAGGGAAAATGGATGTAATGTCGGCCTAAATGCCCCTAATTTGGGCCCATACATAAATTCAGAAATTGATAAAATTTTCAATAGCGACCAAAAATATTCATAAGTACCGGCCCTATGACACGTTCATCTAGATAAAATTGATAAATAGCAGATTTTTAGCAATGGGCCCAATCTTAGATCCATAGGCCAACATTAGAGCCATTTCCCCTATGTCAACATTTAAATAGTTTTTCAATAATTTCAATATTTTAAATGGAGTGAGGAAGGAAAACAACGGAAGACTTGATGCAGGTTTCACCCATCACCAAACTGACAGCAGGCATCTGTCCAGCAGATAGCATGGACACACTTTCAACAAATCAACACTATCTTCGACTTCCATTGGAGCGGCGGGAGCAAGTACTCCGGATACGTTCGGGGATCCTTTTGTTCAAGGCATACGGCCAGTTTGATGACACGTTCCAGCCACTTACTTTGTTTCGAACCACCATTCTGATTATACGGCTCAGCTGCATCACTAATAATAAAAACAATATTCTCGACGGATCCAGCACAGTATGGATAAATTCGACCACAATTGAAAATGACAGCTGCAGCTTTGCATGTGATGCAACTTCAAGATTTCAGGAACGCTAATCACACTTATGGTTTCATGGATCACGGAATCATGATTTTAGTTTGTATTTTCTGTAGCGTTACGAAATCGTTGGTCGCGCTGAACAGGCGTAAACATTGTTCATGGATTTGGGATTTATTTGACGAAAATGTGATTTACTCGATCACGTTTGTGGGAAATAAGTCATGAAATAAAATTAACTAGCAGATCAGGTTTTCGTGATTTCTTGTTCAGGAATGGCGGAACTGTTTGTTTTTGCGTATACATAACCGTGAACAATTAATGTTCCATTGTACCGATGGAAAATCAGTCCAATTACGCACCGTTCAATATGTGAGAGTTTACGATCAGATGTCCCGGATAGCGATCTTACATTGGTGCTAGAGAAATACGGTGATGTAAAGCGAGTTATGGGAGAAATTTCTAGCTGTCTTGGGCCTCGATATGCTTACAGGTTTGCGGAGTCTATGTATGGAGAGCGGAACGATCAAAAGCAGCCAGTAACAACAACGAACGGTAGACGAAAACCAACAACGGAATGAGGAAGAGACCAGTACGTGCGCTTGTGTAGTGACTGGAGGTGCATTGCCAAACAGGAAGGAAGCAGTTGAGATCCTGGAAGAAAAGGTGATAGTGACGGATGTGACGTCCTCGGACGCCGAGAAGAACAATGGAGAGGAAGCAAGCGGAATACTGAACTATACGGAGAAGGAGCGGATAAAGGACGAAGAAGAGGCCATGCGGTTGGCGCTGCTGAAGGAAAAACAAAACGGATGAAAGCGGAAGTTAAACTCAAGTCACCTCCAAGCAAGAGTAATTATAATATTATTTAATGCACAGATAAAAATTCTGAATTTTAATAGTGATGTAAATATTCATTCACGTAAACTTGTATTTCGATTCACACAACCGAGAAACTTGTAAACAATGTTGTTTACAACAATCGGCTTTTGTATATAATATTTTCTACATTGCATGAAATGTCTCAGATTTTTACATGATATATAATGTAAACTTATATGATATGTGACGCTTTATTTATGTGCATCATACTGAACAGAAATTTACACTACTTTTTCGAACTGTATGGTTCTCGGCTCTGTGGAGCCCTTTTGGACATTTGACCCTATCAAATAAACTATTGAAAAAAATCTTATGTTGCCCAATACCAGCTGTGTACTGTTAGAATGCATGGTTGAATAAAATACAAAAACAAAATCACATTAATGTATCTATTTCTAAGTGCAAAATAATAAGACTCGTAGACTTTTTGCTACCCCCTATCTCCCTCTAGAAATTCTACGTCGTTTATGAACGAGGTACTCGAGAAACTTATGGTTATTTTTCTATAACGGTTTTATGGCTTAAGATATAGGGTGCCCAAAAAAAATGTCTGCTTAGCATAACTTCAAACTAAGCGTGAAAAGTAAACTTCTGCAACTATTTAAAACTTTTTAAGTAGCCAATTTTTGCTGAAGAAAGTACCTTTTATAATATAGCAACGATAAATTTTCAACAACGCTAATACCATTTTCATTGTTGATATCTTCAGTTGAGAAAAGAAGAGGGAAGCATTTCTTGCAGCAATCGAAAGGTGGTGTTTCAATGTTTATTTTGATGATATAATGAAAGCGTGATCGTGAGAAATACAGTCGAAGCTCTCTATAACGATTATTTTTATAACGACTGGTTCGTTTATTTCTGACATTCTTTATAGCGACTTTCTTCAGTAAAACTTCTCAAAAACTTTCCACGTGGAATATGGATACCGCCTTATAAGATCTATCGGAAATCAGCGGTAATGGCACTATCGAGTAACCGCCTCGTCATGTTTCGGTGGAGTTAAAAGATTAGACAAAGTCGTCCATTCTTCACTAGTAGACTGGCAGATAGTTATGAGATTTTTCAATAGAAGCAAGGAGTAATCGAGTCGTCGTCAATACCAATATGGCTTTTATTGAGCTTTCTATTTCTACTACTTTGTTGTAAATGACGAAGTTTTTCGCCATATTATTCATGCTAAGTACGTCAATGCAATATTGCCTGTTGAGCAATTTATCGAGTATGTGAGAAGAGCATCATAGGAAGATGGATTACTAATCAATTATTCTGACGTTATATACAAATGTTCAGCAAAGTTGTAGCTAAAGTTCCCATAATTACAGATAGAATGTATCCGTATATCATTGTGGCGAATGGCTAGGATAAGAAGCATCAAAAATTCACTTTTCCCATACTAATTCCCATATATGCACTTCAAAGGGCCACTGCAGTATGCGATCGTAACCAAATGTGTTTCAATTCAGGTCCTGAATTTGAATCGATTATAATGTAAAGCAAAATCGTTATTTTTAACCACACTAATATTCAATGATCTATGTAGCGATTTTATCACGACAATAAAATACCCATTCCAAGATTTTTATACCTAAAAACAAGTGTATTTTATTCAAATGAAAGAATATATTAAATGACACACAAGCAGGAAATCACAAACACGGAGAGTAAGCAACAACATAGACTATGTCGCTTGCGATAAACTCTCACACTAACACTGCACGCTTGATTATACAGGTAAAGCAATGAAAAAAATTGTGATATGCTATTTTGTTCCGATCATGATGATCGGAACAAAATAGCATAGCACAAATTTTTCCATTGCTTTACCTGTATAATCAAGCGTGCATGTTAGTGACTACGATGACAAACACCATTATTTTGCTCCTTGCTGTTAGTGATCATCCATCAATATTTGACATGTTTGTTGTACGGCAATTTGACATGATACAATTTTTTTGGATTCTCTCCACACAAGTGGGGAACGCACCTAACTGTACGACGACAATCGTTCAACCTTGATATACGACATGTGCGACATCTTCAAAATGACAAAGCAACACGAGTAGCCAAACCTCCCGCAAGAGTAACCATATTAGACCTCGAACTTTATTAGAGTTCACTATCGTTGGATTGCTCGAGGAAAGTAATCCAAGTCCCTACGGTAATGATCATTTGCCAATCAAAATTTATATTATCAATGGTTCATCTTCTACTAGCACGGTTGACATCACTCACGATCTCACGAAAAACATTGATTGGTGAAAATTCGCGACCGTCATCATCGATTGTGCGCTGCGAGCACAGACGTTACGTATTCCGGGTGTTTCCGTTCGCAAGCGATCTCCCACGCCGTTGTGAGATAAGCATTGCACCGCAGCGAACAGCGAGAAGTCCACCGCGTTTAAATGCTTCCGTATACACGGTAATGCCAAAAAAAAAACGCGGTTACTGGCGTCGGTTCGTCGATGGATTTTCGCGAGAGACTTCCATGAGAATTCGCTATCGGTTCAAACCAAGGTTCGTGATCGTCCGTCGGGTATTAACGAAATCGATTCCCCGTTTTCGATGGTGGAATTCTCACTTGCTCTCCTCTCATGTAACAATTCAGCTCCAGGAATGGATAGAATCAAGTTCAACTTGCTTATAAATCTCCCAGACGTCGCGAAGATACCCTAGTAGCACGCTTGTTACAAATCAATTGTAGAAACATATATACGACTTATTTCAGTCATAAACAAGTTGCTGTAGCTTATTGTGATGAAAGTGTGCTACTCGGGGACGCTTGTTGAACTTATTCAATACATTTCTGGAGTACAACATTGTTCCGGATGACTGGAGGCAAGAGTTATCGCCATTCGAAAACCCGGTAATCCCGCGTCGGATTATAACTCGTACCGTCCCATCGCGATGCTGTCCTGTATACGGAAATTGTTGAAGAAAATGATTCTTTTTCGTCTAGACAAATGGGTCGAGTCAAATGGTTTACTTTCAGATACGCAATTTGGATTTCGGAGAGGCAAAGGAACGAACGACTGTCTTCCCGAGCAAAGTCTGAGATCAAATTGAAATCTAAATTTGATGTTGTGATTTCACTGATAATGGTTACTCAGGTTGCTGTTATTTTGGTCGTTTTAACGGTTAAAATATCAAAATTGAGAGCCAAAAAAATCTTCCTGTGATATCACATTGAAAACTATTTCTGCTATCAGTGAGAGCAAACTGAAAACTCAATTTGATATCAATTTTTCCTGTTGATAACAAAACAAGTATTCAATTTGATGTTATGCTAAGGCAATGAAAACAAACCCGCAACAACATATTTTTGAAGAACAAATGTATAGCAAAATGAAATCAAAATTTGGTATCAAATTTGTCAATTGCGTAAACTGAAAACAAAGTATGATTTCAGTTTGATGTTGATATAAAAACATGATTTAAATTTGCTGTCATTTTGATGCTGGACTTTGCTTGGGTTGCATTGATTTCAACTGAAATCCAACTGGCCTATGAGCAAAAACAGAAATTGGGTTCAGTTTTCTTGGACATATTAAGGGGGCTTTTGATTCTGTTGGTTTCGATGTCCTTTCGAATAAACTCCACGATAGTGGCCTGTCATCAGTTATGAACAACTGTACGAGCAACTTGTTGCCTGAGAAATATATGAGCTTTTCTCATGGAAATTCGAAAACTGCACCAATTAGTTGCATGGGTTTCCTCCAGGGATCACGTTTAAGCCCCCTTCTTTACAATTTTTATGTAAAAGACATTGATTGTCTTGGTCTTGCAGATGATGGCGTTGTTTCCGTCATCGGGCCAAGTGAACCGGACCTGCAAGCGCCATTGTAATATAAGGTACACCTTGTCTACTTGAGCTATGAAACTAGGTATCTAATTCGCTCCGGAGAAAACTTAGTTGGTTGTTTTTGACGTTGGATAACGTCTTTCGGCAACATACGGGGGTACAAAATTGAAAACAGTCATTTTGGATGCGTTACGAAAAATTAAAAGATTTTGAACGATAATAACTCAACCGTCTCTCGATAGATTTACGAGATAATGGGATCAATCGATTGTAAATATTTCTAGCAATTTGAAGAATGTTTCAAAACTATTGATTTCATTCAGTAAACTATTGAAAAATGGTTAAAAGTAAACCATTGTCTAAAGATGGTGAAAATCGATTGATTTTTTTTTATATTCTTATACTTTCTCCAACCGAGAAATCAGATGCGAGTATCTGACACCTCTGATATTTGCTGTTCTACTATATAAGCGTCCAACAAGGTCGCCCGTTCCATCATTGTCTATCCGATCGTCGACCCAGCAGCAGAGCAGCAGAGCAGCAGTACCAGAGCAGCGGAAGCAGAGCAACGGCAGCAGAGCAGCGGCAGCAGAGCCTGGGGGCGAAAGGGCAACTACGCCGAGTGCGTTGGTGCCAGTGCTCCGGTATACTGGGCCGCCGTCATGGAATGCCCAGCTGCTGCAGTTCTAAGTCGGTCGTATTCACCGTCTGCTCCGCAAGGGCAACTACGCCGAGCGCGTTGGAAAAATGGCCCTTTTCAGGGCCACAACATTATCAAGTTTAACGTACGTATGCGAGTATCTGACACCTCTGATATTTTCTGTTCTACTATATAAGCGTCCAACAAGGTTCCATCATTGTCAACAACATCAGCCCAACAAAACGGCCCTTTTCAGGGCCACCAAACTTTCGCAAAAGAGTTATTAAGGAATATTCCTAAAATATAATATACACAATTAAGTACAACACATAACAGACGTTATCCAACGCCAACCCTGCAGTCGTATCTAGTATACAACCCTTCCAAATTTTTTTCTAGGAAGCATCATCACAGTTACAGCTTCCACTAAAGGGTAGAACAATCACTCAAAGTGTATCTTTCAAGTATTTAGGTGTCTGGTTCCAACAAAGAATCTTTTTTTTTCAGTACAATTACCGGAACTTGATGGGGAGCACACCCGAAATATCTGATCAGGTTGTACCGAACAATCCTCTTGTCAGTACTGGAGTACGGTAGCTTCTGCTTTCAATCCGCGGCAAAACACACATCCTGAAGCTGCAACGGGTTCAATACCGTTGCCTCCGAATCGCGCTTGGCTGTATGCACTCGACGCATACGATGAGCCTCGAAGGACTCGCGGGTGTTCTCCCACTGACAGATCGTTTCGCGGAACTGTCATTCCGATTTCTTATCCGTTGTGAAGTAATGAACCCATTGGTAATAGAAAAGTTTGAGAAGCTGCTCGACAGAAATTCTCAAACAAGATTCATTAGTCTTTATAACGAGTACATGACGCTGGAGATTGGCCCCTCTTCATATAATTTCAATTGTGTTTGCCTACAATACTTTTAAAGTTCCTCTGTTAATTTTGATCTGATCTTGTTGCAATACCATGGAATACCAGATCACCATCGGTCGATGGTTGTTTTTGCAAACAAGTACCACCATGACAGTAACAATAAAAGTTTTTTTTTCACAGATGGGTCAACTATAAACGCTTCTACAAACCTCGAGATAGCCGCGAGTAATTGGCCGCCGCTTTACTAACGTTAGTTTTAAGAAATTTTGTATTCTTAACATTGAATATCGGCTTTGAATCTAAACATTGAATATTAGCCTGGAAAAATACAAGCATTATAAAAAATTAATAACATCTAAGTCGGTGGGCGCATAAAACTCTCACCAGTGGCGTACGTTACTCCGCGCAAAACAAAAATGCTATTTTAAGCAGAATTTTTTTAATATATTTTTTTCCGGTGATAAATGCATATTTTCATATCCGGTAACATCAAGAAGATTCATTACAGTATGAATGTATTAAAAATATGATGCATAATTTTGATCTATGAGTTGTGAAAACCGATAATTTCCTTAGGAGGGCGTAATACTCCACGTTCTCCTAGGTAGTTCAAAATTATTAATTTTATCAATGTGGAACAGATTTCCTTTATCAAAAATCCTTAATGAAAACTGTGATTTGAAATTGATGATCAAAGAGTTGCAAAATGAGCGCATTTTTTTAGGGGGTGAAATATAATACATTAACCTTATATATGATGGAGTCGAATTTTTCGTTGCATATTTAACAAAAGCAAAGAGTGCCCTAGTAGGCAAGTAAACATTTGCACTCATATAATCAGGTTTCATTAGAATTCCAGGCCCTGTTCCAGAAAGAAACAAAACATACCTGTGCATGATTTCCCAAGGAGGCTGAAATCACTCCCTTCTTTCGTTGTTCTTCCGACAGCATAACAAGCGCATATCGTGCTCCCCGTTCTTTGAAGCTGCCCGTGAACTGGAGAAACTCTTTCTTCAGATATATGTCCATATCGATTACTTCGGACAGGTGTGATTTCTGTCAAGGAATGGCAAACTTTAAGAACGGCGTCAACATAGTCGTTTCAACTCACCGGACAGGGTGTGTGCTCGATTCCGTTCTTGATTCTGAATGCCGCCGAAGTAACATCTTGAAACGTAATTATCTGCGGATTATCAGCATTGCAAAACGGATCTGTAAATTCCTCCAGATTTTCATCACTAGTCATTGTTTTGCAACGCTCAGCACTTTTTTCCTCGGTAGAAAAGTTGAACTTATCATCTAATATCATGGCGGCCGACAGTTGCCCAGGCATCTTATGCGGATGGCTCATGTTGCACACAATCTGGACTGGAATTAAAGAGAAAAGTTGAACACAGTTTGTTCTCATTCCAGAAGACGCAAGTAACAAATGAGGTTTTCTTTTTATGGCCCGAAGCTGTCGAAACTTTGCCCACTTCAGTCTGCGCCCATGAATGAATTATATTCTAAAGATGTGGCTATATTCCACTTATTGCAGATTGCTGTTTATGAAGCAGTTGAAGCAATTTTGTGCTGGCAAGGCAGAGACAAAAGGAAATACTAATTCTGTACGTGACGTAAGCACAGAAGAGTTTTTACGATACTTCCTTTTACACAGCTCATGAAATTTTATCGCAGCATTCAGGTACTTGATGAGGTTTTCTCAATTTATGCTTCTCCCTTCCATGCACGGATAGAAACTACCTAGTGAATTAAATTTTTAGCGTCACATAAACAGTTCCAGCACACTTTGGATTGCTAAACAAATAATGAATTGGACAACGCACGTCTCTCAAATGTTTACGTGCTCTCTCTCTGGTCTCTTGCTCTAAAAAAAATCAAATGCAGGAGAATAATACCATACCGTACAAACACAATCTTGTATTGAGCAGTGCGTGTCCTTCCAGACGAACCTAATCTATACCAATTGTGGAGATCTAGCCCTGACGTATTCGGAACAAAAAATTATTAGAAGAACAAAATTAAACTTAGCGGAAAACGATGATGACGACGTCATAAAACTTGAAAGCAAATTTGCGAAATAAGTGAAACAAATCCTAGCCATTTTTGAATGATGATTTTGCTTGATTATAATCTTTTGTAAAGTCGCCGGGATATATCAGCTGGCGATTTGTTTTTTTAATGATAACTCCTTTCTTGAAAACGGGCAAAAACTAACAAACAGGCTGCTTTTCATGGTATACTGTGTGATAATTTAATATTCAATCAATTATGTCAACATTTAGTGATAGAACGTTCATAAATTTTGATAACATACTATAATCTATATTAAATTTCCTATGCAAGTTATGACGTCACTAAAAGGGTGATTGAAAAAAAAACGAATCGTGCGAAGTCGAATGAAAACCGAGTGAAAAACGAAGTGCACCAATACATTCAGGCCTACAATTCCACACCTTGTATAGAACAGGTTGCTTTCAGACGATCTCTGGTGGTAAGTATAGATACTATAGATTCCATAGATAAGCGGAGGCACAAACAGATGTTTTGGCAACCTTGAAAAACAAATGATCTTACTGGCATTCGTGAAAAAAGTTCATGCCATCATAGAGCTCTTCGTTGTGCAGTTTTATTTTGTTTCGTGCGTAAAAGTTCAAAATGAAGTGCAAAGCAAATATTTGCAACAATGAGTCGAGGAATGGTTTGCTTTATCTTTCCTTCTTCCGTTGTCCGCGAAATGAATCGGAATGTGGAGTGTAGAAAGCGTTTTGTGCTCATAATTTTACAATACTTCTCCCTCAAACAACACCTTGATGACGTCATGCTCCTTTGGCTGCACTAACTGACAGTTCGTTTGGCTACATTATACTTTGCTTCCGCTTATCTATGGAATCTATAGTATCTATAGTGGTAAGTGGTCCGATCGGTAAAGCTGGGTTTAGGCCTATGTGCTTTACCTATAGGTGAGACAGTGCCTCTTACGAATGTATTAGTAAGCGGGGCAAACTTTATGGGTGGTAGTGTGGTCCTGTGTACCCGAAGCTTCAGGCACCGGAGACAATAAAGTTGCGACGTCAGAATCACGATTTTTGTTCAGAGAGTTGGTTCTTGTGTCGTTAATACTTTTCATCTCCGAAAATGTTTCGTAGTATTGCTCTCAAACACAAACAAATACTATCATGTGCCACTCCTGTATGTATATCTCATTGGGTTTAGGCAGGGCAAGTCAATTAATCAAGTCAGTTGAATTCAACTGACTAGAATGCGAATTGAACGTGTAAACCATGCCATTCAACTGACTTGAATTGAAAAAAGTTGAACCAAGCTCAATTTTTCAAGCCAACTGAATTCAACTGAGTTGATCATTTGACTTGCCTAGTCTAAACCCAGCTTAAAACTGATTTGTTTATTTAAATCTGGGGATACTGAATTAAGCACAGTGACAAATTCGAGGCACTTAACTTTTGTCCTTCTGCTCAGTAAACAGAAACCTTAGCTACCGAGCAAGGTCTGATTTTGTAGTGTGTGTGTTAAATTTCAAGAAAAACATAGTGAAATCCATTTGCTCAGTTGTTAAAATCTAATCAGATTGAAGGTGAAAGGCTTAGAAATTGTTTGGTTACATTCAGCGGAATGTTTTGTTGAGAAAATCCCGTGAGATTAAAGTTTCAATTGTAGTTGCCGAAAATAGTCACTGTCTACCGAAGTCATCATTTACCCTAGTATATTATCGAAATACAAAATCTATTTATTGTTTCTTTTTTTATTATTTGTAGTCACAATTGTTACCAGTCCGGGGATAAGATTCGAACTCGTGACTTTGGCGTGAGAGGTATGGATGATAACTGCTACACCAGGGCCGTCCCCAATACTAAATACAAAATCTTGCCATTGTTACAAATGTTGTGATTTTATATTAAAAATTAGCAAAACTGTAGCGAAACAGTAGTGCCCAACTATGCCAATTAGGGCAAAAAGAGAATACTACACACTTAGAAAAAATCATGTAAATTTAGGTGCTCTGAGAGTGACATATACGAGCGTCAATTTTGACATAAATTTGAGGCATAACAGACGCGAAATATAGTCCAATCAAACGTACTTTTCGTCGAGCAACGAACTTTTCAGTCTCGGAGCACCTAATTTTACATGACATGTTTGTTTACGTCTCATCTTTTATGTCAAAAACGGATTCCGTCACGTGTAAAATTAGTTATTTTTAAGTGTGTAGGAATGAAAGAATGCAGTAGCGCGGCAATAAAAATGCTTCTAAACACTTATTAATATAAAATTTACGCTAAGCAATCTTTAACGAAAAGCTATTAATGTGATTTGAATTGTCTTCACTATACTGTACAGGGGTGAGTCAAATATGGCATCCACTCTTGATGGGGGAAGGGGTTCTATAATTTGTAACAGTACGTGCAATAAGTATGGGAAAATGAATGATACAGGGAGGGGAGGGAGTAGCAAAATTCAAAAACTTATGGATGCCCAAAGGTTCAATTAAATGTTAATTCGCTAATAATAGCTTCAGCCTTCCTTAGCTCAGTCGGTAAAGGCGAAGCTACAAAGCAAGACCATGCTGGAGGCGGCTGGGTTCGATTTCCGGTCAGGTCTAGGAATTTTTCGGGTTGAAAGATTTATCGACTTCCCTGGAAGTATGATTAGACTTGCCACACAATCATATCAATGCAACAATGGTACAGGCATCGAAAGCTCGTAATTAATAACTGTGGAAGTACATCAAGAATACTAAGTTGAGAGCACGCAATAAGCTAATATGCGATATGCAATAAGCTTGAAATGCGAAGAAGAAGAAGAAGAAGCTTCAGCCAAAGTAGGTGTTTTCGTAAAAACTGTGTGCCGTTTGTATCTGTATTTGTATCTTCAGAATCGCATTACCAATGTAGATATTTAAGCTGCATGATGTTAAGGAAACAATACGAAATACAGTCATCATTTGTTCGTTGGGAGCATTCTAATTTGGATTTTTTTTAGTTTGGTGCTCGTTAATTGGGTGTTGTGCTAACTAAAAATTAATTATCCATCACAACATTGTGTCGAACTAGCCGTGAATTTGAATTGTTGATTCCTGAAAATTATATAGTGAGTTTTTTTTATATAGCTTTATTAGCGAGATTTTCAGCTCATTGACTAATTCATCTCGTAATCTAGTTAGCTGTTTTGCATGGAAAAACAACAATTTGGCAGCTTCAGAACTATCTCAATTATCGAATGGCTTTTGAAAGATGAGTGAGGTTGCATCCCAATCAGTAAACGATGACTGTACCAGGGCTAGTAAGTCCAAGTAGGCTTACGAGAATATCTATCATTGTTTTTATTAGTCATAATACATTTTCGTAGGGAAAATGACAGCATCGACAATACTTTTAGCTATTATTGTCAAGCGATAAATTAAGTTCATGAACGCAAATTTATTTCACGAAGATATATCATGTTTCAGAGCATCGTTGGGCAAAATTTGGTGCTCAAGGATTTCAACCCTGAAGATTATTAAGGTAATTGCCGAAGCAGAAATTCCCTCTATATGGCTAGGATGCATTGCAAAATAAACTATAATTGAATGGTAATGTTTGATAAATCACTTCTCTGAGTATTTAGGTTCTTGAAATATGAATAAGCTTCATAGACCAGCTAGTAGTAACTGCTGCTAAATAAGATACAATTCTACACTTTTGCGCACTGCTTATAAAAACTCAATGTTTTAATAAAATCTCACAAGGTAACATTTTCTTCTCATTCTTCTTTTTTGTTATCTCTCTTCAAATTAATCTTTGCGCACGCACTTAACTTTGAACTCTTCAACATTTGTTGTTGAGAGCTTTAAATCTATAGATGCATGTTACCGATTAGTGGAAGAACGTGGTTTACACATGAATGGGTGCCACTAATTATGTACCAATTCACGATTGCAGCCCTCTATCTGGGTAAGATGTCTGACCTACATACACCTTGACAATGAATACGAAGCTGAGCATCTGTTTCTATGAGTCGAAAATACACATTCTACAAGCCAGCTTGTTCACAATGTTCGGAGCGTTAACACAACACATTCACCTGTCTCTGACCAACCACTACAATCTTCTCATGGGAACAAATCAAAAGGCACAGGCAGAAATTTCACCACCAGTTGAAGCTACAGTACTGCATCCACGATAGATGCATCGAGAATAAGCGTCAGATGGAAAATGCTTCCTGCAATTTCAATCATTAACACATCACACTCTCCTAGCTCTGATTCCAGGGTTCAATCTTCTCCTGAACGGGACGAGTGCGTATTCAATGATTTAACACGATGCAAAGATCATTCAACCACGTCTTGCAGGGATGATAACAAGTCACTTGATTGACTTGTCTGTAAAAAGTGTGTAATGCACCCAGGCTGTCATTGGATTTACATGAAGATGTACTTTCTATAAGTCTGGATTCACATCCTGAACGTGATTGATTTTTAGCGTATTCTAATCAGTGTGTTATCAGCTCTTTGTTTGATTGATGCATATATGTGGAAACAATAATTGATCGTTAGCATACATGCTTACAATGCAATATGTTAGATGCTTTAATTACTGCTCTGAAACAAGTGCTGTTGGGAATCGAGTTCCAATCAGACTTAAAGGGCATCAAACCTGAAAAGAACGAGGCCTCATCTGTACTTTAAAACTATATTCGGGACCATCACGGCAACAATTCGTTTGATTGGTTATGGATGTTTGAGACGTAAAAAAAAATCGTAAATTCGATATGAATCCAGATCCTAATATTGATAAACCAAACACACAATCGCTCTTCTAACGCTACATGGTTGTGTTATCAGCGGATCCGGTGGTGTAGTGGTAAGCGTGATTACCTCTCAACCCAGCAGGCCTGGGTTCAATCCCAGTCGGCGCCACCGGGATGTTCTGAGGCATAACATCTCTGATCACGCCTTCCTTCGGAAGGGAAGTAAAGCCGTTGATCCCCGGTTCATGAGTTTGATGGGTCGATAGGTAGGGTCCAGGTGTGGGAGCTGCCTTCCTGGCGTCGGTAGCATTGGTGCTCAGCACGGAAAACAAGATCGACGGAAAACAAATCAAGGAAAAAAAAAAATGGTTGTGTTAAATTCCTTCAACTTCCTTCATTTTCTGGACATTCAGAAATTCCCTGAAATTCCTCAAATTCCACAGAACTTCTTAAAAGTTTCCAAAACTTCCCAATGTTTAATGTAACTATCTTGAAGCTCAATGATCTTCCCTGAAGTTTGCTACAGGAAACTTTTTTGAATTTTTTTAGATTTTAAGTTGACGAAATTTTCCTAATATTCATAAATCTTCTCTGACGTCCCCGTTATTTTTGTTAAATTATCGGAACTTGCCTGTAATACAAATAATTCTCGTGGTTCCAAGATTGTCACTGAAGTTCTAGAAATATTATTGGAATTCATGGAACTGCCCTGAATGTATAGAAATTAATTCTGAAAAATCTTTAAACTAACCTGAAAGAAAAGACTTTTCAGAAAAAAATCGGAGCTTCCCTGAAGTTATAATAACTAACCCAAAGGTCTGAACTTTAGCTTCCTCAAAATCTCAAAATCTTCAAAATCTCTAAACTTTCCTTAATTTCTCTGGACTTACCTGATGTTTTTGGAACGTGTCTAATGTCCCGGAAAGTATCATGTAATTTATGGAACTTTGCTGAAGATCACGTACTTTTCCAGTTTTAAAAATTATCCATAGTTCCTCGGAACTTGTTGCAAGTTCCTGCAAGTACATGCAATTAATGTAATTGCTTTAAAGTGATCTAATCTTCCCCCAAAGTACTCTAAACTTCTCTTAAGTTAATAACATTTCCCTTAATTCCTCTAAACTTCTCAAGAGTTGTATGAACTTTTTCAAACGTCTTGATGTTCCTCTAGTTTCATGATGCTCTTGAAACTATGCTGAAGTTTTCGAAAAATTGTTGAGGTTCTCAGAATTACTTTAGAGTTCCTGCAATTTACTTGTATCTAATGGAACTGCCCTGAGGTTTTTCTATGATCCCTGATGCACTTGAAGTTTTTCGGAAGTTTTCACAATTCTCCTAACCTGAAATTAATGAAACTGTCTTAACAACATTTAGATTTCCCTTTAGTTCCCTGGTCTTCTGTTGAATTCCTTATATATTTATGAAGTTTTCTATAGTTCACGACTCACCCATACCGGTCTTTAAACCACCCCAAAAGCCTGGACTTCCTGAAGCTCTTAGATTTTTGTAATGTTCCCACCATTTTTTTTCAAGTTATCAGAACCTCTGTGAAGTTTTCTGAACTTTCTTTAAATTATCTAGCTATCCCTGAAAGTTTCTTCATCTTATCTGAAGTTAATGAAACTGCTTTGAGATGTTTCCTGAACTTCTTCAATCGGTCTGATGATGAAGTCTGAAATTCACGGAATTAACTTTCAATCCTCGTAACTTCCATAAGGTTCCTACATTTTTTCACAGGACTGCTCTGAAGTTTTTGGAACCCTACATAAGTTTTAACAACTATCCTGGATGTTTAAGAAACTGCTCCTCTAAAATTAATGGAATTGTTATAAAGACCCCAGAACTTTTCTGGATTTGCGTGATCTTCTTGAAAAATTTGCGATGTATCCGCAATTTTTCCTAAGTTCTCTAGCCTTTATGTTTCGTTGAAACTTTAGAAATTTTCGACTATTTTCCTTAAAAAATATGGAGCTGTCCTAAACTTTTTGAAATTTTCCTGATATTCAGGGAACTTTCCGCTCTGATCTTTGCAGAACTGCTCCAAATTTTACGTAACTTCCGTAAAATCTCTGAACTTCCCTGATTATTTCTGGGCATCTCTGAGTTTCTAGAATCTTTTATCTAGCTCCTGGAATATTCCTGAAGTTATTGTAACTGCCCCTCCTAAGGTTGCAATCATTAATCGATATTTTCGACTGCCTCCCAGTAAGTTTTCATCATCTGATTCAAAGGTCGAAATTTGGCATATTTTGTAAGATGGTGGCTTGTAATAAAAATATTTCGATTTCGTAGTTGCTGGGAGGGTATGTATGTATGTGTTATTAATTCAATGCAATGCGAAACGATTTCGTTTACAAATTAGGCCATTGCAAATTCACGGCGCTCTTTTAATGTTTGGATGCTGATGAGCATGCAGCGGGTTTCATATGATGGAAAAGGATATCTTGATCATCCTAATTTTCGAAGTGCAAATAATAAAAATTGCTTTTGTCCTGATTCTATTCGTTCTTCGTGCGTCACTGAAAAGGTGACCAAACTAAGCTGACATATTCCAGTATTGACTTTACATAAGCTATGTATAATGTATAATTTGACTAAAACGTTTGATAAATCCAAGCTGTTTGTTGCTCTGTTGATGATTATATTTGGTTAAAACTTGTTTAAATTCATGGTAATTTAACATATTCAAAATTAAATATATTTCAAAATTAAAAAAAAACAAAGATATTCAAGATATAAAATTAAAACACATACATTTTGCATGCAAGATAAGCGTTTCGCTATTTATGGACGCACATAAGTATCACGGGATGGCTGGACGTTTGTTAGTGTTTTTAGGATATGGTTGGTAACTGTTATTGACAATTTATCTAAGTTCCAATTTTTTTCAAGTGGTTGGGCCTGAGATCTAACTAATGGCCTTCTGCTCGCTGCACGAGCATTAACGACTAATATCAAATTGTTTGTGGGCAGGTCAATATCTGAAGGGAACATGTTTTATTCAGGAGTGGAATTTTTCTATACTTTTTTTATATCAGCGGAGCAATATTCTTTCATCTTCCAACGCTTACATTTTTTAGTTGTGGTGCAGTCTGGAGTAAAGAAGTGCATGTAGATCAATTTGTCTGCATCCTTAAATCATTTTGCGGAGCTGGTTACTAATGAAGTATCCATGAGTAACCACCATGATACCTGGTGGAGCATCACTCATGCTGAGCAAATCAACGCCAACTGACGAATCAACTTTGATTCATCCTCCCCGAATTCAATGAAATATTGAATAATTGTTCACTAGGCGCAATGAATCACGTTTGTGCTGGAATTCGGTCATGCTTCTCAAATTTTTCTAAATAGCGTTTTCGATATTTTTCAAAAAATCATAGCATGAGATCACATAAATATTACATTTACAAATGTTTATGGTTTTTCTGAGTGAACGCAAAATCGATGATTGTGACCAGACTTGTTAGCGGCCACGGTAGTTGACACATTTTCTGTGATAATCGACTGCCTTTGCCTCCGACACTTGCAAAACAAGCTATCATAGTAAAATATCATATGACAGACTCAGTCATACGACATTGTCGCCGAAAACCGTCACGAATGTATGTATTTTTGTTTTTTCTCGTTATAAGAGCTGCTGATGTTGTGCTTGTTTGCATTCTGAAAATAGCAAGCAATGATGTCATAGTAATAACATTTCTGATCAGAAAAGGTTTAATTTACACCAAATAGAGGAATAACAACGAAATTACACATGTCATATGATAGTTATTTGATAATTTTCTTTTTGCTCGAATGTTATTCTACCGTTTGTTTTGTGTGAGAGAGACGACGGTAGAGCATGAGTATATGAATACAAACTGTATCTGTCAAGGATAAGCAAATAAGGTAGTGGAATTAAATGGAAATTACTAACCCTTCTCTCTATCTTTATACAAGTATTCCACCAAGACGTCCCCATTCATCAGGATTTGGAATTGTTTTTTGCAAGGGGTTTCTTAAGTTAGAGGTGTTTGCGATTGGTAACAGCCAATAATCGCTTTGATGTAAAGTCAGAGTCTTCTTCTTCTTCTTGTTCGCATTTCAAGCTTATTGCTTAGAGCATATTAGCTTATTGCGTGCTCTCAACTTAGTGTTCTAAATGCACTTCCACAGTTATTAATTGCGAGATTTCGATGCCAATACCAATGCATGATTTTTTTTTTTTTTTTTTTAGTTCTTTATTAAGAAGATTTTTAGCCTATGGCTAGTTCATCTCCAAACGAATGCATGAATTTGTATATTGTGTGGCAAGCACAATGATACTCTATGCCCAGGGAAGTCGAGAAAATTTCCAACCCGAAAGATTCCCTCGACTGGACCGGGAATCGAACCCGCCGCCTCCGGCTTGATAATACCGTGCCTTTACTGACTAGGCTATGAGGCCCCTAGTCAGAGTCTCTGGTTGACAAAAGACTGCTTTATTCCCCGAATTATTTCGGGTTTTATAGCTATTTTATAACGGATTTTAAGCAATTCCTATGACCTAATAAATTAAAAAGAGAAACAAAGAGACGCTTGAGACATAATGTTGAAAATTATTGACATCGATACTATTGTTTGGGCATGCTTGGCATACACAGTTTTGGTAACGAACTGCTCATTTGCTAATAACCTTTGCATACAGCTGACGAAACATAAACTTTTTGAAGCAGTAGATAGAATAGAGTTTAAGCTTGTTATAGATACGTAAATAACAGTAGATTTTAATTCTAGTAATAAACTGTATTTGTTTTTGCATTGTAAAAATGAAGTGGGAAATGCTCGCTGCACATCTTGGACTCTAATTGTGAAAATTTATTGGTGTTGATTCAAATGTTAAGATTTACCTACTCTTTGTACACACTAATCGAGTCAGTACGGTTTTACCGAGTTTTTGAATTGCGGAACTGTTCGGTAAAAGTTTAAAAATCTGTGGAAAATTTATTAATGAGAATATTTGTTCTGAACTTGTACATACTTAGTTCTGTTAACCCCATTTAATGATAGAAAATAAAATTGGTCGATTTCATTGATTCTTTACGGATAACGGTCATTTGAATTTTTACCGACTTTTTCAGCAATTCAAAAACCCAGTAAAAAAATACTGACTCCTGTAAAAAAAATCTTAAATAGTGTGTATGTCTATAGTAAACTATGATCCTAATCTATCAATTACTTCAAAGAAAAATAAATTTCAACTACTGAGTGAAAAGTTATTAACAAATGAGCAGTTCGTGTGTCCAACTGTGCATGCCAAGCATGTGTTTGGGTATATTTATTTTGTTTCTTCTGCTTGGGCTTGTGGCGCGAGACCACCCCGATAAGTGATTCGAGTCAGCAAAACAAGTGTCGGACTGTTACACTATTGCGTTCATACCGCACATTGGCTGTCCTTGGATATGTGTGAAATGGTATGTTTTTAAAATTGCATCGATGGCTGCATTTGCTATTTGAACGGAATTGAGATGGAACTGCGTTTACTTGTACTGGATGAATATTTACATGGGAAGATGCATAGCACACCTTATGATTGACAATACTTTTGAAAACACATCTACAACATTCGAACATCCCTAGTAGCACACTTGTCACAAACCGGTTGCGGTAACTGCTATCTCAGGACTCCTTTTAGTCACAACCAAGTTGCTGCAACTTTGTGTGACAGATGTGTACTAGTTGGGTGTGCGGTGTTTGCTTCAGATTCAACTGTAAGTTAAACATGGTCATGGGAATAAGATCAGGAAAATGGTGCATTCATTCTCGGAAGGCTAGCATTAATTCCCTCAATGGAAAACAGAGTGAAAGCATAACATCATGGGTATAAAACGTTTGGTCAATTTCTCAGAAGGTCCCAAAACCAACCCACAACAATGTTAAAGTTGTTATCCACGGTTCATTTTACCCGAATCAACACATTTTTGGGAGCTCGAAAAGGGATGAAAGCACTTCTGTAGAGAGTTAACCCCGCTACTGCAGATGCGGGATACCAAAAAGGAAAACAGCTGAGTGCAAGAAAGGTTCAGCACTAATTACAAGTTGTGCCAAGGAACTGCGACGGCAATCGAAAGTGCTTTTAGCCTTGGCATACATTTGGGTCACATCCATTGAAGATAGATCTGGACAAATGTTCCCAATATTCCGTTTCGATGATATCTACGTTTATCTGGAAACGACCTTTCAAATAATGTAGATAAACTTCGATATAAGTTGAATTACGTTGGTACACTTACGAGTTTTGTTCACAAATGACGTAACGCAATAGACAGGTAGAGGGAGTGTATACAAGTTTTACAATTTGTTACACTTTATTGAGGAGGAAGAGGTGTTCGGTATTGTTACGCGTATCAATACAAATAAGAAATTGTGTAAGAGATCCCAGAGTCAAAACACTGATTAAGTGTTGGTAAGGTAAAACCCTAAAAATACCGGTCTGTCCATTGCGCATGTGATTGAAACATCACGATGCAGTAACCCCTTTGAGCTGATTTCCTGTAGATATCTAGTTTATGGTTAACACTTATCACAAAACAATAAATCAGCGTAATTGGTTGAAAGACAGCCGAGAAACAGCGGTAGGTGGACGGTACCACCCATCACATCTATTGAAGGGTTACTGTAGATGTATTTGATATAAAGGCAGCAAATGTGAACTAAACAATCGTTGCTTTCGTTATTGAACTTTTAGTAGGGTAAGAGTATATAAATCTCCCCATCGGGGCAAAACGCCACCCTTGCATTTCTATGAACATAACGTTTATTTAAATGCAACAATGATAAGCAATTCAAATAATTAGTGAGAGCTTCCTTGCAAGTATTCCTAACTTCCAAAGCAACGGATCAACTTGATTAGGGTAGGACGGTGCAAAACACACCGTTTAAGTAAAATCGTCAATTGCTTGCGTATGGAAGATGCAATCAAGGAGAAAGGAATTGAGCATGGTTCATTACAATGTTTTCTATGAAGATCGAGAAATTTCGAACTCCAAAACGATGTTTTTTTTTCATAATTTTCAAGGCATTTATTAAATCGATTCCAAAATTATAGCGGGGTAAAACGCCTGGTGCAATATGCACCACAACATTGGGGCAAGACGCACGACCACAATGGACAAAATGCACCACAACATTGAGGTAAAATGTACCGCTTGATAGAGACAAACCATAACTTGCAAGTAGAGAATACAAAGGCATGGAAAATTATTATTTTTTTATTTTACATCAGATATAAGGTCTCAATAGAGTGTTAAACTCTTCTTCCAAACAATATACGAAAAGTGAATTCATTCCATTCTTCCACGATACATGCTTTAAAAGTATTTGTAGTCGATAATTTTAACTAATGTGTCATTTTTTACACAAAATATTTTTTTTTTTAAATCAGTATGTCAAAATATGGAACTTTAATGTCTTCTGAAACTTTGCATGATTCCAATAAAAAAAAAAAACTTTTGTGCGGTCAAATAACGCTAATTCAGTAGACTCATAAGAAGCATCTTATCAAAACAAATAGCTATGTTGGCGATGCTTTTGATGCTTTGTTTAAGTTTTATAAGTTTTCAGGGAAAACTGATGAACGGCTCTAGTGTGCGACATTTTGATAGTAAATCGTGTGCGTATAGTATTGTATATTGAATTAAATGAGCGATCTTAAAGAATCTTCACCAAAAGCTTCACCCTTGACGATGAAGTTAATGGTACAGCACAAGCTCTAGTTTCTGGTGATCTGTGAGACTTTGGCATTCACTAACCAGCTATGTGTTTGATTCTATAAATTATGTATTTAACATTAAGTTTACACCGTAATCAGTATCCTAGCAGAGGTGAACTGGAAACACCAAATGGGATTATTTCTCTTAATATATAAACGTAAGCATCTTATCGTCGACCCTTCTAGTAATGCATTGAAAAAGGGAAGAATTATCAATCCACATACCCACCATACATACACCCAACCGGGAAATGTAAGATTATTTTACAGATTTGCATGAAAAGTATGCAGATTTGCAATATTTCGTGACATGATAATTTTGTTATTTTCGTATTAGCTTATATTTCGAAAAATGTTTGTTTCCCCAAATTCATTGCGTCCAAAAAAGCGATCATAAAATCGCTAGTTGTGACCTTCTGAAAGCAAAATGGACAAATTGTCTTTAATTCAAACTTTACCACCCATTCTTGCTTCTTACAAATAAAAATTATCACTGTAGTATCCCATAGTTGCATAATTAAAAAAAAAAAGTATTTTAGCTGTAATGAGCAATTGCAAGCCTGTATTAAACATAAGCTGAGGATTCAACAAATCCAACCTCACATTGGATGTAAGATAAATTTATTTTGCGTGTATATAATGATCACGTTAAACTAATAAATTCTGTATCCGATGTTAACAAGCTCCAAGTCAAACATAGATACTAGTTTGGTTACACAAATTGGTTCGTTCTACCTTTCCGGGGGTGTTCATATTTATCAGAAACCTACTCCTTCCTCCCCTACCGGTTAAGAGAGAAGCTACAGAAATAAATTCAAAATGAATACATAATGTCGTCGTTTTTTTTATCGATTTTTCTCTTGTCAACACTTCTTATCACCAGTCCATCAAAAATAAATCCTCGATGGCTTGTTGGGGAGTTGGAAGTTGTTGAAAATCGATTTCAACGGGAAGTTTCCAAAATTATGATTCTCACTACTTAGGCCGGAAACGAATAAAACGCACGATCCGATTGGTGTTACTTGATGTGAGAATATAATTTTCCTAGCAAATAACAATAATTTCAGATGTAATTAGTAATTATGTATATATATATATCTAAGTTTGCTAAATATTGGCAATAAATCGTTATAGATTTCAGTGTACTTCATGTGTAGAATGTAAATTTGGTTCATATCTGTAGTTTATATATATGGATGTATGTTTGTATAACATTGTTGATCGTTCTCAACTATTTTTGTTCGGCCTAGATGTAAGTTTAGATAAGAAGTATTCACGTTTAGTTCCCCTTGGAGTATTCCAGGATTTAGGTTTAGCCTAGCACGTAAGTTTTAGCTGTAAGTCCTAGGTAAGTTGCATTAGATTAAGTATTTGTAAGCTTCCATTAGCAATTGATCATTCTCACCGATTCTGTTGTCTGGTGAGACAGTTAATTAGCTGCGATTCAATTGCACAGAGTTGTGGATTACCTATTTACACGCAAAATATTCTTAATTTACAGTAATCTTAATGCAAAAAGAACTTACAAGTTTCTTCGGTGAGTAACACTAGATTTAGGTATTTAAACTATATTAGAATTTTAATTAAATAGCACTGAACTAATTAGGGATAGAATGGCTGTCGATTGTCCGGGTTTTATGTGTTTTCCTACTCACCCGGTGTGACAGATTGATACCTGTCACTCCGCTTGTCATTTCGCTGCTGAACCCGCTGCAGGGATGTGCTGATCCACGTAGGCACCAACGGTAGGTGCGCTGAGGCCAGTGTGGCCAACACTCCCCCCAGGGTACGACAACCCCTGGTTGGCTTACTCTCCGTCGCACCGGACGTCTAAAACAGCAAGCTTCGTCGCCGGGCGGTCGTAGATACCACTCACTGTTCTTACGGTTGCGGACCGAACCTGGTCGTCCTGGCTGACTTTAATGCCGATGACTTTCCCCTTCGGCCAACAGTTGCGGGGCATGTTGGAATCGGCGATGACCACTATATCGCCCACGGCAATCGGCTTTACCCGACGAAACCACTTGGTACGGCGGGTAATCTCTGGCAGGTAGTCCGATACCCAACGCTTCCAGTATTGGTTTGCAAGTATCTGCGATGTGCACCAGTTCTGCCTTAGGATCGCACCGGTATCATCAAAGTTAACAAGCGGTTTTGACCCGTTGGACGAGCCAAGCAGAAAGTGGTTCGGTGTCAGTGTTGGTGCCGAATCCTCGTCTATCGGCACGTGCGTTAGCGGTCGCGAGTTCACGGTGTTCTCCACTTCGATCAACAAGTTGCGGAGTACTTCGTCGGACGGCCTCTTCGACGAACATACAACCATCAAGTTGTTCTTGACGGTGCGAATCAATCGCTCCCAACTGCCACCCATATGTGGCGACAGAGGTGGGTTGAACACCCATTCAATTCCGGAGCTCGTGAACTCTCTCATCAGTTCGTGTTGGTGGACTGCTTCGTTGGCTTGCTTCAATTCCCGATTTGCACCGATGAAGTTCGTGCCACGGTCACTGTAAATCTTCTGAGGAGTACCACGCCGTGCAATGAAGTTGTGGATCGCCATGATGCAGGAGCTTGTGCAAAGCGAGTGCACGACTTCTATGTGGATTGCTCGCACGGTCAGGCAGGTGGCTAACATTCCCCACCGCTTCTCGACTCTCCTTCCGACGACGACTTCAATCGGCCCAAAGTAGTCCACTCCCACATGTGTAAATGGTCGCGAGAAAGCAGCGAGGCGGGCTGGCGGAAGATCTGCCATGTAAGGTGGGCTGGGTGCTGCGTGCTGGTTCTTACACCACTGGCAAGTTTTCCTCACTCGCTCGTAACAGGTGCGTAAATGAGGGATGCGAAATTTCTGCCGTATTTCGTTGATAACGGTCTCGTGGTTCTGATGGTGGTATTTGAGGTGGTAGTATGCTACGATCAGGGTGGTGGTGTGGTGATTTCGATGGAGAATAATTGGGTGCTTCGCGTCATCAGTAGCATATTGACAAGCAGCGATACGAGTTCGCATACGCATGATTCCATGGTCGTCCAACCATGGTGTTAACGGGTAGAGTGAGCTGGTTTTCGGGATAGTACTTGTGCAGGAGTCAGGGCATCGCGATGCCTTCTGAAGAACAGCAATTTCGTCAGGATATGTTTCCCGTTGCGCGAGCCGTATCAGCAAACACTCGGCGGAAAGCAGGTCGTTTGCTGTGAGTGTTCCCGTGAGAATCGGTCTCCTGGCGTGCTTCAGGCGACAATTACTCGCAAAACGATGAACGAGTGCTGCAACCTTGACGAGCCTCTTCCAGCTTGAGTAGTTGCTGACACTTATGACGGGTTCCAATAGTTCGTGATGAGCCAGGAAGGAAGGGCGAAGTTCGTTCTCTGTAGAACCACTAAGTGTTGGCGATGGAGGCCAATCTTCTTCAGCGCGCCAGAGAAAGTCTGCTCCTTTGTACCATCTATGATTAGATGACATATCTGGTAGCCTACTCCACTTGGTAGCGTCATCGGCGCAGTTCAGCTTGCTCGGGACCCACCGTCATTCATGTGTTTCCGAAATCTCTACAATCTCACTGATCCTGTGAGCAACATATTGGCTATAGCGGCGATGGTCCGAGTTGATCCAGCATAGGACGTCTCGAGAATCTGACCAGTACACCTTTCTGCAGATGTGGATGGACAGCGATCTTTCGACAGCGTGAGCCAACCGGGCGCCAAGGACTGCAGCTGCTAGTTCCATTCTTGGGATCGACGTGAACTTAAGCGGGGCGACTCTCGTTTTTGCGGCGACGATGGAACAGATGATCGTTCCGGTCTTGACGAAACGCAGATAGCAAACAGCGGCCATGCCGTTTTCACTGGCATCCACCATCGTATGGAGTTGGATATCATCAGCTTCCTCCGCGGGGTATTTGGAGTTGTAGCATCGAGGGATTTGAATCTGTTCAACCCTAGGTAGAACTTGCAACCATGTGTTCCATTTTTCGTATGCATTGTCGTCGATTTCTTCGTCCCACTGCACACCGGACCGCCAGATTTGCTGGAGCAGGATCTTCAGGAACGATAGAAAGTGGGAAATCAAGCCAAGTGGATCAAAAATGGTCATTAGGACACGCAGCACTTCCCGCTTCGTTGGACGTCGTTGGCCTCCTAGCAGAGCAGGGTCGTAGCGGCTCCATCCCACTTTGTAGGTGAAGACGTCGTAGCTCGTGTTCCACCACATGCCTAACACCTTCTCGGTGGCCAGCTCCGGAGATAAGTCGAGACATTTTTCGTCGGTGTCTGTCTCCTGTAGCGATTCAAGTACTTTTCTCGAGTTACTAACCCAATTTCGGATTTCGAAGCCGCCCTGCTCGTGTACATGCTTAACGTCCTTCGCCAACTGGATGGCTTGCTCTTCAGTATCCACACTAACGAGCATATCGTCTACGTAATGCGACTTCGTGATAGCTTCGCAGGCAGCTGGATATTTGCTCACGAATCGTTCCGCATTGGTATTTTTCACGAACTGAGCAGTGCTGGGGGAGCAGCAGGCCCCGAATGTCATCACTCGCATCACGTACACCACTATAGCTCCATGCTCGTCTATCCAGAAGAAACACTGACATAACTGGTCTTCGGCTCGGATCAGTACCTGATGAAACATTTCACGGATATCACCGGTCAGTCCGATACGGCGTTCCCGAAACTGGAGTAGAATCGCGAGGAGAGAGCACAACAGATCCGGTCCTTTTAGCAGCGCTGAGTTCAGGGACGTTCCATAGGCGATGGCCGCTGCGTCCCACACAATTCGCACCTTCCCAGGTTTATTTGGGTTGGTTACGGGAAAGATTGGCAAATACCAGCGGCGCGGAACCTTCTGGTTGATTTCTTCGTCGGTGAGCTTCCGGATGTACTGCTTCTCCACATACTCGGCAATTTTCGCTTGCAGGGTATTAGACAGTTGTGGGTCCTTCTCCATCCGTTTCTTCAGGCACTGGAATCGCCGCAGCGCCATTGATCGACTGTCAGGCAAGCGGGCGTCATCGAACCGCCAGAGCAGCCCGGACTCGTATCGATCATCTTTACGACGGGTAAGCGACTGAAGCAGTGATACTGCACGTTCATCTTCAACGGACAAAAGCGCCTTCTCCGATTTAACCAACCCGAGACTGTCTATTGAGAAGTAGTCCTTCATAGCTTGGTGTAAATCCTCGTCTGACTTCACACTACAGGGGCAAACGTGGAAGGTGTAATGGTGTAGGCTCGCTTCGTTCTGGGAAGTCCATCCTCCACACACGGTCCATCCGAGCCGTGTCTTCACAGCAATTGGTTGACCGATTTCCCCTTCTCGATTTTTCAGGCCAAGACTGAGCAGGGCGTGCTTCATCCCTATTAGAATGCGTGGACGAGCGTCGCGATAAGAATCGATCGGCAGATTTCGAAGGTGTGGGTACAGCTGTGACAACTTAGCCATGTCCATCGTTTGCTGCGGCAACAGTAGCTCTTTAACCGTCCTAACATCGCTCAAGAGGAATTTCTTGCTTTCGTTCTTGCCACCAGCAATGTGAAGATTATAGATGTGAGAATCCGCCTCGTGTCGTTCGGTTCCTCCAGTCCATCGGAGACACAAAGGGCTTACAGTGCCATCAAGCTGCAATTCGTTAGCTAGCTCTTGATCAAGCAACGTAAGCGCAGAACCCTCATCCAAGAATGCGTACGTGCGAATAGCTGTATTTTTTCCATACAACACTACTGGGAGATAACGGAACAGTACTGAGCTGACGGTTGTCTGGTGGGTGTTGCATCCGGACTTGCTAGTGCTGGATTGCGAAGATTGCTCACGTTCAGTGGTACTTCCGGTGTTTTTCGGATTTTCCTTCGAATTGTTGTGCAACAGCTCGTGGTGCCGGTAGGTGCATCCATCTTTACCACATGGATGCGCAGACATGTGCGGCAGAATCCAAATTCCCTTATGACGGCCCAACGTGATTCCCTGGACAGTTCCAGAAAACGTTTGCACTTGTCGGCCGACTTGCAAGTTCCCTTGCAGATTTGGCAGGATTCCTTCCCCGAAGTTGATGCAACTGTAGTCTGTTCTTCCGAATCGCTACTGTAGTCTTTAGGACGAAACGTTTCAGAATGGGCGTTGAGGTACGCATTTCTTTTCTTAGTCCCCCGCGCTTCGTTTTCAGTTGGCTTCCCGTCATGTGTCGCCGGTAGGAATACGACGACACTCGCTGCTTCCGCCAAGGCATAAATCCACTCACTGAAGGTCGCCAGATTGACCAGTGACAGTGTTCGACGATGCTGTGCCCAGTTGAGTTTGAGCGATGGCGGTAGCTTGCCGACTAGCTGATGTAGTAGAGTGACATTGTACATATACTCCTGCAGTCCACACGCGTCTACAGTGGCACAGAAGTTTTGGACATTCACCGCAAAGTCCACTAGCGTTTCCAGCTTGTCTTCTCGAATCGACGATAAAGAGCTCACCTTCCCAATTAGCGATTGTATGATCACCTCTGGTTGACCAAACAGCATCTTCAAAGTGGACAGAATGCCAGGAACGTTTCCGGAATGCATCAAGCGACTCTTGACAGCATCGTAAGCTCTGCCTTTTAGGCTTTTCTGCAGTCGAACTATGTTTTCATCCTCCGTAAATCCGCACATCGTGGTCGTTCGATTATACATGGATATGAAAACTGGCCACTCCTCTGGATTGCCCGAAAACGTAGGCAGATCTTTGGATACTGCTTGTCGTGCTGCAACTTGAGAGCGGGAAAGTTGAAACTGGTCATCATCATCCACAATCGACGAGTTTACTGAAGGCCCTCTATTTCTGTCGCCTGTATTCATAGAAGGTCTATGCGGATAATACGATTCTCTCGGATGAAGTTGCGTCGACTGCGGTAGAGCGTCTGGAAGGAATTGTCCAGGTTGCTCACGTATCGACTCTCTGCATGACTCTGCTTCGAGATTCACCGGTGGAGGGTTGAGTTGTGGTTCTGGCATCTGGTTGCATTGAATAAGATTTCCTGGTCGTCGCATGACCCCTTGACCATCCGCTAGCTGTTGTTGCTGGTCGCGTAGAATTCTCTCCTGTTCCAACTGCTGTTCCCACATCCGATTGATGGCATCCGCTTCCTTCCTCAAATCTTCCTGTTGCTGTCGCAGAAGACTCTCCTGACGTATTTGCTCTTGCCGCTGCTGCTGTTGATACTGCCGAAATTGCTGCTCTCTCTCCAACTGCTTCTGCTGCTGCTTCCGTAGCTGATCTGCGTGCAACCGTTGTTGCTGATGTTGTTCTTGCAGTGTCGCTTCCTGCTGCTGTTGTTTTTCTCGAAGCTGTTCTTGCCGCAACCGTTCCTGCTGCTGTTGCTCGACAAACTCTTGACGCCGATGTTCCTGCTGTTGTTGTTCTTGCAGGCCGTCTTGCTCCTGAGCGGTGGTTTTGGCTGTGTCTAAGGGTGTAGGGTTAGTTGCTTGCACCCATTCTTCAACCCGACGACGAGAGAAGTTAGAGCTCCGACTCGATCCTCGTTCGCTCGCTAAATCCTCCAGAATCTTATATTTGTTGTCCAGATATTCCTTATACTCCTGGGCTGCCTTTTCCTCAGCGATTCTTCTGCGCTCTTCTTGCTGCTGCTGAAATGCCCGTTCTTCCTGCAATCTCATTAGTTGAAGCTTGGCGCGGTTTCTTGCAGACTTTTGTGACGAGGAGATGGACATTTCAGAAATCGCTTCCTCTGCATCGATCACTGGCAACACTACAGCTGGTAACGACGACTTCTGCTTCTGCTGGCTGAACCCTAGATCTGGACACGTTTGGTGTTTACTGGCCAACGAAACTGGTAATGACTTCAAATATTTTTGCGACGCTGGATCTGAACGAATTCCAGAGCCAATCAAAGGTATATCTATGCTATGTGTCGAAGTCTGCTGCTTCTGATCGGGTACTGGAACCAGAGGTGCTGGATGATGGCTGGTCAACGGAACTGTCAGCGACTTAGCTGACTTTTGTGATGTTGTAGCTGAAGGAATTACTGGATTGCCACGGGTGCTTGTCACGATTTTTCCGATGCTTAGGTCTTGCAGCGATCTCCCATTCTGGATGACGTCTTCCTTTATTGGTGCTCCGTCCGAAGCTGCCTTAGTTCGCTGGACCCATTTCGCAGTCACGCAGTTAGTACAACTCCAGCTCTTGTCGGCAACTTCCTCCGATACGCCTACACAGGAAAAGTGGTGCCATCGATCACATACGTCGCACTGAACCATCTCTTCGGTGTCAGGACCTTGACAAGCTCTACAGGTATGTCCTTCCACGGTTTCCTCCAATATCACCACTTCCGTATTACCACCAGCATCACCACCAGCAGCATTATCTTCACTGTTCACACCATTTCTACGAGTGCTCTTCGAATCGGATTTACCATCACTTCGCGACATTTGACTTGCACCGACCGTACCGTTTCAATAAACGAAAATTATATTTTGTTGAAAATCGATTTCAACGGGAAGTTTCCAAAATTATGATTCTCACTACTTAGGCCGGAAACGAATAAAACGCACGATCCGATTGGTGTTACTTGATGTGAGAATATAATTTTCCTAGCAAATAACAATAATTTCAGATGTAATTAGTAATTATGTATATATATATATCTAAGTTTGCTAAATATTGGCAATAAATCGTTATAGATTTCAGTGTACTTCATGTGTAGAATGTAAATTTGGTTCATATCTGTAGTTTATATATATGGATGTATGTTTGTATAACATTGTTGATCGTTCTCAACTATTTTTGTTCGGCCTAGATGTAAGTTTAGATAAGAAGTACTCACGTTTAGTTCCCCTTGGAGTATTCCAGGATTTAGGTTTAGCCTAGCACGTAAGTTTTAGCTGTAAGTCCTAGGTAAGTTGCATTAGATTAAGTATTTGTAAGCTTCCATTAGCAATTGATCATTCTCACCGATTCTGTTGTCTGGTGAGACAGTTAATTAGCTGCGATTCAATTGCACAGAGTTGTGGATTACCTATTTACACGCAAAATATTCTTAATTTACAGTAATCTTAATGCAAAAAGAACTTACAAGTTTCTTCGGTGAGTAACACTAGATTTAGGTATTTAAACTATATTAGAATTTTAATTAAATAGCACTGAACTAATTAGGGATAGAATGGCTGTCGATTGTCCGGGTTTTATGTGTTTTCCTACTCACCCGGTGTGACAGATTGATACCTGTCACTCCGCTTGTCATTTCGCTGCTGAACCCGCTGCAGGGATGTGCTGATCCACGTAGGCACCAACGGTAGGTGCGCTGAGGCCAGTGTGGCCAACAGAAGTCATTGCTTTCGTTCGCTCCCAGCTGGTTGAGGATTCTTTGTGCAAGATACGGGGTGCATAGGGGGTACAGTACATACCGAAGGTGATGGAATTGAAGCCACATGTACGGTAGAGCCACAGAACGGAACGTCAACTTAGAACAAAGAGGAAATGCAAACAGTGTTGAATATTCTATTATCGAAAACACTGCTGGCTTTCTGAGACAGACAGATTATTTATGCAAGCTGTTTCTTTCACCCTGCCAGCGCTGATAGTACAAACGTGTACTCTCCACTGCTAGGTGCGCTATTGAAATAACAAGATCTTCAATAGTTTTTGAATTCCAGTTAATGTTCTGCTCTGTGGTAGAGCGCTACTTCGTCGTAATCGTCCATTTCCGTTCAATCGATAAGAAAACATCAATAATATCAATGATTCCATCAAGAACAAATTAATAATACCTTTGTTCCGATCTGTTAGTTCATAAGCTACAACATAAAGCCTATTAGAGTGCAATGTATGAATATTTACACTCGATGATCTCAAAACAAAAGAGGTGCCCCTAGCGAATCTACTTTTTCCACCTTCATGCGTAGGATGAAGAAAATCCAATGGCGGTTCAATGCGTTAGGACGGAATATGAATTCGTAGGACTAATTTTGAATCAAGAAGCCGTGTTTGATTTTTAGAAATATCTAAACAATGTATGGCTCTTTACCAAATCCAACTGTACGTATGGAAACATAAATAAATTTAGAAATGATTTTTGATCGAAAGGTTCCATTTTTTTCAAACCCGAGGCAAAGAGTGCATAGTAGGACGGAAATTAGATCACAAACCCTACTTCTGTTCAAGTTCTTGTCCAACATTCGAATCGTTTGATTGCTTTTGTAAAAGTAACAAACATTTTTAGGTTTATGTTTATGGTCTTTAATATTTGAATATTACAAGTGATGCAAACGGGCGGCTATGTCAATATGTGCTATTTCACATTTCTAAATGAGTTATTTGTTAAGGAGATTTCTTACAAATAAGATAAGCAAGATGTATTTAATCATACATTTTATAAAAAATGTTTTATGACATCATGCTTGGCATTTCTCACACGTAATTCAATCATGTGTCACATTACACGTTTAAAATTAGAACGCAGATACATCATGTACCTAAAATTTAACCTAATAAAGAAACATTTTCACATACATTATATTGGTGTCTCTGAGCCGGCCTCCCCCCCTCCAAATTTGGGGGCGGTTGCTATAGCCCACATTCGCCTTACAGTTAATCCATCGTATGAGAGATAAACATATATCATTCGCTGCGGAGGATGATAGAAAATGCAACTAACATTCAATGTAATATTAGTTGTGCAACTAAGTTCCCGCTGTTTGTCAATAAATGGCTCCCGCAGTAAGTGCTGGTCGATTGTGACATATCGAAAACGTCACAAACCAAGCTTAGATATATGGTCAACAAACCGCTTTGAGACATTATGGATTTTGTGTTTGCGTCGCATACTTTTGGTTGTGCGGAAATTACTGATTTTGTGCCAAATAATCGTCATTTGCGGGAAGTGTTGATTTTCTTCTTTCATTCGAAGAAAATGGTGGCTGAAGTGTATCGACGGCTCCAAAAAGTTTACGGAAATGCTGAAACAACGTGTCGTGATTGGTTCCATCGCTTCCATTACAAAGACGGTGATTTCATGTTGACGACCATCCGCATGAAGGAAGGCCAAAAACCTTAGAAGACGTTGAATTGGAGGCAGTGCTCAATGAAGATCCGTGCCAAACGCAAGAAAAGCTTGTTTCAGCATTAGGAGTTATACGCCAAGCCAAGCATTGGGAATGGTTCTAAAGCAAGGAACTTACGATTTGAAGCCAAGAGATTATTTTGTGGGACCAGGTCGTATTTGGTGGGAACAGGTCGGAGTTATTTATTATGAGCTGTGAAACCGAACGAAACCATCACTGGGGAACGGTAACTCAATTGATGCGATTGAGCTGAGCAATACGCGACAAACGGGCACACTACAAGCAGAGGCACTAAAAAGTTATTCTACAGCATGACAACGCTCGACCTCACGCTACCAAACCAAACATTTGCCATATTCCCCAGATATTGAGCCGTCCGATTATTACTCGTTCCGTTCGATGGTACATGGTTTGGCTGATCAGCAGTTCCGCTCATATGAAGACATTACAAAATGGCTTGATATGTCGATAGCCTCAAAAGACGAACACTTCTACCGTCACGGTATTCGATTTCTGCCAGAAAGATGGGAAAAAATTGTAGCTAGCGATGGACAATACTTTCAATGATGCATTTGTAACCATTTTTTGACAATAAAGTTGCATTTTCTTTAAAAAAAAATAAAATAAAGGGTTGTGTCCTAGACACGACCGCAGTATGACGTAGAACCAGCTTCTCTATCTATTTTGCGCCATATATGCATTTAGGTTAACATCCGACGTCCCTCCTTTTTTACATATTTTGCACAAAAAATACAGCCGAATCCCCCCTTTTTTACATATTCTGCACAATACATACTTTCAAAGCCCCGCAATTGACAGGATTTCCCGCCGTTTTTTATGAATGGGGCGGGGCAGAAAGTTTCTTTGGTGCAGAATATGTAATAATGGATGGACTTTTGATGATAATCAAATTGCATATATAGAGGTACCAGATATGTTTTACAGTCAGTTGTGTGTAATTCATCTTTTCAGGTTCAAGCAGAATGATGAGCAACCAATTGGTATTCGTTTATGATGACTGGGTTTGGGGAAAACGTTTAGTTCATGAAAACAGCAATAAAATTAGAATTTGTGCATTTTTCAAAAGTTTATTGATTAAAAATTGAAGAATAATTTTTTTAGCAGATTTTTTAAGGAATATCCTATCGATTGGTGTATTTGGATTTTAATTTCATCTATAAATGACAAAGCTACAAGCGTTCAAAACCTAACACTACTTCACCACACATATTTTTTGATGACGTGGGGGAGACCCCGGCGTAGTGGTTAACATCCATACCTCTCACGCCAAAGTCTCGAGTTCAAATCTCACCCTCGGACAAGTCACGAACTTAAGAGTGTTAAAGTGACTATATAAAAATAAGATCTGCCTACAACGGTGGAATGTCCGAAAAAAAAAATTGCATTTGTTTTTTAATGCAGAAATGATGTTTATTTTGATTTTTTTTTTGTGAAAGCTCACTTAATTCTGTTCAAACCACTTTGGGCAACATTGCTGTAGGTCTTTCCATTTTTTAGTTATAATTTCTAGTTGAAAAAGTTGAAAAAAGTTTTGCCCTGTTCAAATGATAGTCTAGATTTTTTTCTAGGAAAATAAGTTTACAAAGTTGCTTAAGTAGACGAAACTTTTACATCCACAAAGTTTCATTGAAATCTGAGAGGATGCTGGTCGAGTTGGCGTGAAATCCGTAATCATTCCAATACTTTTCGAGCTCCGCTAGAGTCTCATTTAGAGGGGAAGAAAAGGAAAACCTTTTAAGTGAGCCTACTTCAAATAAGCTAGCATGCTTATTGATGCTATTTCCTTTTAAAAAGAACTTTCGCCTAGCTTCCTCATTATTACAAACCTTTGGGTAGCATCCGTCCTTCGATGAGTTTAAGGGCATAATTTGATCACATTAGCTCGGCCTCTCGGCACTCTTGGAGAAAATTCCCATCAAAGCACTTCTTCCTTCTAATGAAGTAAGATGAACGGCACCCAAAAGCATTGTGTGCAGCCATCCTGAAGAGGAAGATTCGACCAAATATTTGACAAATAGGTTTATTAGTTTTTGGTCCGGGAAACCAGATGACCTGGTTGTCGTTTACTAGAACATAACGCAAACCGGTTTCCTCTTTTCCGGTGCTCTGCCGGCGAAGAAAAAAACAAGAGATGAAGCCAACCAAAAAAGGTTCAACTTTGGAACGGTGGCAATATTGGCAATTTCCCTTTTTCGAAGAAGATCGAAACAAAAACAAAATCGACAACTTGAGACAGCATTCTGCCACAAAGCAGAAAATAAACTACCACATAACCATACAACTGCTTTCAGTCCAACGATCTTTGGGAACGGAATTGTTGGGCTTTCTAATGCGCTCGAATTGTGAGAATGAAGTGGATTGCTTTCCTAAAAAGGAAGAGGTTATTTACAAGCAAATTGGTAGCGTGGAAAACGGAATTGAAAATTTTCTTCCCCCTTCGTCGATATGAAATAGAGCCATCGTTGACGGTATATGGAGTATAAATTCCAGTTTTATTTGCAATAGAGATCATTTTTATGTCCTCTCCGGTGCCGTTTTCCAATGGTAACAGTTGTGAGGAAATGGTGCGCAATGTTTAAGTCCAATAAAGCGTGAGATCATTCAATCATTCATTGCATCAGTAAAGTACCTGTTCAGCCGAATTATTATAAAAAAACATTAACTGGGAGAAACCAAATTAAGGAAACTGTTAACTATTTAGCGCTTTTGTAATAGCCAATGCATATTTAAATGACTATGTGACTTACACTAAAAACACAGACCACTAGACATAACACTCGCAAGTTGTTAATCGAACAAGCATTTAACGGTCAATTTAAAAGTATCGTAGTTGGTAGTACCACGACCTGTGGCGCGCATAGTCAATTGCTTTGCATTTGACGTTTACACACTACCGCCATCTGTTCAGCGTCCTACCCACCACAGTGTATTCAACAGATAGCGGTAATGTTTTAGCGACGATGTTTTACAGTGATAAATATGCAATGTGTTATGTCTGTTTGTCTGTGCTAAAAAGTTATCGAATATTTTATGAATTGTAAACTGCTGATTATTTCACACAAATTATTAAATTACTGTAGACCAGTTCCACGCCAAATGACAAATCGAAAAACTCAACCTTCTCCGATTTGCATGAAACTTTGCATTATTATTTGTTATGGGCAATCATTATAATTTTGGCAAAAATTGGGCCATTTTGGAACTTGCAATTTTTTTCAAAATGGCGTCTGACATTTTTCAATAATTTTTGTTACAAAAACGTCACTTTTGATCGAAATTACATCTGAAACAAGATTGAAGAGACCAATAAAGTTTTTATAGTACAAATATACAGGATGTATTATTAGCAATTTTCAGTACAATTTCCAGAATAGTGATAAAATTACAAATATTTAAAAAACTATATCTACAATTTTAACAAATTTTGTTAAGATAAAAGCTCATGAAAAATGCAAACTTTTGGAATATTAAAAACTTTAGACACTCCACCATTTACGCAAACCGTAGAACTAGAACTATTGGTAAACATTTTGAACTTTTTGATAGTACGCTTTTTTAATGTGTTTTCTACAAAGGAAACCATATTTAAGACAATCTATTCCCGTTTCTTATTTTTTTTTTTTTACTTATTTGTGCTAACAAGATGCTTAACAACATCACCAAAAGTTTAATTGTGACGGCCCCCGTTCCATGTTTACATTTTATCATGGGGCCATCTCATTATATCACAGACAGGGGTCCATACATAAATTCAGCAATGAACTTAATTTTCAATGGCGACCAAAATATCCATTAGTACCGTCCCAATGACGCGTTCATCTAGATAAAATTGATAAATAGCAGATTTTTAGCGATGCGCCCTATCTTAGATCTATAGGCCAACATTAGAGCCATTTCCTCTATTTTACTTTTCTCAACATTGTTTTGTATCAGACGATATTTTGATCAAAAGTGACGTTTTCGTGCTGCAATTTATTGAAAAATGTTAAATATTTATAAAAAAATATTAGATCCAATATGGCCGCATTGTTGCAAAAATGTGAATAATTGCCCATAACAAACAATTGTAACGCTCCTTTCTTTTCACTCAAAGTAACCGATTTATGTGCCACCTTCAGAAGAAGGACCGTTATTCAGGTAGTATTGCCCCGGATGAAACTGCCTTCTCAAGGCAGGTTACACGGTTGTCCCTGAATCAGAGGTCTCACTTATGAACCCAAACGTCGTACGGCAATCAAACAGAATTCAACTAATATTTACATCAAATCAGAAAATTACAAAAAAAAAGACAACTCAATAATCTATCATAGGGGAATTGTTAAGGAAATAATAAACTTTAAACAATCTAATTATTAATTAAAATTTAATTGCGTGACGCGAAGTAAAGTGGAGAGCTAACTAGCAGTAATTTATTAATTCAATCAATCGATGGCGTAATTCAAAACGACAAAATTTATCAAGCTCAACCGGTAGTTCAAATTGTAAAGTTCGAATTCAGAGCTAAATTTATGTCAAATTCAAGCAAACCTAATGCCCTAAGGTGACGTCACGCTTGATTGGTTTTTAGAGTTCAAACTTGTCTAGTACTAGAGTGTAGTGTGAGCAACAACACTGTTCAGATCTGACCTTAAACTTCTTCGCAGGTTACGCGTCGGACGTCCCTCGAGGTCAGTCGATAGGATCCCACGATACGAGATGCCAAATCTACAATCGATAATACCTTTCGGTTGCGTTGGTCGTCACCAACGAGTCGGCGGCTTCGGGCTTTAGCTGTTGTGGGTCTACTCACGTATTTCGCGCGCCGGTGTATCGTTCGGGGTAAATGCGTCCCCGCTGTCCCCGCCAGCCAGAATTTAACTCGGCCGACACCTTGCGACTTATTGCCTTGCGAAAACACTGTGATACGACGAACGGAAGATGTTGCACGGCCAGGGTTCGAGGGATGGGGAACTGGTCGGAATTTCGAGCAGCCGCCGGCAAACGGTTCAACATACACGTCGGTGTCTTCGCTGCTTACCTTACCATACCTTACCAATCAAGCTAAGGTCTTGTTGTCCTCTGCTGTCCGAAGAAGTCGTCTCCACTCTACTCGATCCATGGAGACGCTTCGCCAGCCTCGTAGTCTGCGAAGGGTCCGCAGGTCACTTTCTACTTGGTCGATCCACCTTGCCCGCTGCGCGCCTCTTCTTCTTGTTCCTGTTGGGTCGCTTTCTATAACCATTTTCACTGGCTCGTCGGGCGGCATTCCTACGACGTGCCCAGCCCACCGTAGCCGCCCAAATTTTTTTTTTTAATGTGGACGATGGATGGTTTTCCCAGCAGCTGGTGCAATTCGTGGTTCATTCGCCTCCTCCACGTTCCGTCATCCATCTGCACTCCACCGTAGATGTTACGCAACACCTTCCGTTCGAAAACACCAAAGGCGCGTTGGTCCTCCACGAGCATAGTCCAGGTCTCGTGGCCGTAGATGACCACCGGTCTAATCAGCGTCTTGTAGACAGTCAACTTCGTGCGGCGGCGAATTTTATTCAACAGGAGCGTCCTCCGGAGTCCAAAGTAGGCACGATTCCCTGCCATAATGCGTCTTTGAATTTCTCTGCTGGTATCATTTTCAGCGGTCACCAGTGAGCCCAAATACACGAACTCATCGACCACCTCGATTTCGTCACCGTCAATCTGAACTCGGGGTGGGAGGCTGACATTGTATTCCCTAGAACCTCTTCATTTCATGTATTTTGTCTTTGATGCGCTGTCTATCCCAGGTCTTCTGATCACACCTTCTAACGCGATGTTGAATAGCAGACAGGAAAGTCCATCACCTTGCCGTAACCCCCTTCGAGATTCAAAGGGACTCGAGAGTGTCCCCGATACTCGAACAACGCACATCACTCAATTCATCGTCGCCTTGACCAATCACGTCAGTTTATCCGGAAATCCGTACTCGTGCATAATCTGCCAAAGCTGATCTCGATCGATTGTGTCGTATGCGGATTTGAAATCGATGATCAAATGATGTGTGGGCGAGTTGTATTCGTGGCATTTCTGGAGAACCTGCCGAATCGCGAAAATTTGGTCCGTGGTAGCGCGAGCACCCATGAATCCCGCCTGGTATTGCCCCACAACTCTCATGCAAATGGTGACAGGCGGTGGCATAGAATTTAGGAGAGTACCTTGTAGGCGGCGCTCAGCAGTGTGATCGCGCGGTAGTTGCAGCAATCCAACTTGTCGCCATTTTTGTGGATTGGGCATACGATACCCAGTGCAGCGCTCTAGCCAGTGCTTCAACACCGTATTTTAATAGCTCACTTGGTAGTTGATCTACACCAGTTGCTTTGTTGTTCTTCACGCGACCGATCTCCTCCTCAATTTCTTTACGATCAGGGGCCGGTAGCCTGTCGTCTTCTGCGCGTGTTCCAAGTTCTGTTGCCGTGCCACCTTCGTTTTCTGCTGTTTAACTGTTGAGGTGCTCGTCATAGTACTGGTTCCACCTCTCAATCACCTCACACTCGTTCGTGAGAAGGTTACCGTCCAAGTCCTTGCACATATCGGCTTGCGGCACGTAGCCTTTGCGCGAACTATTTACTTTCTCGTAGAACTTTCATGTGTCGTTTACGCGGAACAGATTTTCCATCGCCTCGCGATCTCGGTCTTCCTGCTGACGCTTCTTCCTTCGGAAAACCGAGTTTTGTCTGTTCCGCGCTTGTCAGTATCGCTCCACATTTAATCTCACAGTTATTAGACTTACCTGAGTTCAGTAGTTAAATAATTCACGGATATTCACGTTCTAAATACACTATTTCGCTCAACAAATTTGGTAGCTAATGTTCAAGAATGCACAAAAAAAAATTACTCATAAACGCGCGAAGACCTACTTCGAGTTTAATTAACCGGTATTACGTTTTATATTAACCACTTGTAACAATTTTCAAACCACTTCGAAATAACTTCGACTTACATATATCTTCAAAGCACTCCACACAATTCAATAAGATGACACCGGATAGTTTTTTTTTTTCCTTTGGTTTGTTTTTTCCGTCGATCTTGTTTTCCGTGCTGAGCACCAATGCTACCGACGTGCCAGGAAGGCAGCTTCCACACCTGGACCCTACCTATCGACTCATCAACTCATGAACCGAGGACCAACGGCTTTACTTCCCATCCGAAGGAAGGCGTGATCAGAGATGTTATGCCTCAGAACATCCCGGCGGCGCCAACTGGGATTGAACCCAGGCCTGCTGGGGTGAGAGGTAATCACGATTACCACTACACCACCGGCGCCGTTGACGCCGGATAGATTGGGTGCAGCCTAAATTTTACTGCGCAATTTCCTTCTATTGGTAGATTACAGAGAGATTAAACGAAGCCGTTTATTGTTTTAATAATATAATACTCAGAATCTGTTCAACTCTCTACTGACTCTCAACTGACAGCATATTTAATGAAACGCTTGGTCAGCCAGCAAAACAAATGCTTTGAATTGGTGAACGGTTAGTTAAGGTCACAGTACATTGATAAAATCACGATGGGATTACATTGCGGTTACACAATTTTGCTAAGTTTCATGAGAATCAGACAAGGAAAAATAAAAAAAAAAAAATAAAAATATTTTTGAGCTAGGTATTTGGCCTGGACATAGCTCTGCATTTGTTGTTCATCCTCCATTAATTGAACGGCAGGAATTTGCCGTTTTTGCACTACTGATGTGATGTTACTGAACGAAATCATCTTCTTTTTACATAGCGAAACATCGCTCAATTGTTTACAATTTTAATGATTTAGGAAACCATAAGATATGTTTTTTATAGTCAGAAATGTGTTCTTCTTTGAATTGATGATTGGACACTGATATGGTTTTTATATCTATTTCACTCAATGCATATGCTGCACGGACAGAAAAATGTTTGCATTGAACCAAAAAAAAAACTTTATTTGTATTTAAACAAACAATTCCGGTTGAAATTATATTGCGTTTTGCTGTTTCGATAATACTTATTCAAATAAATTCAAAATAAAATTCTTTTTATTTTAATAAGCCACTCTTCAACTGTAACTATTGTTTAAATAACAATATTCAATCAATATTGTATTAAGTCAACAATAGTTCATTTTAATTTAGCATTTATTTGTTGGGTCCGTTCCCCGGGCCATGATTGCAAACATAACTACCAAACATTCCCTCGTTCCCGGACAAAAATGCAAACAATAACACAAAACTGTTCTCGTTTGATTCAGCTCTTTTCCGCGTTCGACGTAAATATTGTTTTTAACAGTGAATTTCGGGAAATAAGTAAAAGATTTCCGAAAATCTTGAGATTTGAGGTAAGTAAGTATGCTGCAGTTGCGAAATATAAACAGTTTTTCTTTATTTTTTTTCCTTGATTTTTTTCCGTCGATCTTGTTTTTCGTACTGAGTACCAATGCTCCCGACGCCAGGAAGGCAGCTCTCACACCTGGACCCTACCTCATGAACCGGAGTGATTTTATGCCTCAGAAAAGTCTTTTTTAATTCAATTCTAATTCTGATTGATACTAAAAGAAAACAAAACATTGAATCAATAAACATATTTTTATTTCTACTGCGTATATTTTCAGGCTTAATAAAATAAATATGATTGAATCAACAAGAAATCTCTTTTAAAAACAAACATTTTTTTTTTGACCCAGCTGCCAAGTTCACGTCAAAACCATGAAAGCACTTGTAAATTCCAAAAGATTTTCTTTTTGATTTAACAATCCATGGGTTTTTAGAAACAAAGATACTGGATTGTTGAATTAATAATGATTTCTTTTCGCAGCCAAAACAAATTGAAATTCTTATTAATTTTACGTCAAATATTACTACGTTTAAAATATTTTTTCTGCGTGTGGAAGTAATGAGCAACTGTCAACTTGTAAACAAAGAATATTCTATTAAGATAACATTTTAATCAAAATTATTCGATCTTTCCGAAAAAAAAAAATCCGTGACAAACACGTTACATGAAAGTTTGAAATTTTTATCACTGTTATGGGCAATTTGAAGGGAAATGAAAATTAATTTTTAAGATGTAAGTACATAATTGTATTACATTGCTAACCCGCATGTATTTACCATTAAAAAAATTCAACCGCATTCGGGACGATCAACGCTCCGAACATTATGTGTAAGCAAGTCTGGAAACGAGCGGAAGAAGATAAGTTTCCTTCCGGAAAATATGCATGATGAGACGATTAAAGGTTTATCCTTTTTTCCAGGCCCCATAGCATTCTACGGATACGTTTCTCAAGACAGAATCAGAACAGACAGAAGAATTCCTTTACATCATCTGGAGGGTCTAAGGAAAGGCGAAAGATAACAACGGATTATCCATAGAAACATCATCTCTGCTTTGCGTCGTCATCATCATCCATCTCAAAAGGTTCAAAATCAGTCAAAGAATTGTGAACAGTAACGAAATTTGTTAGATTTAACAACAAATAAAACATTAAACATAACTAAAGCTCCTCCTGCATTATTTCATCCAAAATCCCATCATACAATTTTCAAAACAAATAGATATCATTTGAAAATGAATAGAAAAGAAAAGAACTGGTCAATGATTTCTCATTTGATTAACGTTTATTAGGTACGCTTGTTGCAAATAAAACTTGAATCATCCAAAAGATGGATGATGGTCATTTTAGTTATCCTTATTTGAACAGTCCGAATGTCGATCATCTCAAAAACATCCACAATGGCTTGGGTGAGCCATTAAGCATACGATTCCAGGATAATTTTTCAGTATACATGGTTATTAGACTGATGCAAAATTTGAAATTTTCTCTCCACAGTGTTCAAACGGTTTCAAATCAGGTCCTGATTAGCCTCCGAAAGTTTATACTCATTTGATAAGAAATTGACTTGGCTTAAACCATTTAAAGTTTATATGGAAATTACAATGGGAAAGCAAAACTTTTTGTTCATTGTCTTTTAGCCTTTTTTCCATACTGCACTGTTAACAAATTCTATTGCTATTCTTGTGGGAATTTTTATCAGCTACAACTTTGCAGAAAATCGTTTTTCAGTCAAACGTCAAATTAAATAGTTATTAATTGTTTAAGAGATTGATAAACTTATTGCAAGATTAAGCAACTGTATTGTGAGCAACACTGTATTCTGCAGTGTGACATAGTAGCCATGATTTGTGTCCTCTATTATACGCGCCATAAACACCAATGATGCCTGCTGAACAGATGATTGAGCATAATCATAAGACATTAGTGACTTGAATCATTAATAATTTTTTTTCCTCACAAAGTTGTAACTAAGGAAATTTTCAACAAGCTCAGCTATCATTTTCTAAAGTAGAGTGAACTGGTGAATTTTGAGATAGATATGAACCAAAATTATAGTTTCTCCATAGTAATTCCCATTTAACTTCAAATGCTTTGTGCCAAGTCAGTTTCTCACTAAATGAGTTCAAATTTTGGGAGGCTAATCAGGATCCAATTTGAAACCGTTTGAGCTCTGTGGAGCGAAAATTTCAAATTTTGCATCAGTCTAATGGTTATAGCATAGAGGTTACTCTAAGACTAGTGTGTCCCGAAGAAACGTGCTAAACTTTATGGCTCAGCTCTGGTACTATCTTCGGTCCCAAGCTAATCGATGCACCCCTCGAAACGTAGGAAAATCCACGAACCCCTTATTTTATCTGTCAAACTTTCATAGCTAATCAAAACAAACATTGTGCAGTACTACTCTGCAGCCATCGTTACAAAATGCGATAAAAATGGAAAACTGGATTTAATGCAAAATGTCAACAGCAATCCATCCATTTGTACACAAGTTACCACAAGATAGAACATGGGATATGGAAAATTTCAATTCAATAAAATACCAAACAGAGCAATACCATCACTGTTCTATGATAAACGTATCCTGACATGCTGGATGCTGATTTTATTTCTTCCTGTTCCTATGACAACAATGCACGTTACCCAGCTGAGCAGTATTTGTTCATTTTCGAGAATAGTAGAATTTATTTCCATTCATAAATGTTGAAGTCAATCCCAGCGGTCCTTTAGTGGGGAGGACATCTTTCGAAACACTTACCAGTGAAGCTAGGTTGAGCTGCAGCCATCGATTGTCAACAGTCGGTTGGATGCCTGCACGGAAAATGTGAAAGTTGCTTTCTGAATATTTGCTCTGCTCTTCTTTTGTTGCAATGTGAGCGAAACTTAAGGAAACGACGATATTTTCAGCTTGCTTCTGCCAGCTGCTTCAGAATGCACTCGATGTTATTCCTCTGCCGGCAAATGCAATGGTTAGTCGGAGCAAGTTGAGAAGCGTCGTTATTTTCTTTTGTTGTAGAACAAAAAGAAATGTCAAGGGAAATAGTTGCTTTGCAATGATGTGAAACAAGTAGTAATCTGCGAGGCGATTGATTCGGAAACTGAGATATTGCGTTCACTTAAGGCCGGTTATTAATAACGAGAAGCTGTTGTAAGATGAAGTCTTTAAAGTTAAAAGTTTTCTTTTCCAATTCTAATACATTCTACAAATGTTCTTCAGAGGAAAATCACGAACCACCATGCACGCACAAGCCCAGTCAATCCTCAGTATCCCTTCAAGCGTATAATAACCGTAAACAATAGACAACTCACAGATTCAATTTAAATGTAAATCGGAGGCCTCCGTTCTCCAGTTTGAATTAGCTCCAGGTTCGACAGACAAGTGCCCATACGGGTCCTATCTAAATTCCATTCTCAAATTGATTCTCGTTATTGTTATTAAGTGGCCACAACACGCTCATCCGTAGACGAAAGCTTACTGTTGATTACGTGGTACATTTTCATAGCCACATCAAGGGTAGAATGTATGAAAATTGTGTAGGGAAATTTCCCCTTAATCCTAGAAAATAATCTGCTTTAATGTTATTGTTTCTGTGGAAATTTCCTCGAATCGATTTGTGTGTCGGTATGAGCTTGGCGCCGGTATTTACATTGTGTAGCATTGCCACGTCCACTCCAAACAAAGTACGTAGCCGTAGTAGGGTAAGGTGGGGTAATACGCGCCACGGGGTAATATGACCAACAGCGTTGGTTTAAGCCTTTTTCATCACCAATTTAAAAGTGGTTCACCCAGAATTACTAAATGAACTACCAAACTCTCATTTGTAAAGCTGGAGAAAAAGGCCACTGGTTATATTACCCCGTGGTGCGTATTACACACAGTTCCCCTACTCATCAAATGTTTTTCAATTCGCCGAAATTTGAACTTTTGCTACATAGGTAAGGAGATAATTTTCCTTGGTTTTTTCCGTCGATCTTGTTTTCCGTACTGAGTGCCAATGCTATCTACGCCAGTGAAGCAGCTCCCACACAATGGCTTTATATCCCTTCCGAAGAAAGCGTCATCAGAAGTTATATGCCTCAGAAAATTCCGGCGGTACCGACTGGGATTGAAACTTGGCGTCCCCGTGTGGGGTAAAACTTAAAGTAATTTTTATCCAAAACCATAGAAAGTTTCCGCGATAAATTGGGTGACAATAATATAAGAAAAAAATCATGTCGGGTAAGGTTGCGAACCCCTAGCCCTAGTGGACAGGAGCAAGATGTCTACATGAAATAGCACATGATCCTGGCCATATAGAAGATTACTGATTTGATACATATTAGATCGAACATTTCTCACTACACGACGCTTGTATGCTTATCATCAGGAAAGCCATAGTCATCTGACCAACTTTCTAGATGGTCAGGCTTTCTACATTTAGTACAAACTGAAAGTTCACATTCAGTGTTCACTCGGCTATCGACCGAAGCAGGCCACTTTCGATGTGTGTTACGCGATTGTCTGTTTTCTCGGCTACAACCATTGTGTGGTCCTGCTCATTGTTCTTCATAAGCAGTTCTTTCGGTTGATGCGTTGTCGACTTGGGAAAACAACCGTTTCGTACTGAGTGTGTTAGTGATGACCACGTGTTGCTACAATGGAAGCGCTCTGTCCCCCATTGACGATACTGCCAGACAATGAAACCACTGGAAGCGGATCCTATTCTGATGGAGGCGGCTTATTGGATAGCGGAAGATAAGGTGTTTATTGTGTTATCTAATCAAATACATAAATAAACAACAAGATGCATCATGAAAGTTCACATTCATACTTGTGCTGCGCAGTGAGAAAATTGTGATCTAATTTGTCTTCCACCCAAAAAGCTTTGATCATTTGAACAAGATGGCCAAAAGCAGCAAGTTTCTAGATAGTCATAATTTATATTATAGGTACAGGTAGTACACATGTAAACTACCGCTGCGTAGTGATACAATTCCAATTTTTTTTGAAAATTTCGAGGGTTCGTGAGCATTCTTGACATTGCTGAAAATTATGATAGCATCAGATTGCGGGGTTGCTAGTGTTCAGGATAGTCGAGTTGAAATCGTCGCACAAATAAAATAAAATACCCGCTCTATTGTCATCGTATGTTTCGCCCCAGCTAGTACCGTCTGAGTTCATATCGCCCAGTATTAGAACTGGAGATGGAAGGATATTAACTGAATTTGGTTTATGGAAGTCCTTGGAGGGACATATACAGAAGCTATGCAAAGATCTTTGTTTTTCACATTAATTTGGCAAGCGACAATTTCAATGCCACAAATTATTGGGATTAAGATTTTATAGAAGGAGTAGCACTTTTTGATACCCAAAAGTACGGCACCATATGAATCATCTCGGTCCAGGCGGATAATGTTAAAATCGTGGAAGTTTAGTTAATCTTCAGAAGAAAGACAAGTTTCACAGAGTGCAAATATATCACAAATAGAATTGTGAATCAAATACTTGAACGAGTCTAGTTTAGGTATTAAACTACAACAATTCCATTGAAATAAAGTGATCATATCTTGATCCTCACTCGACGAGTTATCCATCGAAAGATATGAATTCCTCAAAGAGGGGCTATGATACAGTCAATTTAAAGAAGTAGTTTGCGACTATAGGAACAAGCAGGTCAATAAGCTCTCGAAGTGGCGATTCATCGGGATAACTGAAGGCATTCAAAATATTATCCACAATGTCCTTAAATTTAATCTTTCCTCGCTTGGACAGGAGAGTTATCTTTGAATTGCGAGTAAACGTGATGTTTATTTTTGGTAACCTCTTACGATTATCTTTATTAGGTATCGGCGGGGTGGAATAGCTGCAGCAAGGATCAGATGGAGAGCAATTACCGATTTGTTCGGCTTTTTCAATGAATCCCCGCTACCTCCAGATTTGTGCAAGCTTTTGAGAGTGGATTTAATTTTTCCCGGCGCACTCCCGGGGAGCTAGTCGGCTACCATTTACGTGTACCTCCGGAGACTCACTCTCGTCTGCTATATCTGAGTCCAATTCATCCGAAGACAAAATCTCATAAGTGTTTCCATTTTGTGTGGTTGATGCCAACAAAGCAGAGGCTCCATACAATAGCTTGGAGCGTTCTTTTGTGGAACGCTTCACATTGTTCGGTGTATACACTTGACCCCTATACTATATTTGGTAATATCTTGCCAATAGGTTAATTCAACATTGTTATGTAATTTCACTTAAATATTGATTAAACCCACAAAAAACGGGCATCGATTGGTCAACTTTGAGCGCTCAAGGGCTTTGTTTTACCCCGCTGACGATAATAAGTTAATCAGGCATTTTCCCATTAGATAAGTATTAAATGAAAGTAATAATCATGAGCTTAATATCTTCGTGACGCAGCAAAAAGAATGGTTCAGATCCTCAAGCTCATTCCTTATTTTAGTTTAATGTTATTTTAGTTTTTTTTATTCCTTGTACTCAGATAGTTGGGCTTTTATTTTACTTCAGCAGTTGTTACTTATACCCCAGATCAACTCTTGGTGGAAACAAAGTTTGTTGCATTCTTCCATCGTTGAAACAAGCAAACATTTGACTTCTAACATGAACTCGAGAGCACAAGCAAATACTTCTTCAGTGAACAGTAGTTGTTTGTAGTGGAAACATACATCAAAGCTTTCTGCGATTTCTCTCGAGCATAAAGTTCGAACATGTGCATGTGGTTGAAACCAAGTGCACATCGACTCCAGTGCCATACCACAAACCTACTAACATGTAACGTCGAAATGTTGAGTTAAAGTACGGAAAATGTCAGGAGAAAAACTACTGATAACACCTGCTTCTTTCCAGATAGCATGTGCGCTTCTAAATGGATCGAATATATTACTGCTTGCACCCATAATTCAGAATGTGGTTCACCACTGTACCGGAGTACGAGCACATACCACATACATGTTCTGTTATCCAAGCCGCAAAAAGTAAGTGGAAATTTTCCTTGTTCGTGAGCATCTTTTCTGTGATAATGACTTTAATGGTTGAGCATTGCACAATGGTTCAGAGAGTATTTTATTAGACATAATTGGTTATGTATTGAAATCATAACATTATATAAGCAGTTGTATGTATAGGTACTCAAGGAAGATTATTATAGTTTATTTTATGTAGGTATAATTGCAAGATGCAAGAAGATTTTTTTATGCTTTATTTATGAGATTTTTAGCTTGATAATTAGAAGACTCATTTTAACAATATTGCTCTACGAGTTGCTTATAAAATCATTGATTAAATTAAAGTACCAGACAAAAGTACATTCTGATTAGTCTTGAATACTTCACTAAATAATCAGCAGCCAAGCTTTCAGAAAATTTCATAAGCATCCCGACAAGTTACATATCTTTTAACTTTTCTTAAGAGAAAAAATGCCACGAGGTGATATACTTTTGACCGATGGTACTTTGAATTTCTCTGAATAACTTTATTGACCCTAGACACACAGATATGAGAAGCAGTCACACAGTTCCGGTGGTTGAGCGGAAAACGTGACTGTTTTTCACCCTAGTGGGTATGGACAGCGATGCAAAATATCATGACACTCACGTGACACTCGTCGACGCATCAACCGACTATCGCTGACAGAACGTTTTGTCACGTAGTGAGAGGTATGGCAAACAACAATCACCAGAAATGGTCGTTGCTCACAAGCAAAACGTTACACTCGCTGCTGATGATGAAAAGCATAACGAAAACAGTGAAGACTTCTGCAGTACGATCATGAGAAAAAGCGAAACGACAGAAGAAACTGAAAACAATGCCTACGCATTCCAAGTTTGTCTCGGCACGCGCGACTGTGTGAGTTACAAACAAAACTGGCAAAATTAAACGGATGCTGTTGGGCTCACTCACCAACACACTCACACCTGCTTCAAAACGAGCACAGATGAGTGTCGTGATTGTCGGGAATGAACAGATCGGTGATGGATCATAACCGAAGACGACATTCACCAGTTGCTTTTTACTTCTTTCGTCAACTTGATGGATGATCATGGAGAGAGCTTCGATGAGCACATTGATAGGAATGTACAAAGCGTTACTACCATCAGCTGTTTGACGATCGTGATTTTGATAGGTCGCAACTCTGGGTATGGATTCAATCCCAGTCAAGGTCGAACGGCTTCGGCAATGCCATTATTTTTTATCGTTAGGGAAATCTTTGAGCGTAAATTTTTTACATGAGGATTAGTAACAAATGTCTTTGTTACATGTTTTGGGTTTACCAAATTTAATTTATAAATTTATTTTTATAAATTTAAGAATGAAATAGATCCCTTTTTATCGTTGGTGTTTAACCGTTTGTCCAAACTAGATTGGATGTATTTTAAGCAACATCGGTCGAAGTTTATTGAAGGTAAGGTTTTTTTTTCTTTGATTTGTTTTCCGTCGATATTGTTTTTCATACTGAGTAGGTACCAATGCTACCGGGGACCAACGGCTTTACTTCCCTTCCGAAGGAAGGCGTGATCAGAGATGTTATGTCTCAGAACATCCCGGCGGCGCCGACTGGGATTGAACCCAGGCCTACTGGGGTGAGAAGTAATCACGCTTACCACTACACCACCGGCGCCGCTATGTAAATCATTGTAAATACTAAAAATAGAAGTTAAATACCTTAGTCTGTTATTTTCTATGTGATATACTTGAATGAACTAAATAATTAAGTATTGATGAAAAGATCGACCGAATTGTATTTTCTTTAACGACCATGCGTCTCCATTGGAGGCTCGAATCTCGTTTGGAGAGTTTTGCACTCACTCAGGCCCATATGACTTTCATAATCCCAGCGCTAGCTGGCATTGCTATCACGCTGTTCACTTATTCACTTATTCACTTACGTTGCAACTCAGACAGTATTTGAGTGACTTCCCTGCTGATAGCATTCCATTGAACACGAAAACATGATGAATTTCAAATTGATGTTTTCCCGCAAGGTATCCCAACACACTTTTGGCGCTGTAGTTAGCGTACGTAAATCGCATGCCGAATACACAAGTTCGAACCCAGGAAATACCCTTTTAGTTTTGATTTTATGGTTTGGATTGAATATTGATGCATTGCATAAATGATTAATTTTGATATACATTTTTTGTCTGTTCGGGACCTAAAACCACTGCGACCAGTAATTTGATCTATTGTAGTATATCCCGTGTCCTTAGTTTAGTGCATGTCGTATTACTGCACTCGAGAAAGAACGAATATCTCGATACATTAAATTGGTATGGATAAGCCTGACATTAGAGGTAAAATACCAACAAAATAACAAAAAAAGGTTCTCGCAATACTATTCCAATACAAAATTAGTATAATGAAATACCAAACCAATACCACACAGGTGTTCTTTTGGTATCCAAATATCAACTTTTGTTATTTACAAAGTATTTTGCATGGAATTTTTAGGTATTATTCTTTGGTATTTTACCTCTTATTTCATGCTGGTCAATACCAATTTAAGGTATCAAAATATTTGCTCCTGCTCGGGATTCGATATTTTTTACAGTTTTCATTCTTGCATTTATCATAGGGATCCGACTTCAATTAAAAGGTCCCGCTCTTTATACCCTTCGGAGTGTTGAAACACCCTCCAAAGGCGCACCCCTTTGTCAGTCAAAATTGGATTCCTTAGCAACAAAATTAAGTAATGACACCGATAATGACCATGCATCAGAACCCTAACCACTTAAAACTAGGGAACAACGAATAGAATATTAGGAATCGCATAGATGAAGACTAACTAGCTCATTTTTTCCTTGTTTCAAGATCATCCTCGGTGGACAAAGCCGAGTCTTGTAACTATCAATAAGGCTAAGGCATAAAAAGTAACAAGGTTAAAGATGTGTTCCTTTGATTACTGCAAAATCCTGTTCCCCTAGTTTGAAGTAGTCAGGACTAGAAATCGGTGATAGATCTTACATCCCGTAACGTACCACGAAAAGGTGATCTACCTATGTTGCGGGACATACATAATACATCAGCGTAAGATCTAACTGATTACAACACAACTAAATATAAAAATATGAAAGATAAAACTGTATAGCAACTTCCTGTGAAGGATGAAATATATAATATAATCTAATCTAACCTAATCTAATCTAACACCAACACAGCCAGTTCTTGAAAGCATCCTGGAAAATGATATATATACCTAAATCATTTTTCTTGTCTATTTGATATATGTTTCACATCGAAGATGCGTCACACATATCAAAAGGGCCAGGCCTGCTGTGCAGCATTTAAGGGGCAAGATGATTCAGAAAACATCGGGTTTGTTTAAATCGAAGATTTAAACATGATGCTTCAGAATCCAATAAATGGATGAAACGCGGACCTCTCGTATCGTACGTTCCGATTTTGGTAATTATATGGTTGGTCGTTGAAAGCCTCAAAGCTAGAAAGGTGTGATGCTCTAACTCTTGTCCTAGCATTTTATGACTTATGGCTATAGCGCCATTACTCGCATTCTGAAAAGAGAAAAGGGAAAGGATTATGTGAAATCTATGAATATAAACAATATTTTTGATTTGAAATATACAATATAGAAATGCAGAACCATGGAACCAGGCATGGAAAATCATTTGCATTCATTTCATACATTCATTTACATTCATTTGCCTCTAACTTTTATCACCAGCAGTATTCCGCAAAATAATGTGTAGAACTTTTGTAGGTTTTGTTATAAGCTACAAGTTTTGCTCATAACTCAAATCTGTATCTCTTATGCATCACGAACTAGAGCGGGCAGAACTTGTTACTGTTTTTCAGTGAATGTAAAATACATTCACTGAAAAACAGTAGTGGCTTCTGTTCGCTCTGCCTCGTCATGCATAAGAGATATGGATTTGACTTGTTAACAAAAGTTGTAGCTAATAATAAAACATACAAAAGCTAAATGCATCATTTTGCGGAATGCTGTTGAAGAAAAAAGTAAAAGGCAAATTAATGTAAATGAATGCACGAAATGAATGCACGAAATGAATGCACGAAATGAATGCAAATGATTTTCCATGCCTGGTGGTCACTACCCGAGTCTTGTCACTATTATCAAGTCATAAAAAGTGATGTGATCCTTTGATTAGTGAAAAATCCTGATGCTTGGGGTTAGAAATGATCATCAATGTGTAAAAACTGGTGATCTCAAACTAGTTAATACCAGCGCCGGCCGCACCCGAACGCATGCCAAGAAAGGAATGGGTAGGAATATGTTGACGTGACACTCGCTTTGATGGAAGCCGAGAAATTCTCTGCACTTCCACGAGGAATCACTGGGATGTTGGGTAAGATAAGCTGAAGTCAAATATAAATAGATAAATAAAGATAAAATGAACGATCTCACCGAGTGACCAAGTAAATCTGTATCAAGCTGCCAAGCAATGTTCCAGCTCAGTAGTCCAAATCGTTTGCTTGTTGAGGATCAAAATCCGGTTTGGCTGTCTGGTAAAACTTGAATGAAATGTCTTGAATCGAGTGCTCTCTTGATAGGTTCATCACTCAAACTTGCTCCTCAGTGTGATCAAGACACGTGGATCCAATGGAGGATTTACTTCGTTTTTTTTAAAGCCAACCGACCTCAGCAGGGCCTTCTCCGAATCTTTCCTAAAAAGGATGAAATATTCCCTAAAACATATGAAATGGGCAATTTTTTAATTCAATAAAAAAGATAAAATGTTCCATGGATTCTCCGAAGTTTATGGAACATTTAATATTATTTATTTGCACCTTTTACATTTTTTTTTTCTACGGAACATTTCAGTATTTTTTAGTTAATCTTTCATAACCTTTTTAACGAACATTTTATCTTTTTTTAATGCTCATTTTATTTTTTTTACGAAGAATTTTTTTTTTCATTTTTACTGATGCAATTTTACTTGTTTATGGTGCATCCACATTTTTTATTGATCATTTCAATGTAAATATTGGCAAATCTGCCTTTTGATAGGTCCATTATTGATTTTTAGGTTGAATTTTATTGTTTCTATTGCTGCAAAATATGGGCTGCCATAATTGAAAGCTTTCTATGTCAACAACATTTTTGCGTCAATCTCGATCTGTTACGTTTATGAAAAACAGACAAATAAGTACTATGTCACATTCTGTAGTTAATCCGTTACTCATCTTCACCCAGATGGATTTCGTTTTGCAACAGGAAGCAATTTCATATTTATCTCCATCTTTTACAATTTACGACTCGTCCCGCGTTCTTATTGCCCTGATGGGATCGATGCTATAATTCAATAGGGGTCATGTGTGAGAATAACTTCTTTCTGAACGGACGGACAGTCCCGAAAACCCATTTGCACATACTTTCAAAACGCTCGAAAATTTTATTTCATTTGAATAGAGCATTGGTTCTTCTGCCTTGTTCCGTTCGTCTCTCCCAGGTCCTGTAATGCCGCCTCTGGCCTGCCTTCAAAGTGGCATATTTTAGCTGGCTTTGGCAAGTAATTGAAAAATGTTTATTTCCCTTCTCGGGGCACAAAAGCCAGCTATCGAGCAATCAGAAGGAAAACGGATTTCCATTTCAAAAGAAAACCCCTCGATAGCAGATTGGATCTCTTTTTTGCCGCTTGGCCACAGACATCTTTTTGGGAAATATTTCATTAGCCATCCGGGTATGAATAGAAATCGATTATGACAGTATGCCGCAGTCACTTTTGGTATGCCGAACTTTGTATTCGATGGATTGAAGGAGCTCGAAACCATCTGGTAGTATGTGTGCGTGTGTCTGACTTTGAGCTGAGTGAAGCAAATGTAATTTAAAGACAGACTGGTTTTTTTTCGATTTTTGGAATGTAATTAACTAAGAGTGCTGGGATGTTTCGATCGGGCGAATTAAAGGAACGGAAATAAACTATGAAATCAGTGTAAGTTAGAAGTTCAAAAAATAGAAAACATTTCGGTACTTCAGAAACCAAATATAGAGGTCACTACTATTGTTAACTGCGCTGATTAGCTCGGCATTTATTTTTGTCAGAGATGAACCAGCCTACTGCTTGAATCTTCTTCCATAAATAAAAAAAAAACAATTATTGTTCAGATTGCAGCTTTATTTTTTTTTTTTTTTTTCATTAATTTATTTGTACAGGCTCAATCGAATAAACTTTACAGAGCCGAGTTATCATTTGCATTATACATGATTCATGTCTTAAATCTAGAGTTAAAGGAATTGAACCGATTACTCGCGGTCGTCTCGAGGTTAGTGGAAATTTACAATTTTTTGGATGGAGAAAGGGAGAAGGAGGTTTGAAATATGATTTATTATACAAATATTTAATTAATCCTAAAACATGAACTTATTTCTATTCATCTTGAAGACAAACATAAAAAAAAAAACTACACGCACAATACACAAACTAAACACAAGGTTAATCAAACTTACAATCTAAGGTTAGTATTCTTAAAGTAAACATATATGAGTTTCATAAACTCCAGATCACGTCTAGCCAAAATATCCCGAACTGGAACATTAGGTTGTCTACCTCGAGCCCGAAGGGAATCGCATAGCTCAGATCTAACTCCACGATGCTCAGCACAAGACCAAAGGATGTGATCGGCGTCTTGGTAACCTTGTCCACATTCACAGAGATTGCTGTCTCCCAGCCCAACACGAAACAAGTGAGCGTTTAACGAATAGTGATTGGACATGAGGCGAGACATCAGACGAATGAAGTCTCGACCCACATCCAACCCCTTGAACCAAGGACTCTTCGACACCTTAGGGATGATCGAGAATAGCCATCGTCCCAAACTCCCTTCACTCCATTTATTTTGCCAGCTGGCGAGCGACTGTTGACGATAAATGAAGAAAAATTCATTGTAGGCGATTTGTCGATCGTAAATATCGCCTTGCATAGCGCCCACCTTAGCAAGTGAGTCCGCCTTCTCATTGCCCGGAATCGAGCAATGAGATGGGACCCATGCAAAGGTGATGACAAAAGATCTTAAAGATAAAGCACTCAGAAGCTCTCGTATTTTCATGAGAAAATACGAGGAGTGCTTTACCGGCCTCATGGATCGAATAGCCTCGACAGAACTGAGACTATCCGTAAAAATAAAATAATGATCTGGTGCAAGTGAGGCGATCGTTTCTAGCGTATAATGTATTGCCGCCAGCTCAGCAACATATACGGAACAAGGAGCTTGAAGCATTCGAGAGGCGCTATGAAATTCGTTATAAATACCAAAACCAGCGGACGCCTCTATTAATGATCCATCTGTGAAGAACGATCTTGCGGAATCAACTTGGCCAAACTTTGCAGCGTAAATTGACGGAACAATCATGGAACGATGATGTTCTGGGATCCCACGAATCTCCCGCGTCATGAATAAATCAAAACTAACTGAATTGCCGAAGTCGGAGAAGCATACACGATGAGGATTATGCTGTGAAGGGCTGACATCCTGAGTTATGTACACGTAGTACAATGACATAAAACGAGTTTGAGGGTTTAGCTCAAGAAGCTTCTCAAAGTTTTCGATTACCAGTGGGTTCATAACTTCACAACGGGTGAGGAGCCTGAGGGACAATTCCGAAAACCGATCCGATAGTGGCAACATGCCCGCCAACACTTCGAGGCTCATCGTATGAGTCGAGTGCATGCATCCTAACGCGATACGAAGACAACGATACTGGATACGTTCCAGTTTGATGATGTGAGTTTTAGCCGCCGACTGGAAGCAAAAACTACCGTACTCTAAAACCGATAAAATCGTTGTCCGGTACAACGTTAGAAGATCTTGCGGATGAGCTCCCCACCACGTTCCGGTAATTGTTCGGAGAAAATTGATCCTTTGTTGGCATTTTCGTCTCAGATACTCAATGTGGGATCTCCAGGTGCATTTGGAATCGAACCAGACCCCAAGATATTTGAAAGACATGGAATGAGTGATCGGTTTACCCAAAAGTTGAAGCTTTGGTTGTGCTGGGCTATGCTTCCTAGAAAAAACGACCAACTCAGTTTTCTCCGTGGAGAATTCGATACCTAGCTGGATAGCCCAAGTAGACAAATTGTCTAAGGTATCCTGTAAGGGTCCTTGCAGGTTGACCCCTTTGGGCCCTGTCGTAGACACTACGCCATCATCTGCAAGTTGTCTCAACGTGCAGTTGTCACTTAGACAATTGTCAATTTCTCTGACATAGAAATTGTACAAAAGGGGGCTTAAACATGAGCCCTGGGGGAGACCCATGTAACTAAATCGAGAAGCTGTAGAGTTTCCATGAGAAAAGCTCATGTGTTTCTCTGACAGCAAATTGTACAAAAAGTTATTAATTAATGGGGAAAGGCCACAAGCGTGGAGTTTGTCTGAAAGGACTTCAACCGATACTGAATCAAAAGCCCCCTTAATATCCAAGAACACAGAAGCCATTTGCTCTTTTTTAGCAAAAGCCAACTGGATTTCTGTGGAAAGCAACGCGAGACAGTCGTTCGTTCCCTTACCCCTACGGAAACCAAATTGAGTATCTGAGAGTAGGTGGTTCGTCTCAACCCATTTGTCGAGGCGAAAAAGGATCATTTTCTCCAACAATTTTCGAATGCACGATAACATCGCGATGGGACGATACGAGTTATGATCTGACGCGGGTTTTCCAGGCTTTTTAATGGCTATAACTCTCACTCGCCTCCAATCATCTGGAACAATATTGAACTCCAGGAACTGACAAAACAAGTTCAACATGCGCCTCTTAGCGACGTCTGGGAGGTTCTTCAACAAGTCGAACTTGATCCTATCAGCCCCCGGAGCCGAATTGCGACACGAAAGGAGCGCGAGTGAGAGCTCTAGCATTGAAAAAGGCTGGCTGATCTCGTCTACCGAATTCGTCGTTTCGCGAGGAATCATCTGTGTCGGCACGGAATCAGGACATACTTTTCGCGCGAACTTGAGAATCCACCGATCCGAGTACTCCTCGCTCTCGTTGTTTGAAAACCGGTTACGCATCCTTCGCGCCGTGTTCCAAAGCGTATTCATCGACGTTTCGCGCGATAAACCGTCCACGAATTGCCGCCAGTATCCGCGTTTCTTGGCTTTGATGAGGCTCTTGAGTTCGTGTTCAAGAGTCGAGTACGCTTCGAAATACTCGGGTGTTCCGCGTTTCCGGAAAAGCTTAAACGCGTCGGACTTTTTACGATAAACCTCAGTGCATTGCTGGTCCCACCAAGGGGTAGGAGGTTTCCTACGAAAAGACGTTCCTGGAACCGGCCGAGTTTGAGCTCGAAGCGCGCTGTCCAAGATCAGATTGGAGAGGAAGTTATATTCCTCCAACGGTGGAAGCTCTTCTACCGACGACACGGCTTCATCTATCGCGGTCTTGAACGTTGTCCAATCGATATTACGGGTGAGGTCGTACGCGACGTTAACGGATTCCGACGAATTGAACCCACTGGCAATCGAAATGCCGATCGGCAAGTGATCACTACCGTGGGGATCCTGGATCACATTCCACGTGCAATCCAACGATAATGAATTAGAGCAAAGTGTGAGGTCTAATCTACTTCCATTTGAGGATGGACCAGCCAGACGTGTTACTTCTCCATTGTTAAGAATTGTCATATTGAAGTTATCACAGAGGTCATATATCAAAGTAGAACGGTTGTCATCATACAGTTCCCCCCAGCCTGTACCGTGGGAATTAAAATCTCCCATAATCAACCGTGGAGTAGGAAGAACTGAACAGATATCTGAAAGTTGTTTTTGACTAATCGAAACTCGGGGAGGAATATACACAGAAGCAATACAAAGGCTCTTGCCTTTAACAAAAGCCTGACATGCGACAACTTCAATACCTGGAAATTGTGGAAGATTCACTCTATAGAAGGAATGGCACTTTTTGATCCCCAAAAGTACTCCTCCTCCACGCGAATCCTCACGATCCAGTCGAATAATGTTAAAATCATGAAAAGGAAGATCGATATCTGAAGAGAGCCAAGTTTCACATAGAGCAAATGCATCACAATCATTATTGTGAACCAAAAACTTAAACGATTCTATCTTAGGAATAAGACTTCGACAATTCCACTGTAGAACAGTGATCAAATCCCCGACCTCGTTTGGAAAATTATCCATCGAAGGAGATGATTGCTGCAAGGAGGGGCCACTTCAATGTCAACTGCTTCAAGAGGGTTTTCACAGTAGGAAGCATTGCCAGAACAATGTTTTTCAGAGGATCAGAAAAATCGAGGTAATTGAGGATACTGTCCACAATGTTATCAAATGAGAACAACCCAGATGAAGAAGGGGCTTGTGTTCTGAAAATTGGGGCATCGGGGGTTTTGGATGTCCCCGGGAGAGGTGGAAAATCCTGGGTATAATCAGTTCTGCGGAATCCAGGAGGAGTAGAAGTCTCCTTTTTTCCACCACTCCTTGATTTGGGCAAGCTGATTTGGGGTTCTTGATCTGCAACTTTCCGCGAACGGATGCGTTTTCGTTTCCGGGCAGAACCTTCCGGAAAACTGAAAGAAACTCCCTCCTCAGCCAAGTCAGAGCCAGACTCGTCATCTGACAAAAGAGCGAAGGGATTTGTTTCGTTGGTCGATGGCTTGGCTGTCTTAAGCATTTCTGCAAAAGACCGCCTGGAACGTTCTTTAAGAGAGCGCTCTAGTTTTTCCCCGCGTTGTTTGTACACCGGGCATGACGAGAGACCATGAGGAGTTCCCTTACAGTACACGCATTTTGGTGCAGTGACTGTGCAGGCGCCATCCTCGTGCTTCTCCCCGCATTTGGAACAGCGTGCCTTGCTGCCACAGTGGGACGCCGTATTTCCCAACTGCTTACAGTTTTGGCAGTTCATGACCCGGGGAACGAACAAGCGCACAGGTAGTCGAAGTTTTCCCAGCTCGATGTAGTGAGGAAGGGCTGAACCAGAAAAGGTCACACGGAACGAGTCTGTGGGGGTAAAACTCTTTTTACCCTCGCTGACAGATACTGAGCCCAGTTTTTGGACATCCAGTATCTTCACCGGGGGGAGCAAGGGGTTCTTGAAACGGCCAACCGCCTGCTTCTCCAAGATCTCGGGGGTCAGACTCGCTTCGGTGACCACACCTTCGATCTCCACATCACGAGCTGGTATGTAAACCCTGTACTCAATCGTAAAGAGCTGGGAGGCAGCAATCTCGTTAGCCTGCTTCAGGTTAGAAACGACAACACGAAGTTTATTATGCCTAACCTTCGTGATTTCGGTCACGGCCGAGTATCGCTTCGTCAGATCAGTGGAAATTTGCATCAAGTTCAAAGGTTTGTTTTTGGGCTGAAAGTAGACAACCCATGGCCCAGTCGAGTCATCTGGATAGGCTCGCGATCGGGGGCTTTTCTGAGACGAACCATGAATGACAGGACGTTTTCGTCTTTTCTTGCCATCGAGTGGCAAACTGGTGTCATCTTCCGACAAAATGTCCATATCGTCCTCTGACGAGACGTCCATTTTGCCGTACTAGTGGGAGCGGTAAACGCTCTACCACTGAAACGATGCTTAAAACCACACAGACACAATAAACAGAAAAAAAACTACAAACACAGAAACACAAAATTAAATTTAACTGATGGGCGAGAGAAAGAAACAGGAAAAAAAAAACTTATCTGCTATACTACTACCACCGAGTGATTACACAGCAGCAGCGGAGCGACGCGCAGCGTGGGTGACCTTCGATGCGCGTGTGCGGGCGATCTTTGTAGTGGTGTGCTTGTATGAGGTTCGGCACTCAGCTGGACACACGATGATGGATGACCGGTATAAATGCGGAGGCAGATGCTGACACTCGATGACGATGATCTGTGTGCAGGTATGCGTGATCACGCACCGATGAAGCGCAAATTGGTTTGCGAATATCCAATTGCAAGTGAACAATTTTCTTTCCGATGGCGCCGAAAACCACTTTCTTCTCAGAAAAACTCACTTTCAGATAATTGTTTAGCCGGGTACTATGCCAGTAATCACTAAGCGAGAAAAAACTGATAATTTAAACCAACCGAATACCGAGAAAACTTCCGAAATACCGGAGCGCGAAACAAGTCGACTGTACTTCTTGCTAGGTCGCAGTGGGATGGTTGCAGCTTTATATATTTTTTATTTTTTATTTGTTTATTTATTTGTTTGTATTTTATTGCATCTGGCTTGCAATATGAGACATGCCCTTTAAAAAACCCCGTATACTTTACCAAACAATAAAATTACGGTACTTTGAAAAGAGCATTGAACAAAACAAGCAAACTGAATAGAACACTTGTATTTAGTTTTTAAAAGTTGTAAGTAAATTAAAATATGCCAGCACAGTGGGCTAATTCATCTGGCAACTGTAAACTCACGGTAGTCCTCACTGAGCCCGAAAATTTGTAGCTGTCAGTGTTAGTCTGACATCCCAAGTAAAACTTTAATTTATCAAATTTCCCTCAAAACTTGAAAGTTTTGAAAGCAAGATAAAACTAGTTACACTCATTTCATTGGAATTTTGTTTTACACAAGAATAGGTATCTGAAACCTCAGCTGCAACCTGCGGCACGAAATAAGTGCACTTCTTGGTCAGTTTTTGTCCATTGTGCGTTGGAAGGTTGGAATTTATTTTCAACATGTTCAAAACAGTGGGCTGCATTATACTGTAATGACCCGATTTTGTCAAGCCCCTCCACACATCATACTTTTATCTTTCAATAATTTTTGATAACCGTAATTCTAAATTTTTTTTTCAACGTTAAGATAGATGCTTTAGTATACCTTGGGGCCATAAGACCACTATAGGTTTCAAAGTGCATTAGAAGAGATTTCCAAATATTGGGCTGACAAATTCGAGTCATTAATGTAGTCATAAGTAAGTTGCGCAAGTCAATCATATTTAATTTGACATATGTTATATATAAATCCCACCTCAGATGTATATAAGTGACTAGCTGTACATTTTTACAACTGAGTTTTTTTATAAATAAGTTATGTAAACCCGTTTATGACAAACATTGTTGCTTGGGATTGATTCGCAATCGTGATTAATTTTCATAGCTTAGTATGAAAGAGAGTGTTAAGTAACTTAATTGATGATCGCTGGAGTGCTCTTACACATAATTGGATGCAAGGATCCAATACTATAGATAGGCGATAAATCGTTTCAACATATTGTAAGAGCACTTTAGCGATCACCAATTCGGATACTAAATACTCACATTGATCATTTCAGCTCGACACAAGTGAGAACGAGGTGGAAATTTCTGGACAATTCTCTTACATCCAATGTAAGGTTGAATTTATTGCATCCTCTACATAAATTACTCATGCCATCATAAACATTACAAAATTATTAAAAAAAAAAACTTTTAGCGACCACATTACAGAATCTGTTTATGTCGCGAAACGTTGCAAATTCTGCATACTTTTCATGCAAATCTGTAAAAGAATCTTGCATTTGCTGGTTCAGTGTGGTATCAGGAAAACCGGTAAATGGTACAAGAGCACATTGTTTTTGGTATGTGGTGGTATCCTTGGGCTGAAAACAATCGAAGAACACATTTAAAGACGAGCCTGCTGGTTGGATCAAGAATGATATATTGATCCAAAAAGTATGTCTTAAATACTACTTAGTTTTTACGTCGCATCGCTAATGCAACGATTCAATACAACTTTGCCTTAATTACCCTAGTCTAACTTTATATTGGTGAGACACCTGGAGTATATAAATGCATTTTTCAGAATCTGTAGAACGACAGCAATAATTCTATCGTGGCAAACGCTATGAATCATGCACTTTACGCTCTCACGGCATACGGTTAAAAGTGGAAAGTGAAACATGATCACAACGAGAGCATCGGTGTTGTTAAGTGTGGTTGGTGTTATATGTTTTACTGTAATCTTGCAGATGGCCTTGCAATTGTGGATGTACATTAAGCTGTCCGTTGATGAGTAGCCGAGCACAGACAGTGGTAGAGGAAACATGGAACAAACAGGAAAGATGCTTACGTTAGATGGCGACTTGATTGTGTAAGAATCGAAAGAACCGTTTCTGCATATCGAAGGTACATGAGCAAATTGGCGATCACTGCTTTTGCCAGTGGGGACGAAGGGAAATACCCCGCCACCAACAGGTGAGTTTGGTAAAAGAAATGCTCGATCCGATTCGTACTTTCCTCAAAATCCTTAAATTTTCACATTGCCGTACTATAACGGAACTATCAATTATATACTTTCATCTATCCTCATCTATCATATATGTTCACTTTAAGTCTGATATCGACGTTAAGCATCGGTATAACTGGTTCGAAAAAGTAGTGTATTTTTTTGTTCAGTATGGTACACATAAATGGAGCGTCCCATATCATTTCTAGACAAACATTTCAAAAGGTCATATCTGCATTGATCGATTCTTTTCATCGACTTTCTCTTTCGTCAATAACTCAGCTGCAAAACTTTTCCCTGTTGTATTTGACGTTTTGTACACTAGACAAGAACCTTCTTTATCAAACTATGTGGTAGAATTAGCGCAAAATCTGTTTGCATAGCAGTGGTTATGAAATGAGAAAGTCGATGATAAGAATCGATCAAAGCAGATAGGACCTAACGATCGCAAGGTTCATGAGTGGAGTCTGGTCTAAAGCCTATTTTTATTTTTTGTCATATTTATTCCTTCCAATGATGAAGTTATTTTTACCCATCCTCACTAACACACTCCACATTTTTCGGTTTCCACAACCAACACTTGTGAACCGCTGGTTGGGTGTAGCGATAGCGAGTGTGGCAGTTCTAACGAAACTAGCTTCATACAATGTACAAATCCATTTCGTTGCAGAAAACAACGAATAAATTCGTAGAACAATTTTATTTTCAGTGAAGGTTCCTGGAGTTTGCGGAAGGCGCTAGAGTTTTCATTGAAGACACCGAAGCCAGTGGATCCACTGAGACGAGACCCGTCTGTAAAATATCTTTTCACGCAATTGACGTGTTGGTACTTTTCAGTAAAATACGCGGGATAATAATAGGTCGAAGTTGATCAGGAATCCCATGAGTTGCTTGTTTCATGGTCAGATCATATTCAATTGAGGAACCGCGATTGGTGAAGTGAGCACGGTCTGGAGTGTAACAAGGAAGACACATATCTGACGATATGTAGTGGTGGTAGATTCTTATAAATCGAGTTTGTGTGTTCAGCCCAAGAATTTCTTTAAAATTTTCAATTATAAGTGTGTTCGTCACTCCGCATTTGATTAGTATTCTGAGAGAGAGAGCTCCCAGAAACGGTTCTGGAGGGGTGTTACTCCTGCCAGGACCCTAATTTGCTCGTACATTTTATAACAAATCAGAAAAATCGTTAAATCCTTCAGAAGAAGCGCAAATATGATTAATTTTGTTCCTTGCCACAAAATTGAGCTGTTAGTTTCTTGTGAGATTTCAGAGCAGTAATATAAGATACCGTGATATCTACCACCATTAAGTATGAAAAAAAAACGTAAAAAATCAGTAAGATTTTCAAAAGATAAATAAGCTCGCTATTTCACCTTTTGAGCATATAGAGATAATATTAGGAAAATGAGCCTACATATAGTTGATAATATCAAGCCATAAACTACCGACCTACCTCGATCCTTAATTGTTGGGCCAAAGTTCTCGAAAGTCTTCTGCATGACAAGTTGTATCGACGCTGTGCAATCTACAATCTCGGAGTTCCAGCATGGATTCATGAAAAAGCGCTCATGACATCACTATCGCAAAGCTTTTCGCTGTGGGTCGTTCGCTGGTTAAAATCAAATGTATCCTCCAGGAAGGCCTTTGTGAAGGTTCATGATGCCAGATTCGATGTATTTGATATACCATCGGGAGTTCCACAAGGGAGCCACTTGGAACCTCTTATTTTCGTTTTATTTATTAACGTCGTGTCTGACCACTATTGTAAGTTGTTATATGCAGATGATTTGAAAGTCTACCGTGCGATCAAATCGATCCTAAATTGTTGTGCTCTACAAACTGACATCGGTTAACTGACATTGGTAAACGGAATGCAAGGAAACACATATACAAAGTCATTACCTTCACCCGTAGTCACTCGCCGATCAGATTTGATTATTTCATGAATCAATTTGCTTGAATGAGTTGATTCTATTAAAGATCTTGGACTTATCTTGGATAGCAACCTTAGATTCAACGAGCACATATCTATGTCAATTGCAAAGGCCAATTTCTCGCTTAGATTCCTGCGTCGCAACACTGCGCAATTCGATGATGTGCACGCTTTGAAAATATTGTACTGCTCCTTGGTTCGTAGCGTTCTTGAATATGAAGTACGCATCTAAAGAAACGTTTTGTCAGTTTCGCCTTGCGACAGCTTCCATGAACCAATCCCGATGAACTACCACCATACGAACACAGATCTGCAGAGACTATTTATTTTTGAGATGATTAGTAATATATATTTACTGCAGTAGTGTGCTCCGGGATATCAACTTCCACGCTCCAGTCCGTCGTCTCCGCAATGCGTACCTCTTAAGAACTCATCGACACCGTACTGCTTATGGCTTTAACAATCTACTCGTCAAATGCTGCAGATTGTCCAATGATATGTGTGATGCTTTTGATTTTAATAATAGTAAACTAGTTTTTAGGAATAGAATTAAATCCCGATAATTCAGTATGTGGGGCTCCAATACCAAAAATAATGATTATAGATAATATAAAGCCATAATGTAATCGCTCCATTTATGTGGTGGGTGGTACCATCTTCCTTCAGCTGTTTTTCGGCTGTCCTCCCACCAATTACGTTGATGTTTTGTACACAGAAAAAAATCTGGATTTTACTGGTAATTTAAACATCCAATCCAACTTGTATGCAAAATTGCTAATACAATACAATACAAAACGTTTACATACAATAATACGAATATTTCATGAAATGTTTCATAACTTTGCACGATGTAAAATGTAAGTTTGTATAAGCCGTGACGCTTCATGTATTTGCATCATAGTGACATAGTGGGCTACAAAATGGTGAGTTCACAAGCTGGAAGGAGCAGAATACCTATACTTTCGCGGCATAAAATGGCGTCTTTTTTCCATGTTAGGATCGGCTGATCACTGTTCTAATCCCAGCGTGGGACTCTAAACAGGGCTGTGCACGATGGTCCCCGGGCAAGACAGAGGATTGGGGCAGGCCCAACAAGCCGCCCCGGAAAAAAATATTAAGCTGCAAATACCGAAGAATGAAATACGGATAGGAACAATCGGTACAGATCTACGCGACGAAATAAGGACTACGATTGGAAACTCGTAACATGATAGTGACATAAGTTTACACTACTTTTTTAAACTGTGTATGTAAATTGTGTCAACCATAGTTATCTACAGAAAATTAGTTCAATTGGTTGATGGACTACAGAGAAATTGCGGTGAAATAAAAGGATGGATTACAGTATACAGACTGGACGTTTTCTAGACTTCCCTGAGCATAACGTATCATTGTGCTTGCCACACAATATACAAATTCATGTATTGATGTTGGCATCGAAAGTTTTTATATAATAACTGTGGAAGTACATCTAGAATACTAAGTTGAGAGCCATCAAAACGCTCGCTACTGAAGCGTAAAGCCTAGAAGAAGAAAATGAAGAAGAGTTTATTGGTTACCAGTGTTGTTGAAGTTCTATTAGAACTGGTCCGCCGAGAGCATAACAAAGCCTCTTTTCAAAAGAGGTTGCATCATTCACCGAAGTCTTTTTTACACGGTTTTACGATGATTTTTTGGAAAAATGCGGTTTAAGAGCCTAATTCTAAGTGTTTTCTAAGGGAAAGGACTTAGTAAACAAAACAAAAATTCAGCACTTCGGATAGGTTGTGCGGGTTACCTTGCATTTGGTGGCAATAAAGTTCAAATGTTCAAGCAATCAAAGTGTTTTGTTACTTATACACACTTAGATTTTTTGCCGAGATTGTCATCACCGAGCAAGCTCGGCATTTATTTTTACTGAGATCTCAGCAACATTTATGTTTGTTAACCGAGATCTCGGCAAAATTCCCGTTTGTTAACTGAATCTCGGCAAATTATTCACTTAGATCCAGCAAAACAGATTGCCGAGCATCTCGGTGGTGCCCATCTCGGCAAAAAATCTAAGTGTGTACGTGAACTTTACGATTTTCAGAGTACACAGCAAAAAAATAATTTCAATATCACATCAAAGTGGATGCACCTCACTCTTACTGAAAATCCTGTTGGATTTAATATTAAAATTTATTTTTAGCAGTGTAATATCAACACGTAGCTTTAATGCGATAATTCTAGATAGAGCTGGAACTAAGGCGTAACAGCTTTCGTGAACAATGACTTCTCTCGATGATTTCTAGGAATTCAAGGCACGCCCACGCAAACTAACATAGCCATCAGGTAGGGGAAATCATAGTTATATAAGATAAAATTTGAAATAAGAAATTTATTTTTCTGGATTTACTTTCAACTAAGCTTTTGACACTGACGGCACCGTCTCTTTACGCAAAGAGAGACAGTTTTTTTAAGGAATCTTTCGGTGGAGTTAAAATGAGTACTTACTTCCCAACATTTTAAATATTTTTAAAACGATACAAATGTTATAGAGGAAATGGATGTTATGTCGGCCTTAATGCCCCTTATTTTGGCCCATACATAAATTCAGCAATCGACTAAATTTTCAATAATGACCAAAAATATCAATTAGTACCGTCCCAATGACGCGACACACTTAGATATACCTAATTTTACATGTGACAGAATCCATCTTTGACATAAAGGGTGAGACGTAAACAAACATGTCATGTAAAATTAAGTGCTCCGAGACTGAAAAGTTCGGTACTCGACGAAAAGTACGTTTGATTGAGCTAAATTTCGCGTCTATTATGACTCAATTTTATGTCAAAATTGACGCTCGTATATGTCAGTCTCAGAACACCTCAATTTACTTGTTTTTTTCTAAGTGTGTCGATAAAATTGATAAATAGCAGATTTTTAGCGATGGACCCAATCTTAGATCCATAGGTCAACATTAGAGCCATTTCGCCTACTCAAATTTTACTTTTCTGAACAAAATATAATGTTTTATCATAATGTGTTGTGAACCTCTAAACAATGTCAGGAACGTACACAGCAAAAAAATAATTTTGATATCACGTCAAAGTGGATGCACTAAAATCATGTCGAAAATATGGTGTAATATTACTTGCTAAAAAGGACAAAATTATCATTAATACAATGCATGAACTGACATTACGCTGCTTTTACTGCATTTGTTTATTTATGTGGTCATAAAAATTACATGAAATTTTCGACATGATTGTAGTGCATCCACTTTGATGTGATATCAAAATTATTTTTTTGCTGTGTAGGTAAAGCAGCGAGGCTGCCTAAGTAGCAGAATTCTTAACTTCATTAATGTCACCAAATGAAGGCCGGATGGATGTCTAAGAATCAAATATGCTGAAGAAAATACGCGTCTATAAAGCAACTACAAGAAGTAATACTTTTTTGCTTAGCAATGGTAGTTCTTTGACGACTGTTACCTGGGGATATTTAACAGGTACAAAACTTAGCATTTATATAAATCCAATGAAAAATGAAAAAAAAAATAGATTTTTGAAAAACAAATAAAAAATAGCCATTTTAAAAGTATTTATTTCCATTTCGTCAAGCCAGTGTAGACTACATACAATGATTATTACAATGTTTACTTACATACTATGCATTAATTCTATTCTGTTTTAGCTTAGTTTGTATTTGCTGCTTGGACATAGTGATGTCAATAGTTCCGCAATGCAAATTATATAGGCGCATCATTCGATTGATTGGGCTATTTTTTGCATAGTTTGTTCTGTACGATGTTTCTGAAAATAAATTCCGTGTTCTAAGATATCGACAAGGTGTGTAAAAATTTAATTGTGCGAGAATTTCTGCCGAATCTATGCGCATTGAAATAATGTCGTTGATGAAGAAAAGCATTGCAAATTGGCGGCGCTCCTTAAGTGTTTGTATATTGATGAGCATGCAGCGCGCTTCATAAGATGGTAATGGAAATGCAGTCCAATTCAATTTACGTAAAGCATATGAAAGGAATTGTTTTTGGACAGATTCTATGCGTTCTTCGTGTATAGAAATGTATGGATTCCATACTAGGTGGCAGTATTCCAGAATTGGCCTTACATATGTGGTATATAAAAGCTTAATAGTGTATGGGTCTTCGAAATTATGACTGAACCTTTTGATGAAGCCTAGCATTCTGTTTGCTTTACTAATGATAGTATTATAATGTTCTATAAAAGTTAGTTTGGAGTCTAGGATTACACCTAGATCTCTTACAATTTTGCTTTTTTCTACTATTTGGTTGCCTAATGATATTTCAATATGCGGTGTTTCAATTTTTCTGCTAAATGCTATTGCAGTACATTTTTTTACGTTCAGTTTAAGTAGACTTTTACTACACCAGGTGTGGAATATATTGATTTCATTCTGGAATTCTTCTGCATCGCTAGAATTACTTATTTCCATAAAGAGCTTCATGTCGTCTGCATATACAAGCAATTTTATTTTTTTAAGTATGTAGGAAATGTCGTTTATGTACAAAATAAAAAGAAGTGGGCCTAAATGAGAACCCTGGGGTACCCCAGAGGTGACTGAAATTGGTTCTGAAAGTTTATTTTGAAAGCGAACTATTTGTTTACGATGTGTTAGGTATGATTGAAGCCAATTCAAAAGTCCAGGCTCCATTCCTATTTTCTGCAATTTGAGGATTAATAATGGTATGTCGATGCGGTCAAATGCTTTACTGAAGTCGGTGTATAGCGCTTCAACGTGCTTGCCACTGTCCAACGCTTTAATAATGAAAGATACATATTCTAGAAGATTAGAGGTAGTTGAGCGACCTTTAAAAAAGCCGTGCTGTTTACTTGTAATTAGATTTTTCACCTGCTGAAAAATATTGCCGTTTACGATTGATTCAAAAAGTTTTGGAATGCAAGAAATAATAGCAATTCCACGATAATTTCGAATGTCTGATTTTGCACCTGATTTGAAAATAGGTACCAAATAAGATGATTTCCAAATTTCAGGGAATTTTCCATTTTTCAGAGACATGACAGAGACATAAAATGTACACCAATAAAACGGTTGCCATAGTGAATCCCGGAAACACGAATTTTTAGCTACCCTTCATATTGCGTCCAGATGTTAGAAGGCTGCTACGGAATTTATTGCTGTTAAGTCATATATGCTAAAACCGTCCAGGAGAGCACAGCAGGAGGCTGGCATATACGAGTGAAGAACATCAAAGGTTGGGTTATTGTTCGCAGAGGTGTTCAAAATCAGCTCAGAAGAGGCTCGGTAGCTTAGTGGCTACCGTTCCTGCTTACTAAGCAGAAGGTTGGGAGTTCAATCCCTTCCTCACATTTATTACTATGTCACTGTGAATGAATATTCCAATAGATTTTAATGAAAACAAATTATGTCCTAACCGATCGCTTCACTATAAACCTTAGCACAGTGAATCCTGATCTAAAAATAACACCTCTCTCCCTAATAGCGAATTCGTTTTTTATCGGGGTTGGAACCAGTGCAAATCCAAAAATTGTGTCAGTACAAACCACAACCTGAGGTAGGTTTTAAAAACAAATGAACAAACTGACGTTTGTAAAAAATAGACATACACACTATTGATACCCGATCCAGGTTGGAACTGAATATTTAATAAACGAATTCACTATAACACAAATATCCTCCCCGTGGCAGCCATGGAGATGCAGAGGTGTATTCGGTCCATAGTAACAACGGATGTTGCACTAATCATCCTCCCCTCCCCAAAAGACCGTGAGGACGTGGCCGGCGCTGTTTTTGATATATAAATAAAACAAAATAGTGGGCTTTTACATTGAAGACGGAAAGCTACTGCATCCTCTATGTGGTTCTCTGTGCAAGTTCATTAGTTCTGATCAATCAAAGAGTAGTAACTACAAAATGCACGAACTTTAAAAAAGGAAGCGATTGCAAAATTCTCTTAAGCCACAATAGCACAAAAATGTTTTGTTTTGTTGGCTCTTCAAGAACCCATTATATTTCAGTGGTTTGTTGAATTAATATGATTCTCAGGGCAGACTCTTGATTCCTTTATTTAACAGCGGTCTCTGTTCCGCCAATCACCGACGGACATCGATTGCCATCCATTGACGGCAATCAAATGCCAGGGAGGCCCACTCCTGGGTAGATATCACACCCATCAACACATGGGCCAGGACCAACGGTTTTGCTTGCCTTCCGAAGGAAGACGTGACCAGAGATTTTTTCGCCTCAGAAAATCCAAGCGACCTCGATTTGGATTGCACCCAGACACATTAAACCTACACCAGTGCACTGACGCCGTCACAGACTAAATCTGATTTGAGGTCTGGAGGTCAGGGACGTAGCGAGGGTAGGCATCGCCTCTGGCAAACCATGAAAATTACGCCCCTTGTCAAATGTTTTTTTACTTACACGTAAGCATTTGTATTATGAATATTTCACATAACTATTTTAAAATATTTGATCTACATCAATGATTTTTATTTATTAAGCATATCAGTTGCAGTGTTGTTTATCTCATATTCATAGTAAGACTATCATAATCATCATTTAAAATCAATTCAAAATGTAGCCTTACGTGCCTAAGCTGAAATGCTATACTAATATCCACATGAAGCTATAGTGCAATAATTTATTAGCTAGAGGAAGTTCTGAAGAGGATAGATTGATAGTTCCGATAGAGTACGGCAGTGTGAAAATTGAACCGAAGTTGAAATTGAGCGAAGGGCCATTAATGGGGCAATACTAATCCTTTGCCTAGCTCGCTTGATAGGTGGGAAGTGCTAAGTAGGCTACTTTCTCTACCCTCACACTACGCCTCTGCTGGTACTTAGAACCATGATTTCCCGAGTAGAGGTAATTACCGAAATTATAGCAAAATAATATCAAATTTTGCTATCACATCTTATTAAGTTATTGGTATGTTGTTCAATAAATCAACACTGGAACGCACAAAAATATGTCGACAAAAAATCGTTTCATTCAGTCAAAATTCATATCACAAAATCTTCTTATTTTTCTTTTGGTAGTTCAATTCATATATTTCAAGGAAAAAAATTCCGTTTATTCTTTTGGTTTGCCAAATCCGAACTGCCGTGCCTTCCGCTTAACCTGTTCCATTAAATTTTGCACAATGGTCTCATCGACCGCCGAACGCCAGTTAGATTTAAAATGCTGCTCGTTTTCCATGGATTTATTATTTTTTTGTGATTCCATTTGACCAAGGCCCAATACCGTTCGATAGGGCGGAGTTCTGGGCTGTTGGCAGGGTTGTGGTATTTGGGTACCACAACCACGTTGTTTGCATAGTACCACTCGATTGCCTTTTTTCCCATAGTGGCAGCTCGCCAAGTCTGGCCAGAACAGCACAGGTCTATTATGTTGCTTTAGGAATGGTAGCAACCGCTTTTCCAGGCACTCCTGGACGTAGATCTCTTGATTGATGGTTCCCGTAGTATTGAATATGCCGCTTTTTAGACCACACGTGCATATTGCCAGCCAGACGAGATATTTTTGATGGTTTTGAAAATTTCAGCCACCTTCCCTTTTCCTGATGCGGTATAAAACTTCTGTCCCGGAAGCTGCTTGAAATCCGCCTTCACATAGGTTTCGTCGTCCACAACGACACAGTCGAACTTTGTGAGCAGATTCGTATACAGCTTTCGGGGCCGCTGCTTTTCCGACGTGTCTTGTTTGTAATCTCGGTTCGCCACCTTCACCTTCTTAAACGTCGACAACCCGGCTCGTTTCTTGGCCCGCTGCACAGCAGTATGGGAGACATTGAGCTTTTCAGCGACGTCCCGGATGGAGAGGTTAGGATTCCGCTTATATTTTACCGCCACCTTCTTCGTCGTCGCTGCCACGTCCGGATTACGATTGCCGCCGCTTCCAGGCTTCCTGATGGTCGACAGACGCTCCCCGAACACTTTTAAAATGTTTGTCACGGTCGGTTTGGCCGCTTCCAGCAATTTTGCCAACTTGGCGTGTGAGAACGTCGGATTCTCTTGCTGCGCGAGCAAAATTTTAAAACGCTGCTCCTCTTGCTTGGACGTCATTTTGAAAACTGGAGAGCAAACGGTGAAACTCATCATAGCAACCATTTTATATACACTCAACTTCCAAATGCAACATTTTATGTTTTTTTTAATGCATTTTAACAGAAATACACCAATTTGAAGTTGACCAATTTTTGCGCGTTCCATAGAAATAGCTTATATTGTTATGAAATCATAATTTTCTCATGTTGATATTTTGATAACGTGAAATTGTATAAAGTAAAAATTGTATAAAGTAATTTGAAAAGCATAGAAAGCATTCCATTGCAAAATTTATAATTTCATTGTCTCATTTCATACCTATATTATTTGTTCTCATTATTTTCTTGAAAACTATTAATTATATGTAACTGTTTGAAACTCGTATTTTCCAGGATAAAATTTTGTTTAATCAGTCATCATAAGTATTTGAGGATAATAATGAAAAATGTCACAAGATTAATTGAGAATTTTTTCAGACATATAGCTAATAAAAAAAAATTCAAAGAATTCAGTATGTAATGTTTTTTCTTCAAAAAAACGTCAATGAATATTGGAGAAGGGGCCTTGGTCAGCCGTACGACGCAACTTAGTCGCGATGCTCTCTCAAGAGCGCTGGTGGACGGCACTGACTTCCGGATACAATTCCGGATACGCGTGGTCAACTGCTTCGTATCCTTGGCCCACCAATTATTTTTGTACACTAGGGCACTGAGGGAGCCGAAAAAATCCTCAATGGGACGGAATTGGGGCAAGTTGGTCGGGTTCCTTTCTTTCAACACGTACGGTATCTTTTTCTGCTCAAGATACTCCAGCGTTTTCTTGGCGTAATGGGAAGACGCCTTGTCCAGCCAGAAGACGTACTTCCCATCCGCATGGTGCTCCTTTAAGAACGGCAGAAGAATTTTCTCAAGTCACTCCTCCTGGTACACTTGTTGATTGAGGGCCAGACCGCTCGGCTTGAGCCACGGCTTTGAAATCCCTCTGTCCGATATGGCGATGTACAGCATACATTTTTTTTTTCAAATTTATGCTTAAACTTATATTTTTCTCCGGGGAGTGTGGCCGACTTGTCGCTGGAATAGTAGCTGTCATTTCCTGGAATGTGGGTCTTCGAGAGCGGAAAGTAACTTTCGTCGTACAGCACGAACGACGTCCCACGGTAGTTCTTCGTCATCCACAGGCACTGCGATTTCACGGTCGCTATAGCCTCGTCCGTGTAGTCGGGGGACCGAGTCTTCTTCCGACAGATGATGCCCTCCATCTTGAGGATTCGGTGAATCAAGGTATGGGAGCAGTGATATTTTCGGCCGGCGTCACGCAAACTCGTTCCGTCCTTGTTGTCTAACAGCTTTTTCAACGCTTCCTTCTTCTTCTTCATAATGCCAGGATTCGGTGAACTGTACTCACAGGCAGTCTTCCGAAAAACACGCGCACATTCGCACCCGATGTAAAAACATAACGTTTTTGTTGAACACGTACACGCTCTTCCTTGTGTTGTTATGTTCATTTCAAACATGCTGTTCAATACACACGCATGAACGTTTTGTTGAAGCCACGTGTTCTTTTTCATATGTGCAAACACGGAGTTTGAACACGATGTTTGTTTTCTTCGGATTGCTTTTGTTGGACGGATTACCGTGCCGGACCATTTTCTACGTTGTTCATAATGATTGTGAACTCAAGTGTTTAAAAATCATCAACATATTATGAGATATTTTCAAAATGATCCATGTACTTACAGCTCTAATGCACGGGAAGTAATATTTAAAGTGGTAACAATTCAAAAATAATGTTGAAACATAAACAAAAATAATTTGATACGCAGAAGTAGACACAGTGTGGAATTTGGTGCTTACACGGTAATCTTTCGTCCTCTTGTGTCGTGTTCGAGATAGGCGTAGGTATATATCAATGTTTTCATCTGGAAATCTTCTTCCATGGACCTCTCCGACGTTTATAACACGCACACTTGCGTAGTCCCATGTTCAAGTGCAAAGTTTGTTATCCTCACTTTCGCTACAGCCAAAAATGATGGTTTGTTATTGTTATCCTCACTTTCGGACTATCAATTCTCGTGCGGGTAGAATGGACTATGGTAGAATACTTTCCTGATTAAAACATATCAAGACCAACAATTGAAATGGCCTTAACTCCATTTTGTAAACAAACCTTGTAAGCAGGCTTGCTTCCACTCACTTGCTATAAAAACATGATTTTCTGAATTTTGAAATCATTAGATGTTATAATTATATTTTGTACTTGTTAAATACAAGAAGAGGTTGAAAAGCAAGTGTTTGACACATGAAACCTGTCAAATTTGCTCTCAGATAGTCACAATCAGCGATTTTACGACTCGCGAGCGCTCACTCTGAGTGAACGCTCACTAATCATAAGATCGCTGATTGTTACACTCTGGTAGTGAAATTGACAGGTTTTATGAGGCAAAGACTTGCCTTTTAACCTGTTCTTGTATCTAACAAGTACAAAACATCATTATAACATCTAATGATTTCAAAATTCAGGAAATCATTTTTTTATAGCAAGTGAGTGGAAGCAACCCTGCTTGTAAGGCCATTTTCTCACGAACCGAAACCTTCATTCGCAAACCTAAACCACAATCGGGTAGAGGAGAATTTGACCTACCTGTTCATTATGTTGGTTTGCCTTTGCGGACTTCGGTTCGCGAGAAAATCAGGCATAACATTTGATAACGGCACAAAAGCATTTGTAAACAAACTTTCTAAGGCCCTTTACACACGAACCAAGGTACGCCCACGCAAACCAATACCATTTTCGGAAAGGTGATAGTTGCCCCTATCCGATGATGTTGTTGGTTTGCATGGGCGTACTTTGGTTCGCGTGTAAAGGGCCTTAGAAAGTTTGTTTACAAATGCTTTTGTGTCGTTATCAAATGTTATGCCTGAAATGGCCTTACAAGGTTTGTTTACAAAATAGAGTTAAGGCCATTTCAATTGTTGGTCTTGATATGACTGACACAATCGCACTAAGTCTTTAACTTTATCTATTATTTTCGCGTAACATTTGAAAAGGGCCTATCCGCGTTGATCGATTCTCTTCATCAATCTTTTTGGTTTACTACGGCAACATAAACGAATTTCTCGCTAAGCTCGCAGCATAGTTCGACAGATGATAATGTTAGCTTGCGCGTGAAACAACACACTCAATTGGAAATTCATTTGCAGTCGGGTTATTCGCGAAAGAGAAAATCGATGAAGAGAATCGATCAACAATGATGGGCCCTTTTCACGTGTTGCGTGAGATTTGTTATTTACAGGCACTGGGAGTATACTGAAAAATACTGTAAATTGGAAAGTAGGAAAAGATCGCTCATTCGCATTGACATTGCACTTGATCATCGTTTAATTCACTACTTTTTCTTTAGTGAATGTTGGTAAAAACATCCACATGTTCTCTATATATTTTGTACCAACGTAATAAATATATTCACCCAAACACATATTTGTGAACTCAAAAGCGCAAGGCATACTTGTTCACCAAGAAATCAAAATTAAAGCTTGGAAATCAATCATAATTTTGTCAAAAAAAAAATAAAAAAAAAAAAAAAACCCTTTGCAACACGCTGCACTTTTATTATTTGAGACGTTGAAAACACAATGTTCAAACATCATGTACAAACATTGGACGCGCCCATGTGTGATACATGTTCAAACACAAGGTTCAAAAGATTCTGTGTGAGTGCAAACATGAAAAGCAGCAACACCGCGAAAACACGTTCATCTCGAACACTACGTTGTATGTTCAATACCGAAGACTGCGGTCACAGGCACGTTTTCGTCTCGGAAATGGTCTACCGGAAACTTTTTTCCACGATGACCATGTGTTTCGTAAAAATGTACAACACGCTCGCGGAGTGCTTGCTGTTTCGACGTCATCTTCGATTGAACTGACAGCACCCGAGCGAAAAGAAACATGCCACCCATTTTTAGGGAGTCTAGAGAGCAATTCTCTTGGAGAGAAAAAAATTTACGCTCTTTACTTTAATTACAGAAAGGTATTGAACTCATTCTCATTTTTTATTGAACACCCGTTATAACAATTACTTTAGGAAACCAGAACGTAGAAAAGTGTGATAGAGTCAGGGATCTAGGCTTTATCTTAGACGCAAAGCTTACGTTCACCGATCATTATAACACAACTAAATATTAACAGATCTAACAGCTGCTTGGTTTCATAAAACGTTTCTGCTATAACTATCACGATCCGTATAAGATAAAAAACATTGTACATTGCTTATGTAATGTCGATATTAGAATATTGCAGCATAGTTTGGTCTCCTTTTTAAATCACACACCAACAAAGAATAGTACCCGTTCATAAGCAGTTTCTATTGTATGCACTCCGTTAGGTTGGACTGTATTTCTTCATCTTACACAGCTCGATGTTTGCTCATAAATATCCAAACATTAAAAGAGCGTCTTTAATTTGCTATCATTTCGTTAATTTGCTATTAACGATACCCGAGCAGAGAATGAAAACAAAATGAAAACTAAATTTAATATTTTGATATAAGCGTTCGTGATAACATATTTTGCCTACCGTGTGGTCGAGTTAACAGTAATCATAACAAAAATCTTTCAGTCCGCATCGTGCTCTCTTGCCGTGCGGATCTATTTGCTTTTTGCTTAAGGAAGTGTTACTACTACCTAAAGCTACAACAAATTTAAACAGCACTTTTCAGTGCTCAACCTGTAAAAATTTTCTACCTTGTTCAACTCCTCTTATTCCTCTTCGATCCTTGTTTGGACCCTACCCGAGGTAATCCTTCTTGGATATCGATTTGGAAAATTCCTCTTCGATCCTTCAGATTCTTATAGTAATCTGCTTGGAAGTCGATTTGGATAAAAAATTTACTGCCGCCATGGCGCCTAAACGCAAAAGAAAGGGGCAAACTCTTGACCCCCCTTCTGAAGAAATTAATTTGAGTAATCAATTTGATTTGCTCACGGATGATGAGAATGATCCATCATCCAAGAAAAATTCTGGTAAACTTTCCCGGCTTAATGCCAAGAAGGAAAAGATTCCCCCTATTGTGATAACCACTACCGATTTCCATGCTCTTCGCATGGAACTTTTGAATTTCGTGAAAGTTAAGTTTTCACTACAAATTGGACGTCGGGGTGAATGCCGTGTATTGGCTGAAACCTTGGACGGATTTAAATGTCTTCTCAAGTATCTTACTGAGAAGAAGCACAAATTTTTTACTTACGACACCAAAACTGAACGTGTGTTCAAGGTTGTCATGAAAGGACTGCCCAGTGGTGAATCCCTGGATCAGATCAAAGATGAACTTGCAAAATTACTTGGAGTTGTGCCACTCCAAGTAATCAAAATGAAAATGAAATCCCGTCCTGGCGATTCGCGCAACGGGATTTCTAATGATTTTTATTTAGTTCACTTCAAGTCTAGTGAACTAAACAACCTTAAGGCCTTAGAAAAAGCTAGCCTTATGCTCCATGTCCGAGTGAAGTGGGAACACTTCAGGAAGACTGGAGGAAATTTCCAAAACCTCACTCAGTGCCGTAAGTGCCAGGGATGGGGTCACGGAACTAAAAATTGCTACATGCCAGCTAAATGCATGAATTGTGGTGATTCCTCTCACGCAAAGGACGACTGTCCTGTGAAGGAAGATCCTAAGAAATTTAAATGTTCAAATTGTGGTGAAAACCACAAATCCAATTTTTGGGAATGTAAGACTCGCAAAGCGATCCTACAATCTCGTTCTAACCGACAGGTAGGAAACGCTCCACGTTTCCGACCAGGTACAAATTCCTCTGCTGTTAACAACGGTCAGCGAGGAACAAATTCTACATTCGTACCCGTAGGTACAAATATCACCCCTGCTTCAAATGTTTCATCTGTACCTACTCCCCTCGCTGCTAACAATGTTCAGCGAGTTAATGGAGCTACCTATGCTGCTATTGCAGCGGGTAGAAATCAAAATACTAACCAACGTTCTAACGGAAATTTTGACAATTTTGACTTAGGAAGCATTACTGCCCCTAAAATGGAATTTTTACAGAATTCATTAATTGACATGATTTCTGATATGCTTAAATCTAACTCCATGTTTGATGCTATTCAAACTGGAGTAAAATTTGCTAATAATATTGTCATGACTTTAAAATTCAGTAATGGATTTTAAAGCATTAAACATTTTAAATTGGAATGCTCGATCTCTTAAAGATAATGAAGACGAGCTATTTAATTTTTTGAGAGTTCATAACGTGCATATTGCCGTTATAACTGAAACGTTCCTTAAACCTGACCATAAGGTTAAGAAGGACGCAAATTACTTGATTTATAGAAATGATCGTCTTGATGGACCCTGTGGTGGCGTTGCCATCATTATTCATAGACGAATCAAGCATAAAATTCTTTCTTCATTTGAAACCAAAGTTTTTGAAACTTTGGGAGTTTCTGTTGAAACAAAATTTGGACAACTTACGTTTATAGCTGCCTATTTGCCATTCCAATGCGTAGGCCAGCAAAAGAATTTTCTCAAGGGTGACCTCCAGAAACTTACCCGTCATAGGTCTAAATTCTTCATTATTGGTGATTTTAATGCAAAACACCGCTCATGGAATAATGCTCAAAGCAATTCCAATGGTAATATTCTGTTTGATGATTGTTCTGCAGGTTATTACACTATTCAATATCCAAACAGCCCAACATGCTTTTCTTCTGCAAGAAATCCCTCAACTATTGATTTGGTCTTAACTGATTCATGTCATCTTTGTAGCCAATTGGTTACCCATGCTGACTTCGGTTCTGATCACCTTCCAGTAACTTTTGAAATATCCCAAGAAATAATTTCTAATCTCAACAGCTTTACTTTCAATTACCATAGGGCTGATTGGGAGCAATATCGAACATTTATGGAATATAACTTCGATCCAAACATTCCTTTGCAAACCAAAGATGAAATTAATTATGCTCTTGAATCTCTGACTACTTCTATAGTTGAAGCAAGAGCTGCCTCAGTACCAAAATGCGAGGTTAAATTCGATTCAATTATAATAGACGATGATCTTCAGCTCTTGATCCGTCTTAAAAATGTCCGTAGGAGACAATTTCAAAGAACACGCGATCCTGCCATGAAAGTTATCTGGCGGGATTTGCAAAAACAAATTAAAAAGCGATTCTCTGCCCTGAGGAACAAAACTTTTGAAAATAATGTTTCTAAATTAGACCCGAGTTCCAAACCCTTTTGGAAACTCACAAAAATTTTGAAAAAACCTCAAAAGCCTATTCCACCGCTTAAAGAAGGTGGTAAAATTTTGATCACAAATTTGGAAAAAGCTCAGAAACTTGCTAAGCAATTCGAGAGTTCCCATAATTTCAGTTTGGGTCTTACTAGTCCTATTGAGAATCAGGTTGCTCGGGATTTTCGGAATATTTTCTCTCGGGAAAATATTTTTGATGATTCCTGTGGGACTGATTTGGACGAAGTAAGGTCTATAACTAAAAAATTTCAAAATATGAAAGCTCCAGGTGATGATGGAATTTTCTATATCCTCATCAAAAAACTCCCAGAGAGTACCTTGTCTTTCCTGGTAAAATTATTTAACAGATGTTTCCATTTGGCATACTTTCCTGATAAATGGAAAAATGCAAAAGTTGTTCCAATTTTGAAGCCGGATAAAAATCCAGCTGAAGCTTCTAGCTACCGTCCAATAAGTTTGCTTTCTTCAATAAGTAAACTTTTTGAAAAAATAATTTTGAATAGAATGATGCTTCACATCAATACGAACTCAATTTTTGCAAATGAGCAGTTTGGATTTCGCCATGGGCATTCAACTACTCATCAACTCTTGAGAGTTACCAATTTAATTCGTTCAAACAAATCTGAAGGCCACTCAACTGGAGTTGCTCTTCTAGACATAGAAAAAGCATTCGACAGTGTTTGGCATGAAGGTTTGATTGCTAAATTGAAAAAGTTTAATTTTCCACTTTACATTATGAAATTAGTTCAAAATTATTTAACTGACAGAACTCTGCAGGTAAATTATCAAAATTCCAAATCTAATCGACTACCTGTTAGAGCAGGAGTTCCTCAGGGTAGCATTCTTGGGCCTATATTGTATAACATTTTCACTTCGGACCTCCCTGATTTGCCTCAGGGTTGCCACAAATCTTTGTTCGCTGATGACACAGGCATTTCCGCTAAAGGAAGAAGTCTTCGTGTTATTTGCAGCAGAATTCAGAAAAGTTTAGATATTTTCTCTTCTTATTTACAAAAATGGAAGATTTCTCCCAACGCTTCCAAAACTCAACTTATAATATTTCCACATAAGCCCAGGGCTTCCTTTTTGAAACCTAGTAGTAGTCACATAGTCACTATGAACGGAGTTCCAATTTCCTGGTCAAACCAAGTGAAATATCTTGGATTAATACTTGACCATAAATTAACTTTTAAAGATCACATTGAGGGCATTCAAGCCAAATGTAACAAATATATAAAATGTTTGTATCCTCTTATTAACAGGAAATCCAGACTTTGCCTGACGAATAAACTTCTAATATTTAAACAAGTTTTTAGACCGGCCATGCTTTACGCTGTGCCAATATGGTCTAGTTGTTGCACTACCAGGAAAAAAGCACTTCAAAGGATTCAGAACAAAATTCTGAAGATGATTTTGAAGTTGCCTCCCTGGTACAGTACTACCGAAGTACATAGAATTTCGAATGTTGAGACTTTAGCACAAATGTCCAACAAAATAATTAATAATTTCCGGCAAAAATCGTTACAATCCTCAATTGCAACGATTAATTCCCTTTATACGTAGATAAGATTTAGTTTTAGTTATTTAGTTTTAAGCTATCAATTGTTATACTGACATGCAGGTTTTAAAAACCTGTTTAAAATACTGAATTGCCAAGACAGGAACAATGTAAAAACACTTAGATATATATCATAACAATTAAGGCTGGTAAGTTACTATAGTAACTGGAGCACCTAGGTTAAAAATGAAATGTAATTTATTTTGAATTTGGAACAAATAAAGAGTTAAAAAAAAAAAAAAAAAAAAAAAAAAAAAAACAAAAATCTTAATGGTATATGAAGGATACAAATTCATGTATGCGTTTTGATATTAGTAATTTTGTTAATAATAAACAAAATAAGTAATCAATATGTTATTATAACTATGGTGGGAAAACAAAAAATAAAAAAAAAACAAAATTACTTATTATTTTGATATCAAGCTATCAAATTTACTAATCTTGTGTTTTGGTTGATATCAAGATTCAAAATAAGTTTTCATCCATGTAAAATAAAAACAAACCTATATTTCAATCAGTTATATTGATATCTATCAGTTATATTGATTTATAACAGTTATATCGAATGGTAAATTCAACTCGCAGGTAGATTAACACCAATAAATATTGTTAAATATATCTTTAAAAATCATAATTGTCTTTGCGATGTTCATAAAGAAAACAGCAAGCATCCTGATTGACTCGTAAGAAAAAAATAGATTTCAGTGATAAATGTGTATGCTCAATGTTATAAAATATTTTTTTAAATATATTTTTTAGATATGTACAAATAATATCAAAATATGAATTCAACCGAAATTAAAAAAAAAGCATATCAAAATATGTTATAAACATGATTTCAAAAACATAATTAGATATCATTTTGATAGTATTTTGATATCCGATTTTGCTCAGGCATCGTATCACATCCCATTGGTTCAATAGAACTGTTGTCATTCTTAAATTTATACACACCATCTGGGTATCTACGAAATAGAAAAATATTTGCTACAAACCGCCATCGTACGAATTATGCCAAATTTGGACTCTTGAACCAAATGATGGACACATGCAACAAACACTGTGCTAATATTGACTTTACAACGACAAAAACCAAATTAAAGCAAGATTTTAATTCCTCACGTCCGCTAGTAGGAATATATTTTAAGTTGTTTTCAAGACATATTATAATTTATATATCAAAGACAAAATTATAAAAATAGCACTTAAGGCAACTATTGTTAAACGGACTTAACATAAAAATAATAAATATAGCATGATCGGAACGGTGGAAGCAAAGAGATAAAATTGTTTGCAATATTGGTTGTAGCAAACGTGGCTTACGACATAGCTTGATCGGAACGGTGAAATTACATAAAAAAAATCTCAATTTACTTACGTATATCATCTCTTGTGTACGTTGTGAAGTAGCTTGCATACAATTATAGTTAGTTGCTTCCATATATAGCTATATTGCAAAGGGATTTTATCATGATAAAATTTGATTCTCTGATTGTAGCGATGTTAACAAAGTTTATAGTTCCAATAATCCAAACACATAACTGAAAAACATAATTATAGTGTGACAATGACAGCGCTGAGATTTGTCATTGTCATAGAAAGTTTTCTCGCGATATCTACAGACTTATTTTTGACATTGTCACTGCACTATAGGACGACAAAAATCAAAACTGATAGCATTCCGGGGTAATTTTGAATATAAATATGATAATATGATTAAAAATGGAGATACGATTGATGATGCTTGCAAGAATTGAAACCTATTAAAAATTTGAAGGAAAAGGATTTCAGGAAAATTTCCAAAGAGTTCTGAGCAGAATTTCTAAAGAGTTCTGAAGATAGTTCCAAGGAAATTTCGATGGTATTGAATTATGAAGATCAAATTAGGTCAAATTCCAAGGAAATTCTTGAAAATTCTAAAGAGAGTTCCAAATAAATTCTGAAAAGAATATCAAGGGGAATTTGAAACTTTAAGTTACATCAAAAGGATTTTTAGGTTGATGCAAACTGAATTTTTGGAGTTGGTTGGAAATGCTAACATGAAGCTTTAGTGTGATGCTTTATTAGCTAGAGAATGATCTTTAGAAGAGGGCCGGTGGATAGTTCCGTTAGAGTACGGCAGTATGAAAATTGAATAGAAGTTGAAAATGAGCGAAGGGCCATTAATGCAACAGTTTTCAAAGATAGATGCACATTTTTGCCAAACCCGTACGATGTACGCGGGGACTTCGTACGGGTTAGGCAAAAATGTGCGTCTATCTTTGAAAACTGTCGCATTAATGGCCCTTCGCTCATTTTCAACTTCTATTCAATTTTCATACTGCCGTACTCTAACGGAACTATCCACCTACCCTCTTCTAAAGATCATTCTCTAGCTAATAAATCATCACACTAAAGCTTCATGTTAGCATTTCCAACCAACTCTGAAAATCGTTAACTTCGCGTATGAAGTAACATAAAAAATACTTTGAATGAATTTTTGTTTCAGTGAATAACAACCTGAAAAGTAGTTGAAAACAAACTGACTAGAGGAAACGAATCTTTTTTGGCCATGTTTTGACGATATTTCATTTTTTATTATAAGTATCAGATCTTTAGGTGATCCCTTGTAGCGTGAAAAATGGCCGTCATGATGCCTATCACTTCATGGTTTTAAGAGCACAAATCTAGCACACAATTGCGACATCGCTCATGAAATTGAAACTCTATGTTTGCCGCACCACTGTTTAGATTGTTGATTCAAATCTTATTCATCGGGGTAACAATCTATATCGCCCACAAAACGCACGAAGATTGTGATTTATTCGTTTCTCTGAGGTATGGCCAAAATAGGAAACTATAGCCAAAACTGTTGCACTTTCCATATTTAGGTTGACTTTATTGTTGTCATTGCGATTGGTTTCCTTTTCTCAATAGAACAGAAACATCACTACACTTATCTTTACAAACAAGAGGGGTTTGCGTTTGGTTAAGAATCTTTAAATGTAATAGTCATGCTCATTTTGTTAGAACTTCGAGCGAGGCAGATTTTAATCAAACACCAACTTCGAATACCCAACGAACATTCTCCTCCTTACTCATGTCGGACGAGAACCAACGAAATTATTGATGCTGAGCAATCAATTTTTCCATCCCCATTCATCAGCCTGCCGCCACACAAATTTCCTGTCACACCAGACATCAGGAGTTAATCAATCACCCTACTGCTGATGCTCGCCCCTAGGGAATATCCTTTACAGTTTCGGTGCTATACGAAAGCTGCAATCTGCGTGCAGTGCCTGTTGACGGCAAGGCAAAAAAAAAGCAGTATTAAATTCCATTTCTTTCCTGTCCATTGCACCGGAACCACGGTGATGCAGTCCGGAAGCCGTTGAGGGAAAAAGGCAAACGTGCCGAAAACAATAACGACATCCTCGTCTCACTTGACCGAGATTTGCATTGAATGTTCTGGTCAAAATGTTAAAAAAGGTTCATACAAGAGCTTCCTTCAACTCTAGACTCGACGAGTTCGATAGACCTACTGGATAGAACTTCGTGATAGACGCAATGTTTTATGTGCCGGAGACTGAGTAAGCTCATCTCACTGGTCGACGAGAGAGCAAAGGAGCACTCATGAGTGAAAGAAGTACTCTCTGTAACTCACTTTTCAAATCAAATTTACGTGGCTTTTCCAATTTTATGAGCAGCAGGCATCATCGTCCTGTGTTTTCCTGGCCGGATGTGGAAACCGGTAGAATCTGAGACTGGAGTCGTTTTTCTCCTTATTCCGGTTTTCTGTGAACCGAACCATATTGTATCACAAACCACACAAACACTACGTAGGTACCTACACAGACAGAGTAGACATGTAGCTTGGATGGTGAACATAGTTGGCTGCATTTAGGACACAAGGACATATAGAATGGTTTAATGCAACTTTGAAATAATACTTTGCTTCTGGTGATTGAATGGACAAGCGAAAATTATTTACACATAAAGGTTTTCACACTGTATTTGTGTAATCGAAAAAGTTTATTTCAAATTCGCATTTTATGTTTCAGACCCTTGAGTGAACTTTCCACGGATCCAAATTGAGTTGAAATTGAAGTTAGCTCTCACGACCCATTGGAAATGTGTTTTACCATTCCTACACATTTTACAGGATAGTTAAAATTCGGAATTTGTTTTGTGTAACATCCTTCATTTCCAAAAACAAAAGGACTGAAACTTCATTCTCAGGGAAATTGTCGAAAGTACAACAGCACTAGATGTGGCGAAAATTAACACGATATTTAATGTAAATTTCAGCGAAGAATTTGATAACTTAAATTCATGTACCTTATTCAGTGAATCTTTAGTATGGCTTAATAGCCAACAGTCAATAAATAATCATTAAATATAACTTGATTTTCAAAACGGCCGATCAACGACATTTTTCGAATCATTCGCCCACATGCTAAAATGGCCTAACACATTTTTTTTGTTCTTTTAGGTTCCATTAAGTCTAGTGACGTGGAAGGGCCGATGAATGAACATTTTCAAATCAAAACAAGGCCCTATTTCTTGAGGCAAGGCCGATGATTTGTTTTGGATTTATTTGACCTTACGAAAAGGCTTAGTAACGGGCCTACCATTTTGGATGACAAGCCCAACAGCTTAAAAAAAAGTTCAAACCATTGAAAGATTTACAAAAAGGCTTATTAATTTATGAAATTAAATTGTTATCCACTTTCATGTATTTTTGAAAACTTTTCGCATATTTTGGATATTGTGTACTGAGATACCTACAGTCACTTTTATTATTGTGAACAATAAAAACATCTAAAATCAACTTCAATTTCCATATATGTTGTTACGCGAGATTTGGCGTAATGATAAAAGCAGATTGCTTTGATGAAATATGACAGAAATCCTTGCCAATGTAGTCTTGGTATTTGCCTTGCAAGTTGTTCACTGTTGGTGTGCAATGCTAATTTGTAATGAAATTTGCAATACAATAAGCCCCGCATGAATGCATCCACTTTTCAAATGGATACCTGGAATGCATTCAAACTTTCAGAATAATATATTTTCATCTTTGATCCTGGCGTGTATTTAGTTAAGCAAAAACAAGTCAACTCTCCATATCTCGATATTGAAGGGACCATCGAGATATGGAGAGATCGAGATATCCAACAAGAATAGCTTACTAAACTGTTTGAAGAGCCGACGCCGGTGGTGTAGTGGTAAGCGTGACTGCTTTTTCACCCCAATGGGTTTGGGTTCAATCCCAGCCGAGGTCGGTGGGATTTTTCTGAGGCATAAAAATCTCTGGTCACGTCTTCTTCGTAAGGGAAGTAAAGCCGTTGGTTCCGGCCCATATGTGTTTGAATGGGTGCGATATCCTACGCAGGTGTGGAAGCTGCTTTCCTGCACATTCGATTGCTGTCAATGAATGGCAATCGATGTCAGTCGGTGATTGTCACTAGATTATAAAATAAACGTTAAATAAAGGAATGAAGAACTGTTTGAAGGGACTGAGATAAGCATCGACATATAGAAAATAATGGTCACATATCGAGGTTTAGAATAGCGATGTTTCGAGATTTGAAACGATCTACCAATTCCAACGACCCACTTCTGTCACTTTTTTGACGAATGCAAAATACATTTTATTACTCAATTCATTTTTGGTATTGCAAACATATCGTAATGTTTGGATTCGTCCAATCCATTAAACTGCATTTTCTTTAAAAATAAAACAGCAAAGCAGGTAATCTTCCATTCAATTCTACTTAATTAATTTTAGTATCTATGACAGATGCGTATTTCAACTACAATGTGCCCTCTTCCTCAGTGTAATTCCCACTAAAGACTCAAAATCTAACCCCCTTAAGTACTCATCCCCTAGGTAAAAAAAATCAAAATCACAGGTATAAAAATGAAACTACAATGTGTAAAATCGGACCTAGCTAAAAAACCAAAGATTTAAGTAAAGTATGAAAAAAAAAATCTCTATAACTCTTCAATAAGGAAAAGGCATTTTAATTGATAGAATTTACTGTTAGCACTGTTATTCTAAAACATCGGTACTGGACTTCACAAGCCCTTAACACTTACCAAACTCTTAATTCACCCCTCCTCCTCCTCCAATCATCTTCGACGGAACGGTAACACTCTCCCTCTCCCAAAAAAAGGCTCCTCAATTTTCCACTAAGAAAACAAACGACCTAATCAAAGACACCAAAACACTACATCAACCGAACAATCGTACCAAAACCACTACTGATAACGTTTTTAATACCGGCAAATCACATTATGCGAAAAAACGAAAAATCGTGACAGCTCTTTCAAATAACCAGAATTTTAATTATTTTTTTAGCATGAAGCCTTAACAACTGTTCGAAGGCTTAGAATTTTAAAAGCTATTTACCCAATCCTGAATATTTAATTTATATGCCCGGAGTCAGAGCAAATTTCCAGTGTCTGAATTACCAATTAGCAATTCTAACTTTCTAAACTGCGGAGTAGCTTGAGATTCAACCCACGGTCTTCTGATCAGTATCAAGTATCTAAGTATCAGCAATCAAACCTGCAACTACTCCATGTTAAATCTTCCCGAAATAGTATACAAATAAATAAATAAAAAGGATAGATCTCACTCGAATAATCCAAGACATCCTGCCTTTAATACTCGGAAATCTTATGAATAACTGCCACTTTCAGCACACATACTCTTAAGCACGCTGCTCCTGGCGAACGTCGTGAAAAATCTTCCATTTCTTCTATTTTATAACCGATAGTATCTTCCGAAATCCAAATCCTAAATCAGATCTTTCTGATCGCTGAGTGAGTGAGTGAGTGAGTGAGTGTGTGTGTGTGAAAAATCGCTGATTTTGACTCTCATGAAGTGAAAAAAAACAGGTTTAACATGTCAAACACATTCTTCGCAACCTCTTCTTGTATTCTACCAATTCAAAATATGATCATGGCATCTGATTATTTCATAATTAAAAAAAAATGTTTTAGCTGAAATGAGTATTTGCAACCTTGTTCGAGGTTGTTCGCCACTCGCACTCGAGTATCTTTCCGAAATGCTTCCTCATACGTACACACTAGACTGCCAATCAATGTATGGGAAAAATTTCACCATCAAATTTCGCAAACAAACCATATACAAAATGTGTATTGCCACGAAAAATGACCCTATGGAAAATTTGAGCTAAATCGGACATGATTTAGGGGTGGCGCAAACGCTCTAGAAAATCTCCCAAGGGTAAGTAATATCATCAAATGTTTGATTCTTAAAAATTTCAAAACACAACATGATGATATTTTCAGATACATGCGTTTGGTAAAAAGTATTGGTTTTTACTTACCTATTTTGATTTTTGGACCACCCTAATGAAGAATAATTGGACCACCCTAGTGAATTATTTCGTATTAGATCCTAAATGGTGGTTTAATTCGATATATAAGCAGGTTGGAGACAATTGTGAACAGTTTTAGAAGCCGACTCATCAATCTGCTATATTCCATATAGAACTCATGAAAAAAATTCTAAGTCCCAGAAAGTCGATTTTTGAAAAAAAAAAAAAAATACGAGATAACACCAAATCTCGACGTTTCATGCATTTTAAGACATTTGGCATCAAAAAAAAATTTTTGATTTCCGAAATTTCATGTACCCTTTCGAGGGAGATTTTCGAGAGTGAAAAAAGTCAAACTTTAACGCGTTTGCGCCACCCCTAAATCATGTCCGATTGAGCTCAAATTTTGCATAGGGTCATTTTTCGAGGCCATAAAAATTTTGTATGTGGTTTGTTAGCGAAATTAAAAATTACCATTTTCGCTGGCAGTCTAGTACACACTTTAGCTAAATTCATCACAAGGCCAACCGTAGAAGAGGCAGGAATGAGCAGTTTTTGGACCAACAATTAGGACATTGTTATAACACTACAAACCGACAACATATGGAATCAACTATTAGCTTTTATATTCCGGAATAGGATGCATCAATGGCACAAGCAAATCACAGAGCACATGTTAATTACAATTTCAGCATCACTTTGTTCTATATTAATATGCAATAATATTTATCAATTCAAAGGTAGATTCACGGATGGAAAACACGCGGCTCAGTCAACTTCGTTCCGTTTGTGGAGGAAAACAAGCCCTAGGCCGAAAGCCTCTTTAATAAAGAAAACTTAGCTTAACTCGCTCCGTCAAAACAAAACAATACTAACAACCAGTCTTCGGTATTGAACATACAACGTAGTGTTCGAGATGAACGTGTTTTCGCGGTGTTGCTGCTTTTCATGTTTGCACTCACACAGAATCTTTTGAACCTTGTGTTTGAACATGTATCACACATGGGCGCGTCCAATGTTTGTACATGATGTTTGAACATTGTGTTTTCAACGTCTCAAATAATAAAAGTGCAGCGTGTTGCAAAGGGTTTTTTTTTTTTTTTATTTTTTTTTTGACAAAATTATGATTGATTTCCAAGCTTTAATTTTGATTTCTTGGTGAACAAGTATGCCTTGCGCTTTTGAGTTCACAAATATGTGTTTGGGTGAATATATTTATTACGTTGGTACAAAATATATAGAGAACATGTGGATGTTTTTACCAACATTCACTAAAGAAAAAGTAGTGAATTAAACGATGATCAAGTGCAATGTCAATGCGAATGAGCGATCTTTTCCTACTTTCCAATTTACAGTATTTTTCAGTATACTCCCAGTGCCTGTAAATAACAAATCTCACGCAACACGTGAAAAGGGCCCATCATTGTTGATCGATTCTCTTCATCGATTTTCTCTTTCGCGAATAACCCGACTGCAAATGAATTTCCAATTGAGTGTGTTGTTTCACGCGCAAGCTAACATTATCATCTGTCGAACTATGCTGCGAGCTTAGCGAGAAATTCGTTTATGTTGCCGTAGTAAACCAAAAAGATTGATGAAGAGAATCGATCAACGCGGATAGGCCCTTTTCAAATGTTACGCGAAAATAATAGATAAAGTTAAAGACTTAGTGCGATTGTGTCAGTCATATCAAGACCAACAATTGAAATGGCCTTAACTCTATTTTGTAAACAAACCTTGTAAGGCCATTTCAGGCATAACATTTGATAACGACACAAAAGCATTTGTAAACAAACTTTCTAAGGCCCTTTACACGTGAACCAAAGTACGCCCATGCAAACCAACAACATCATCGGATAGGGGCAACTATCACCTTTCCGAAAATGGTATTGGTTTGCGTGGGCGTACCTTGGTTCGTGTGTAAAGGGCCTTAGAAAGTTTGTTTACAAATGCTTTTGTGCCGTTATCAAATGTTATGCCTGATTTTCTCGCGAACCGAAGTCCGCAAAGGCAAACCAACATAATGAACAGGTAGGTCAAATTCTCCTCTACCCGATTGTGGTTTAGGTTTGCGAATGAAGGTTTCGGTTCGCGAGAAAATGGCCTTACAAGCAGGGTTGCTTCCACTCACTTGCTATAAAAAAATGATTTCCTGAATTTTGAAATCATTAGATGTTATAATGATGTTTTGTACTTGTTAGATACAAGAACAGGTTAAAAGGCAAGTCTTTGCCTCATAAAACCTGTCAATTTCACTACCAGAGTGTAACAATCAGCGATCTTATGATTAGTGAGCGTTCACTCAGAGTGAGCGCTCGCGAGTCGTAAAATCGCTGATTGTGACTATCTGAGAGCAAATTTGACAGGTTTCATGTGTCAAACACTTGCTTTTCAACCTCTTCTTGTATTTAACAAGTACAAAATATAATTATAACATCTAATGATTTCAAAATTCAGAAAATCATGTTTTTATAGCAAGTGAGTGGAAGCAAGCCTGCTTACAAGGTTTGTTTACAAAATGGAGTTAAGGCCATTTCAATTGTTGGTCTTGATATGTTTTAATCAGGAAAGTATTCTACCATAGTCCATTCTACCCGCACGAGAATTGATAGTCCGAAAGTGAGGATAACAATAACAAACCATCATTTTTGGCTGTAGCGAAAGTGAGGATAACAAACTTTGCACTTGAACATGGGACTACGCAAGTGTGCGTGTTATAAACGTCGGAGAGGTCCATGGAAGAAGATTTCCAGATGAAAACATTGATATATACCTACGCCTATCTCGAACACGACACAAGAGGACGAAAGATTACCGTGTAAGCACCAAATTCCACACTGTGTCTACTTCTGCGTATCAAATTATTTTTGTTTATGTTTCAACATTATTTTTGAATTGTTACCACTTTAAATATTACTTCCCGTGCATTAGAGCTGTAAGTACATGGATCATTTTGAAAATATCTCATAATATGTTGATGATTTTTAAACACTTGAGTTCACAATCATTATGAACAACGTAGAAAATGGTCCGGCACGGTAATCCGTCCAACAAAAGCAATCCGAAGAAAACAAACATCGTGTTCAAACTCCGTGTTTGCACATATGAAAAAGAACACGTGGCTTCAACAAAACGTTCATGCGTGTGTATTGAACAGTATGTTTGAAATGAACATAACAACACAAGGAAGAGCGTGTACGTGTTCAACAAAAACGTTATGTTTTTACATCGGGTGCGAATGTGCGCGTGTTTTTCGGAAGACTGATGTCATCCCTGGTTCGTCGTCTCAGTCTGTCAATGGGCAGGCTGAGAAAAACTCCAGATTGCAGGCCTACCCGAATGACTCGACTGGCCCATGGGTTGTCTATTTTCAGCCCAAAAACAAACCCTTGAATGTTGTTCAGATATCTGATGATCTGACAAAGCGATTCTCTGCCGTGACCGAAATAACGAAGGTTAGGCACAACAAACTTCGTGTGACCGTCGCTAACCTGAAACAGGCTAATGAAATTGCTGTTTCCCAGTTTTTCACACTGGAATATAGGGTGTACATTCCAGCCTCTGATGTGGAGATCGAAGGCGTGGTCACTGAGGCGAGCCTGAACCACGAGATACTGGAGAAGCAAGCGGTTGGCCGATTCAAGAGCCCCTTGCTTCCTCCGGTAAAGATACTGGCCGTTCATAGAATGAAGTCAGTATCGCTCAGCGAGGGTAAAAAGAGTTTTACCCCCACAGACTCGTTTCGGGTGACCTTTTCTGGATCTGCCCTTCCTCAATACATCGAGCTGGGAAAACTTCGTCTTCCTGTGCGGTTGTTTGTACCTCGGGTCATGAACTGCCAGAATTGTAAGCGGTTGGGACATACGGCCTCCCACTGCGGCAACAAGGCACGCTGCTCCACATGCGGGGAGAAGCATGAGGATGGCGCCTGCGCAGCTACTGCACCAAAATGCGTGTACTGCAATGGAACTCCTCCTCATGCTCTCTCGTCGTGCCCGGCGTACAAACAGCTCGGGGACAAAATGAAACGCTCCCTTAAGGAACGTTCCAGGTGGTCTTTTGCAGAAATGCTTAAGACAGCCAAGCCATCGACCAACGAAACAAATCCCTTCGCTCTTTTGTCAGACGACGAGTCTGGCTCTGACTTGGCTGAGGAGGGAGTTTCTTTCAGTTTTCCGGAAGGTTCTGCCCGGAAACGAAAACGCATCCGTTCGCGGAAAGTTGCAGATCAAGAACCCCAAATCAGCTTGCCCAAATCAAGGAGTGGTGGAAAAAAATAGACTTCTACTCCTCCTGGATTCCGCAGAACTGATTATACCCAGGATTTTCCACCTCTTCCGGGGACATCCAAAACCCCTGATGCCCCAATTTTAAGAACAGAAACCCCTTCTTCATCTGGGCTGTTCTCATTTGATGACATTGTGGACGGTATTCTCAAATACCTCAACATTTCTGATCCTCTGAAAAGCATTGTCCTTACATTGCTTCCCACTGTGAAATCCTTCTTGAAGCAATTGACTTCAAAATGGCCCCTTCTTGCAGCTATCATCTCCTTCGATGGATAATTTTCCAAACGAGGTCGGGGATTTGATCACTGTTCTACAGTGGAATTGTCGAAGTCTTATTCCGAAATTAGATTCGTTCAAGTATTTAGTCCATAACAATAATTGCGATGCATTTGCCCTCTGTGAAACATGGCTCTCTTCAGAAATTGATCTCCCTTTTTTTGATTTTAACATTATTCGATTGGATCGTGAGGATTCACGTGGAGGAGGGGTACTTTTGGGGATCAAAAAGTGCCATTCCTTCTATAGAGTGAATCTTCCCGAATTCCCCGGTATTGAAGTTGTCGCATGTCAGGCTACCATTAAAGGTAAGAGCCTTTGTATTGCTTCTGTATATATTGCTCCTAGAGTCTCTGTTAATCGCAAACAACTTTTCGACATATGTGCGGTACTTCCCGCTCCATGGTTGATCATGGGAGATTTTAACTCCCACGGTACAGGCTGGGGGGAGCTGTACGATGATAACCGTTCTACTTTGATTTATGATCTCTGCGACAACTTCAACATGACAATACTTAACAATGGAGAAGTAACACGTTTGGCTGGTCCATCCTCGAATGGTAGCAGATTAGACCTCACCTTTTGCTCTAATTCACTATCGTTGGATTACACTTGGCATGTAATCCAGGATCCGCACGGTAGTGATCATCTGCCGATCAAAATTTCGATTGCCAGTGGGTTCAACTCGTCAGAATCCGTTAACGTCGCGTATGATCTAACCCGTAACATTGATTGGACTAAGTTCCAATCCGCGATAGACGATACAGTATCGTCAGTGGAAGAGCTTCCGCCGTTGGAGGAATATAATTTCCTCTCTAATCTCATCGTCGACAGCGCACTTCAAGCTCAAACACGACCGGTGCCGCGATCGTCTATTCGTAAGAAAACACCATCGCTCTGGTGGGATCAACAATGCACGGAGGTTTACCGTAAAAAGTCCGACGCGTTTAAACTTTTTCGGAAACGCGGAACACGCGAGCATTTCGACGCATACACATCTCTTGAACGCGAACTCAAGAGCCTCATCAAGGCCAAAAAACGGGGTTACTGGCGGCAGTTTGTAGACGGATTGTCGCGCGAAACGTCTATGAATACGCTTTGGAGTACGGCGCGAAGAATGCGTAACCGGTCTTCTAACAACGAAAGCGAGGAATGCTCGGATCAATGGATTCTTAAATTCGCGCGAAAAGTGTGTCCGGATTCCGTGCCGTCGCAGTTGATTCCTCGCGAAACCGCGAATTCAGTAGACGAAATCAGTCACCCTTTTTCAATGGTCGAACTTTCACTCGCTCTCCTTTCGTGTGGCAATTCTGCCCCGGGATCTGATAGAATCAAGTTCAACTTGCTGAAAAACCTCCCAGACGTCGCTAAGAGGCGCATGTTGAACTTGTACAATCAGTTCTTGGAGCTCAATATTGTTCCCGACGATTGGAGACGAGTAAGGGTGATAGCCATTAAAAAGCCTGATAAACCCGCGTCGGATCACCATTCGTATCGACCCATCGCGATGCTGTCGTGTATTCGGAAATTGATGGAGAAAATGATCCTTTTTCGCCTCGACAAATGGGTTGAGACGAACCACCTTCTTTCAGATACTCAATTTGGTTTCCGTAGGGGTAAGGGAACGAACGACTGTCTCGCGTTGCTTTCCTCGGAAATTCAGTTAGCTTTTGCTAAGAAAGAGCAAATGGCTTCTGTGTTCTTGGATATCAAGGGGGCTTTTGATTCAGTATCCGTTGAAGTTCTTTCAGAGAAACTCCACGCTTGTGGATTGTCTCCATTAATGAATAATTTTTTGTACAATTTGCTGTCAGAAAAACATATGAGCTTTTCTCATGGAAACTCTACAGCTTTTCGATTTAGCTACATGGGTCTCCCCCAAGGCTCATGTTTAAGCCCCCTTTTGTACAATTTCTACGTTAGAGAAATTGATGTCTGTCTTAGTGACAATTGCACGTTGAGACAACTTGCAGATGACGGCGTAGTGTCTATCACAGGGCCAAAAGAGGTTGACCTGCAAGGACCCTTACAGGATACCTTGGACAATTTGTCTACTTGGGCTATTCAGCTAGGTATCGAATTCTCCACGGAGAAAACTGAGTTGGTCGTTTTTTCTAGGAAGCATAGCCCAGCACAACCGAAGCTTCAATTTTTGGGTAAACCGATCACTCATTTCATGTCTTTTAAATATCTCGGGGTCTGGTTCGATTCCAAATGCACCTGGAGATCCCACATTAAGTATCTGAGACGAAAATGCCAACTAAGGATCAATTTCCTTCGATCAATTACCGGAACGTGGTGGGGAGCCCATCCACAAGATCTTCTGACGTTGTACCGGACAACGATTTTATCGGTTTTAGAGTACGGTAGTTTTTGCTTCCAGTCGGCAGCTAAAACGCACATCATCAAGCTGGAACGGATCCAGTATCGTTGTCTTCGTATCGCGTTAGGATGCATGCACTCGACTCATACTATGAGTCTCGAAGTGCTGGCGGGCATGTTGCCACTATTCGTCCGTTTTTCAGAGTTATCTCTGAGGCTCCTCACCCGTTGCGAAGTAATGAACCCACTGGTGATCGAAAATTTTGAGAAGCTTCTGGAGCTAAATCCTCAAACATGTTTTATGACTTTGTACTACCTATATTTAACACAGGATGTCAGCCCTTCAAGAAATATTCCCAATCGTGTAGTCTTCTCCGATTTCGGCAATTCAGTGAATTTTGATTTATCTATGACGCAGGAAATCCGCGGAATTCCAGAGCATCATCGTCCTATGACTGCTCCGTCATTATACGCTGCAAAGTTTGGCCATGTTGATTCTGCAAGAACGTTTTTCACAGATGGATCTCTAATAGAGGAGTCCGCTGGTTTTGGTGTATTTAATGAATTTCATAGCGCCTCTCGAAAACTTGAAGCTCCTTGTTCTGTGTATGTGGCTGAACTGGCAGCAATTCACTACACTTTGGAAACTATTGCTTCACTTCTTCCAGCCCACTACTTTATTTTTACGGATAGTCTCAGTTCTGTCGAGGCTATCCGTTCCATTAGGCCGGTAAAGCACTTCTCGTATTTTCTCTTGAAAATACGAGAACTGCTTAGTACTTTATCCGTGCGCTCTTTCATCATCACCTTCGCGTGGGTCCCTTCGCATTGCTCAATTTTGGGCAATGAGAAGGCGGATTCACTTGCGAAGGTGGGCGCTATGGAAGGCGACATTTATGATCGACAGATCGCCTATAGTGAATTTTTCTCTATTTATCGTCAGCAGTCGCTCGTTAGCTGGCAACATCAATGGAGTGAAGGGAGCTTGGGACGATGGCTACATTCAATTATCCCTAAGGTGTCGAAGTTTGCATGGTTCAAAGGGTTGGACTTGAGTCGAGACTTCATACGCGTGATGTCTCGTCTCATGTCCAATCACTATTGTCTAAACGCTCACTTGTTCCGTGTGGGGTTGGGAGACAGCAATCTCTGTGAATGTGGACAAGGTTACCAGGACGCTGATCACATCCTTTGGTCTTGTGCGGAGTATCGTGGAGTCAGATCACATTTTTATGATTCCCTTCGGGCTCGAGGTAGACAACCTAATGTTCCAGTTCGGGATATTTTGGCTAGACGCGATCTGGAGTTTATGAAACTCATATATGTTTACTTTAAGGATATTAACCTTAGATTGTAAGTTTGATCAACCTTGTGTTTAGTTTGTATTTTGTACGTGTGGGTTTTTTTTTCAATGTTTGTTTTCAAGATGAATAGAAATAATTTCATGCTTTAGGATTAATTAAATAGTTGTATCGTAAACCACATTTCAAACCTCCTTCTTCCCTTTTCCCATCCAAAAAATTGTAAATCTCCACTAACCTCGAGACAACCGCGAGTACTCGGTCCAGTTCCTTTAACTTTAAATTTAAGACAGTAATAATGTATAACACAAAGGATAACTCGGCTCTGTAAAGTTTATTCGATTGAGCCTGTACAAATAAAGTAATTATAAAAAAAAAAAAAAAAAATGCACTTTGCACATAAAACAGGATTTATAAGTCATTGTCACGTTACAAAATTAATCGCTGATTTGGCGGGTATGAAATATGATTAAAACGGATCAGATGATTGGAAACGTTCTTTAACATCGCGAACAAAAAAAAAAAGAAGTCATGGACATTCCCATTGCATATGCAGTTTGAAGAGTTTGACAGCAATAATAGTAAGGATATTTCCCCTCCCCTTGGCTAGTTTTTAACCTGGACGGTGGTGGGCGGGCCTAATCTTATGCTGTGGAGCGTTGGAGACGGTTGGTTCAGGTCCGGCATCGTTGGCTCATGCCGTGGCAGAATAGCGTCATGAGCATGCGATGAGGATTACTGAGCTTCCCTCTCTGATGAACCATTGTATGTATGTATGTAAGTAGCCACCATCCTAGCTTGGGTCTTGCCCTGCATGCGGCTCCACTCAACAGCAAGATCAAATTCCGTCATCATTCTGAATTCAACATACTGCTGTATGAAGGGCCAAAAAGGGTTGGACGGGCCCGTAAGCAGAGGCACTTACGCGAAACCCGCGGGAATAAGAGAATCTCCTTCCAACAATATGATCCAACAAAATGAATAACGAAATTCGCAATACATGTTAAGCTTTCCACGGGATGCTTTGTTTAAGAAGAGCGCGTCAAATTCATTGCAACTGTTGGAGTGGAATGTAACTATCTAAAATGACAGTACACATTCCCTCCTAGACTCCGGTTGGCACTCCACTCCATTGTCCAGTTACAACTTTAATGATGCCCTGATGCTCCCTCCCGTCCCAGTATTTATTGTAATTTACATTATGAATTTATATATAATCATGTAATATATAATGTATATAAAATATGTAGTAAAATAAAAAATATAATAAACAATAAAGATGTATAACAAAATACAAATGACCTAGATTATTGGGTCATATACACACACTTTTTGTTTTATGTGCCATGAAATGACATAATGCATCATTGTATGTTTTGAAAATATAATACTAAAGTATTGAATCAATAGACCGAAAATCGAGGTTATTTGGACATGAGACATTATATTTAAAAGGATACTACCAAACCGACCAAAAAACGCACGAAAATGCAATCGAGAAATGTACAAGAACAATCCTCAACTGGAACGTACTCACCAAATCAATATATCCGGGAGCGCATTCCCGATGTCGTCGAACGAAAAAAAAGGGAACTCATTGAGCAAATTAGTGATACGGAGTTTTCACTGAAAACAACCACGAATTTCACCACATCCAACTGCGAAACACGTTCAAAAGCACTTTTGGTACACTTTCGATATCAATTTCTTTTGATTTATTTTTTTATTTTTTGCTAAAATAGTTGCAAGTGTACCAACATCAACACCAATCGTGCCAAGCTTTACACGCACCTTGCAGCGCGTACATAAACTGGAATTAAAATTTTCACTCGCGATGCCACAAATTTCTGGTCCGGGAGAAACAATCAAACCACGCAGCGCCACACCTTCTGATGCTTGTTATTTTGCAAACATCATGAATCATGTTTTCTTTCTCGATTCTAAAACTTCTCGGAAAGCGAGAAAACTACCACTCACACACGTATAACCGTCCGGGAGGCAGAGTGCCAGCGCTAATCCGGCAAATGCAGCCGAAAACTATGAAGGCGAACGCACGCACAAAACAGAGAACAAACACAACCTTATCCAAAGGGGTTCCGTGCGCGACTGTCCCTCTCTGATGAACCATTGCATGAGGAAACCAAAGTTCTAGTCTGAACTGAAGTGATATTATCACACCTGTTGCTCCTTTGCGATACTAGCGGGTATTTCCGCAAATCCCTGATATTTTATTTATTTTTACAAATATAGATTTATTTGGGTTTGCACAGGAATTATACTATTGAAATATTTCAGAAAGTTCCAAACAGTGCTCCTTCTACTTGCTTTCATTGTTGTTTTCATTGAAGCATTACTCAGGGAACAATGTTAAACACCATTTTTGTACATGGTATTGTAACTAATCTTATACTTATGTGCTTCATTTTGATTTGGGATAAGTGTTTGAACTATGGCTCGAGATTTCCACTGTGGCGTGCTTCTATTGTGACATATACATGCGTAATTTTGTGGGACGACATAGTGGAAGCGTGTGAGCAAAGTTTGAGCATATACCCTATATAATTTAAAAATCATCTAGGAAACTAACTTCAAAGTGAAGCATTTTAGTCACATGAAGGTGTCACCTGGGACGAACTAAGATATAATAAATAGGTATAGGTCAAAATCAAAAGTACTTGAAACACGTTTAACTTTAGATAACAAGCACAAGTGCAGGTATTTAATAAAGCATGGGTTATGATTGATTAGGTGAATTAGAGATTTCAACTATTTAGTAAATAAGGCTAATGCGATATCATAATCATCAAACGAACATAAATAAGAAAATTCAGAAAGTCTAATAACATTAGGTAGATTAACAAAATAATTAGGATTCGGGGGGTCCGCTTAGGGAGGCAACCAACCTTTAAAGTTGTAGAATAAATCTTCATATTTAATCTTGAACTGCAATAAGAAAACACAAGCAAACCAATAGCATTTAGCAAATTAACAAGGAGAGGAATAGTTTAGGTAATAAGTAAAAGTAGAAGTATGTGACAATTGATAACTTTTAATCTGTTGTAGGTATTGTTTTCCCCTGAGTTTATTGTACCCGATTACTATATTATTCTCTCAATACGCGAAATCTCTGATATATGCGGTTAAAGCATTTATGTTAACTTATTTCTTAGTGTTCAAGTACTTACATTTGTAAACAGCAGTCATTGTTAATCTATGAACTAAATCCTACGTGACTGTAAAATCGATCTTTTTTATGCATCGATACATGTTTAATTTTTTGCGCCTGTCAGAATCAACGCGCCTACGGAATCAACGCGGAGCTTACCAAGAAGTGATACGCAATTCGGTAGAGCTTGTCAAATGCTTTTGAGCTTATGTAGTATAGAATTTGTTCGGTACGGTCGCGAAATCTTGAAATGATTGATAGGTTCTTCAAATTAACTAATTTGATAAAAAGCTCAATAGTAAATAAGTAGAATATGTAGGGAGGAAACTAAAATTAATCAACTTGCCAACATAGGCTATCACATTTAGTTTGGTGGCACTCTTTAAATGACAATAATCGTAACTTACATAATTTAGATATTTCGTTCAAAACGGATTTACTTATTCAATTGGATTACTACGCGGATGTATCTACACGCACACGTCACAGCATTTTTTCCATAACTACAATACACAATAAACAATACACACGGAATCCAGTGTTCAAGCGGCCAACATAGGCTAGTCCTTCTGCTGAACTGTCAAAGATAGAAGCAAAATTTATTCAAATGGGTCAAGACTTACTTTTTCCAAAATATATATAAGAAATCCAGTTATTCTCTCGATTTGAACTATTTGTCTTACCTACACACATAACATAACCTAACCTTACCTTTTACATAAAAGATGAGGCGTAAACAAACATGTCATGTAATATTAAGTGCTTCGAGACTGAAAAGTTCGTTGCTCGACGAAAAGTACGTTTGATTAAGCTATATTTTGCAACTGCTATGACTCAAATTTATGTCAAAATTGACGCTCTCAGAGCATCTAAATTTACATGAATTTAGGTGTGTACCTAGAAGGGTAAAATGACGTTTCAATTGATAACACAGTTCGAAAAAGTAGTTTAAATCTCTGTTCAGTATGATGCACATAAATGGAGCGTCACATATCATATAAGTTTACATTATGTATCATGTAAAGTTCTGAGACATTTCATGCAATGTAGCAAATATTGTATACAAAAACCCATTGTTGTAAACAACATTGTTTACAAGTTGCTCGGATGCGTGAACTGAAATACAAGTTTACGTGAATTAATGTTTATATCACTATGAAAATTCAGAATTTTTATCTATGAATATCATTGTTCAAGAAATTTGTATGACTGTTGTAAGTCTCGATGGCAGCAATGGACCTAGTTCTGATGAAAAACCAATTGCAAAAATTAGCAACTAGTTTTGTTAAACCACTGTTTTGGCTTTACAATTTATTGAAAGAGTTCAGGTGATTTTCCAAAAATTTGGGAGAAAACGGTTAGACATTAAAAACTGTAGAGGTATTACAATAATATCATGCACACATAGAAAAATTGACAGTTTTGACACAAAATTATGTCATTATAGACGTGAAATTCGGCTCAATCAAACTTTTCGTGGAGTAGCGAACTTTTCAGTATCGGAGCACTTAATTTTACATGACATGTTTGTTTACGTAACATCGTTTATATCAATGATGGATTCTGTCACGTGTAAAATTAGGTATTTCTAAGTGTGTGCATTCCTGAAATGTTTTAAGCTATTGTTAACCAGAAAACCATTTAACCAGGTAAGTAACGCATAAATAATCAACATGGTTTTTTAAAGGTCGGTTAACGTCTACTAACCTTTTGGAATTTGTAAATTTTTCTATTGAAGCAATCGATAGAAACGTTGAAACCTTGTACACTGACTTTAGCAAGGCCTTTGACAGAGTAGACATTCGCTTACTACTTTTCAATTAAAACGTTTAGGTTTAACAAGTACACTTTTGAAATTGATTGGATCATACTTGACAGAAAGAACACAGATGGTTCGGTTTAAAGGAAAAATTTCCTGGGCAAATAAATAATGTTGCATAGGGATCTCATTTAGGTCATTTATTATTTTTTTTATTTGTAGATGACGTGAAGTTTTTGTTAAATCGATCATATATGCTGACGATATGAAACTGCACGGTTCTAATAAGTAGTGTAAAATCCTGTTCAATATTATGCACATAAATGGAGCGTCACATATCATATAAGTTTACATTCTAAATCGTGTAAAGTTCTGAAGGCCGGCGCACAATGCACACGTTTTCGAGTTTTTTGACAGATAATGCATGGGCTAACTGTCAACATTGTGCGCCTGTCTTGAGACATTTCATGAAAGGTTGCAAATATTGTATACAAAAGCCAATATTTGCAAACAACAATGATTACAAGTTGCTCCTTTGCGTGAAATGATTTACAAGTTTACATGAATGAATGATTACGTCACAATTAAAATTCAGAATTTATGCTGTGTGTACATGGAAATCTTTAACGATTCTGACTTGCTACATTGTAGCAGTATAGCTTAAAGAGTGTGGCTCTAAGGTGCGGATATATTGAATTTTGATAGGGAAATTAATCTACTTAATTAATGTATCGTTTTTAAGATATGTTATCTAAAAATTCAATTGGATTTAACGTAAGTATTCCATATTAAAAAGTTATGAAAAATTTTATTTGACATGATCCTTCCGATCAAAATATTTTTCGATGTTACTCAAGTCCCCCGATTTCTATGGAGATGCCGTTTGTCTTAAGTAACAAAGCAGATAAACCCGTTTGTCGTTTCGCTTTCTCATTATTAAAGCGAATAAATCGAACTGTTTTTGCCTAAGTTTATTTCGGTGGTCCTAAAATGATGAATGGGCTGCACGTAAGGAGGCGTGAATGATAATTCTCCCGAATATTGTGGTAAAAAAGCGGCGCCTGTGGTGTAGTGGTAATCGTGATTATCTCTCACCCCAGCAGGCCTGGTTTCAATCCCAGTCGGTGCCGCCGGGATGTTCTGAGGCATAACATCTCTGATCACGTCTTCCTTCGGAAGGAAAGTAAAGCCGTTGGTCCCCGGTTTTAAGAGTTGATGGGTCGATAGATAGGGTCCAGGTGTGGGCGCTGCCTTCTTGGCGTCGGTAGCATTGGTACTCAGCACGGAAAACAAGATCGACGGAAAACAAATCAAGGAAAAAAAATCGTGGTAAATACGCTTTGACTTCAGTAACATTATGTGGCTACGAAACGACGGATAATAACTTTTGACTGAAAATAAAACAGTATCCGTTTTTTTTTTTTATATTTGAAACCCTGCACAAATTAAAAAAAAATATATATATAGTTAAGATTATCGATCTTGAACACTTTAAAGCTTCAAACCCAAAAACTAATGCACCAACCAATGCAGTCCTACGTCAAGTTTCTGCAGACTATTCTACTTTTGTTTTTATAATGATTCAGAGGGAGCATTTTGTTTCTATCTTATATTTTATTGAGTTAATTTTTTAAATGTTAGGAGCATTATTTATATCGATACCCGTTTATGCCCTGCGGGGACCAATAATCTTAATTTGCATCAGTCTACTGGGTATAGAGTATCATTGTTCACACAGTGCAAACCAAGAAGAACACAATGTAGAATGAAATTTTTATCATTTCAGTTTCGGAAAGTTTTTTGATTTATATCTATGTAGTTTTCCTTTTGAAGCAAGATAGCACAACGTTGTCACCAGTTTCGTTGCTACGGTTTCCCCGGAGCACTCTCTTCGTAACTATCCACTGCTGATGTGTCGATGGCGTTTGCTGTGTATATATACTGCTGCTTCTGGATGCCATATTTTGGTGGTACAGAGTAGATGCACAGTACGCATAAAAAAATATGAAATTTAAATTTCCTCATGTTTCCAAACTTTTGTACACAAAACGCAGTGAACGCCACACGAAAGAAGAACGACACCACGTAGATGCCTGCAAGCAAGCAGATATGGTTTCACTGCTCTAGCTAGCAATATTTTCAACCGTAAAGATTAATGGTGGCATGCATAAAATTTAGATGGAAATAATTTGAGCATACAATGGCCGGTTTAACAAAAAAAAAAAAAAAAATATTCACCTCCAGTGAAAGGTGACCAATCTTACTTATTGAAAATTTAATGTACATACCGATTGATGAATTGTCACAAAAAGTGTCGCTACTGAAAAATGATGATGATTGTAAAAAGGTGCACAGGTTTAATTGCAACCATTAAAATATGTCAGAAAACTCTTTCCCACATGCATACTGCCATACTACATCGATTCAATTTCAATCGATATGCTCATTTTATTTCATGAATTTTGCTCATTTTACTCGTTCATCAATTGGAATTAATATTCATCGATCGACAATGCATAAACAATTTTTAAGTAACAAACTATCCCCTGCAGCATCTTCCTAGATGGTCAGTTTATCGAGATAAAGCTTATAGGTACAGCAAGATCACAAATATACTAGCGCGGCATAGTGAATTCCAAATTTACCAGTTCACCATCATCATTTATAAGGTCTTGACCATCTTACCAACATAACCGAAAACAGAAACTTTGTAGAAATCCAGATCCTAGTATCATGAATTGACCACTTTTATGGAAAGTCTAGATTTTCCGGTGTATCCTTTGGAGTCTCCGTTTTTCTCAGATCTACAAATGTTTTCTAAAAAGTCTGATATATTCCTGAAGCCAAATATGGTTATTAAGTTAGACATTGGCCAACTCAACATTTTTTCGAGAAAAATAAATGGTTGCCTATAACAATCAAATATGAGATCTATAACTGATCTGTATCTGATATGAGTTCAATTTATGTCATTTACTCACTTTCTCATTTCGTTGTATACTTTTTCCGAACTTTTTATGGTTGAAATCATCATTCCACTGTCAAATCCCACAGGTGTAGTCCCACCAGAGGGGTGAATAAACCAGTTTTGCCGTATGGAAATCAATTTGTCTTAATTTCTTTCGATGAGAAAATTTCTACATTTTTTTTAGGAACAGCGATAAGGCATACCGTAGCAAGTTGAACTTTGAGGCTATCTGAGCAAAATCATGAAGTAACATAAACCGGATGTTGTTGCATCAAACATTTCGTAAAACCGTCTTCTATCATGAAACAATATTAATCTATAGTTTAGAAATATGGTGTGTGTTGTTTCATCTTGTCCCATGCAGTGAAGTAAGTTAGTTCAGTTTTGCGATGAAAATTCTCAATTAATTAATACTTTGTTCGAAAAAAATAGATGTTTTGTAAATAACAATAAGTTCAAATGTATTTTTATTGTTTTAGACTTTAAGATTCTAGTTAAACTACAATAAATATTATTGCATTGTAACAATAGGTTTTAATGTTTTTGGAGGGTAATTTTTTAAACGGGAACCATTTACACATATTATCTGGGGGTACACAATACATTTATGTACTATCGTAAGTTTAAGGAACAGGAAAGTACTAAAATACATCGAGTCTCTAAACTATAATTTATTGCTGCAGGACAGCTGACACAGTCAAATATTACTGTATACAGTTGAAAACAAGCTTAATGTGCATTTAAGCAGCTAAATTAACCGGTGGATTTAGTTTGATGATGAAAAATCGATTTTCGATCGATTAAGATAACTCAACCTCCCTTCTCTATGGAAAAAAATAGTATTCTATTTTTTAAACACTATCGTTTTTAAGGCACCCATCGCTGTTTCTTGGCTATGCTTCATATGAAGTGATTTCTTGTCCTGAAACTGGGATATCCATCATTTCAACTTTGTCCCCATTCACTCATTTCGGTTCGCTCCATAGGTTGGGAAAAGGTGGGGCAAGTTGAAATGCTTGAACTGTTGAGGATATTTTTCGTAACATCATTTGTAACCGGGTTTTCTATATCATCTCCACCTAGCCTCCGTATGCTTCCATAGCGCATAAAATTGGGTAAAATACAGAAATTTTCACATTTTTATGAAGAAAAGTTTCCGTGTCAATGAGGGTCAGACAGATATACAGAAATTCATTTATATTTATATAGTTTAAAAAAAAATCACTATTTCACAGTCATTGGATGCGTTTATGTTTGTATTATACTGTTAAAAATAATCACAGTAATTGCTCCCTTCCGTTTCAACTTACGCCGCATTTTAACTTGCCCCAGTGTAAAATAATACATCGGACAACGTGCACCAGTATCGCTACATTAAATTAAAAGTGAATTTCTCCATACATTTTGCAGTCGATTTTCCTCCAGCCCATACGATAGAAGGCATCTGCCCTCGAGTGGGGAATGCTGTCAGAAGCAGTAAGAAACGCCTACACGAACGATGTGATTGATTCAAAATTTAGTGGTTTTCCACTTAAAATCGCAAAAACTTAGATTACTCAAGACTGAGTAAAATTTTCCTTGGTTTTCCTCAAAATCGGCTCGAATATTAGGACAATCAACGAAAATTTTACTTAGTCATTTGTTGCTGGCATTTTTAATTTTGCCAATTTAAACAAGAATTTAGGAATTTTCGTTAAGCATATCAATTGTAATATCTTGACAGTAACCAAAAATAACATTAAGATTGCATTACACTTAAATATCGATTCACTTTGTGGAATAAACGGAGATCTTTCTTAGCAAGGGCACGTAACTCCCTTCAATAATATATTGTGTGAAGCCTCTCTCGATTTATTCGAAAAAAAATCATGGAAAATCTAGGATAATTTTGCTTAGTCTATAAAAGTAACATAAGTAACGTTTTTGCGAATTTGAGTGAACGAAACCCAAATTTGTGCTGATTTTTTCGGCCGTGTAATTGCAAATAGAAACTCGTTTTTGCCATCGCGTTTCATTTTGCTGTCTGTTGCTTGATGGGTTGATATTCCCTAGGGCACACTCGTCAAACTTCGCTAATTGACTCTATCAAAAGCAGGAATCCTATCACACGGCACGCCCTGTCGTGGAACCCTATCAGCTGTAGCGTTGGGTCTGATCATAAATTACGTAACACATAACAAGTTGTTACAAGTAAACCGTGGAGATTCCACAGTGTTACGCAAACAGCAAAAATAAAAATTACTAAATCTAAGACGAAACTCATCAACCACGTTGAAACTATGGTATAGTTTTAATTAAAACGATATGAATTAATTGACATTCGGGAAGCGGCATGTTAAATTGCAGGGTAAGTTGAAAAGGAAGGCGTAGTTATTAGTGGAAGTGAATAATCATTGTGATTATTTTTAACAGTATAATATAAACCTAATCGCATCCTATGACTGTCAAATCCATAAGTTACAAACAGCTTAACGTGTCCCTCAGCATTTTTTTATTTTAATTTGTTCCGAAATGTACAACAAATGTTTTATTTTCGCAGTACATCAACCTTCTCAAAAAAGAAGAATTTTCTTAATGTTATCCAGTTTATGCAATTAGGAAGCATCTGGTGGTTAGCTTAAGTGATGATATAGAAAAACCCAGTCACAAATTTTTTTTTTTTCTAAACATTTAAAGCATTTACCCCAACTTTTTTTTACCCCATGTAAACTGAAATGGTAAACGTCACATTCTCAATACAAAAAAATAAGTTCAATTTGTTGGAGGACAGCCGAAAAATAGTGATGGATGCTCGTTAATATCCACATTATAAAAAAACTAAAGAACCTACTGATTTTACTATAGAAAAGGGAATTTTGAGTTATCCCATTATTTTCCCAAGAAACTATTCTAATTTGGCTGGTTTAATGCTGAATTAGCTTGTATAAAGTAATATTTGGCTGTATAAGCTGTTCTGCGGCTAAAATTGTTTGGTAAAAAGTTCTATACGCTGAATTTTAATATATTCCTATTGTTGAGACGTAATCCATATTGGACGTTAATCATGGATCGTAAACAAATATTTCTAGATAGAGCTGGAATTAGGGCGTAACAGCTTATGTAAACAATGACTTGTTTTGATGATTTCTAGAAAGTTAAGGCTTCCCAACGCAAATCAACAACACCATCGGGTAGGGGAAGAGTTCCCCTACCCGACGGTTATGTTGGTTTGCGTGAGCGTGCCTTAAGTTCCTAGAAATCATCGATAGAAGACATTGTTTACAAAGGCTGTTACGTCCTAATTCCAGCTCTATCTAGATTTCATGTATGTGTTCTCAAACATAAACATACGCAATTCAACGAAGAGAACGTTTGATTGAATTGATTTTCTCGTCTTCATAATTGCCCAGAGTTTTTCAATTGGACGAAGTTCCGGTGAATTTGGTGGGTTCATATCTTTTGGCACAAAATTGACTCCGTTGGCTCGGTACCACTCCAACACGTTTCGAGCGTAGTGGCAGGGTACTTGATCAGACCAAAACAGAGTTGATCCTTTGTGCTTCTTTATGAACGGGAAGAGACGCTTCTTAAGGCACTCTTCTGTGTAAATCGCACCGTTGATTGTTCCGAAAGTGATGAAGTGAGCGCATATTTCACCACATCCGCAAATCGCCTGCCAGATCAGGAACGTCTTTGCAAATTTTGATAATTTCTCCTTAACAATGAACCAGTGATGCAAAATATCATGACACTCACGTGACACTCGTCTACGCATCAACCGACTATCGCTGATAGAACGTTTTGTCACGTAGTGAGAGGTATGGCAAACAACAATCACCAGAAATGGTCGCTGCTCACAAGCAAAACGTTACACTCGCTGCTGATGATGAAAAGCACAACGAAAACAGTGAAGATTTCTGCAGTACGATCATGAGAAAAAGCGAAACGACAGAAGAAACTGAAAACAATGCCTACGCATTCCAAGTTCGTCTCGGCACGCGCGACTGTGTGAGTTACAAATAAAACTGGCAAAATTAAACGGATGCTGTTGGGATCACTAACCAACACACTCACATAAGCAAGTATAGCAGCAACTGCTTCAAAACGAGCACAGATGAGTGTCGTGATGGATCACAACCGAAGACGACATTCACCAGTTGCTTTTTACTTCTTTCGTCAACTTGATGGATGGTCATGGAGAGAGCTTCGACGAGCACATTGATAGGAATGTACAAAGCGTTACTACCATCAGCTGTTTGACGATCGTGATTTTGATAGGTCGCAACCCTGCTTTGAACATCCTCCGGAACATCGAACTTAGACTTGACAACGAAATATTATCGCCCAGGAAGTTGACGGGTCAGCCTTGACGTAAGTTTCGTCATCCATCACGATGTAACACGATTTGGTGAGCAACTTCGTGTAAAGTTTCCGGGTGCGGGTTTTCGCTGTGATGTTTTGCTTTTCATTCCGGTTTGAGGATTTTTGCATCTTGTAAACATGTAACTTAGCACGCTTCATGATTTTCTGCACAAAGCCGACTGACACTTTGGACTTTTTTTTTAACGATCCATCGGTGGGACGCCTCTGGATTTTGATTGTAAGTGCACAACATGTTTTCACGGACAATTTCTTGTTTCGACGACATGACTTGAACTACTATATGAATAACTATGTAAAAAATACATTATGAATAAGATTTACTCAAATTTTCAGATTTTTTACTCATACGGTTCAAAAGTAACAGAAGATTTTCGGTGTGCCGTTTATATCGAATACGCTCTTTACACTCTTACCAGGCCTCCCACACCCGGAAAAAAGTATTCTCTGGAGGATGAACGCCACGAATGGATTACCTAAGCCATAAACAAGGCACGAAATAAAACAAAAAATTACAAAGATAAATAATCATAATTATTTGAGGTCGCCGCTGCACAGTGGTTTGAATGCTCAATATCACGAACTTTTTTATATGCGCCTTCAATGTCGGTTTTTTCACTATGATGTCTTTAAGAGAGTTTTTGTATAAAATAAGGCGCAAAGACTAGTGATAAGTTTTAGTTCGGAAATCCACCACAAGCGGCGCTGCAAAATCTAACTTTTTACATTTACAAGATAGGTATGTGGTGTCTTGAGCAAAGTTGTAGATAATTTTACTTTAAAAATCTTTGCTCAACACATTAATCCTCTACGTTCCTTAGTTTTTGAGATACGTAGCGTTTTAAATGACTGTTCAACAAAATTTAGTTTTTTTTTTCAGTTTTTAAAACATATTTAAAAAACTATAGGTGTTCCACAAATATTTGTATTTTATTAAAATACAAAACTTTGTTTAAGACATCCAAAAGGTATCGATTACACAGGCTGAGTTATTCACAAATTTAGTTAAAAAAATTACATACTTTGTGCCCTCACAGACAAAAATCCGGCAAAATCCGGCAGGTGAATCTTGAATAGGATGAAAGCTTGTTCAAAAGTGATCTCAATTTCCATTGAAACATTTGTCCCTTTTAGTATCCTCGTTGATTGTTTTGTATTTTTAAAAGGTCGTTCCGTAGTTCAGTGACAGCGCGCATTTGTCAAAGACTGAATCAAAGTAGGCTCAGTGATAATATAGCAAAGTTTGATCACTCATTGAGCGGTTTTGCTGCATTAAACGCATTTTACTTAGAAAATAATCCTTTTATAGTGAAGTGAAGGTTATTTTTTCAACATTTCCGTAGCAGATCCGAAAAGTGAGAAAAGCATGTCTTTAAACAATGAAGGTAAGTGCAACCATGTAGTTAATAAGGTATTCAGTGTTAATTTCCAATTCATGATATAAATGAGTTATTATGGAAGTTATTTGTTTGTGACAATTTCAAAAATAGTTTAAATTATAAGTTATCAAATAAAATTTCAGTTGAAATCGACAGGCGAAAGCTTTTTAAACTGTGGAAAGAATTTAAGGGAAACGACATTGATAAATCAAACGTTGTGTCCAGAGAAGTTTTTGATTGTTACGGCATTGATTATGTTTCAATGCCAGAAGTGACAGCTGAAGTCAATAATTTTGTGAAGGCGACATGCAAATATTTTAAAAAACTGTGGGAAAACCACAACCGGACCATGTCATACATGCTTGAAAGCAGTCGTGGTTATTTCGATAGCCCCTTCAAACTGCCACAGAAAGTTGTTGATCGTTTCCCTTGTACTTCTGGATCTTCCAGCCGTGGAAGAAAATCTTTGGCGTTCGAAGAAAGTAGCGAGGTTGTTAAGAGCCGCAAGACAATGCGGTCTAACTACCCAACAGATGAACTTACATTTGCAACCCAAATGAAATTACGTGAGGATGGTAAAGAAGATGCAGCATTCATTGTTAAACAGGCAACGCAAACAACTCCGACAAGAGCCGTGAAAATGGTTTCGGCTATGCAATCATCCAAAAATGGCTTTGTACCCTATTCGGAGTCGGAAGCTCTTGCGTTAATATTGGATCTTAATTTATCAAAAGACCAATACGAAAAGCTTCGTAATGGAGCTCTGGATCGGAATGTGCCTTTGTATCCGTCCTACTACAAAGTGCTGCAAGCTAAAAAGTGCTGTTATCCCAATACAGGGTTAGTAGTTTCGGAAACATCTGCAGAAGTGAAACTAAAGGATCTCTTGGAGCACACGGCAATGAGGATTGTTGATGCGAATGAGTGTATGCTGGAAAAGTTTAGTGATGACGAATTGGACAAAATGTCTTTAACGATTAAGTGGGGATTTGATGGCACAACTGGATTAAGCGAACACAAACAAGCATTTGGCGATGATGAAGGAACTAAATCCGATGCAAATATGTTTGTTACATCCATTGTGCCGATCAAACTGGAATCAAATGGGAACATTTTTTTTCCAGAACACACGTTCCTCCTCAACTCGGTACTGTCGACCGCTGCGAATACAGTATGTTTCTGAAACAACTGAAGTTACGTTGTTCGAAAAGGAGTACATCGATAACCAAATCGACAAGATGCAACCCATCCTCATTAAAAAAAAAGGCGGTCGCTGAAAATTTCCTGGAACATGCTATTAACTATGCTCGACGGCAAAGCTATAAATGCCCTAACGGAAACAAAATCCTCACAAACTTGCTATCTGTGCGGTGCAACTCCCAAGCAAATGAACGAGATTGACCGTGTAAGAACAAGAGCTGTGGACAATGACCGGTGCCAATATGGTTTATGCACACTCCATGCTTGGATACGATTTTTCGAATACTTCTTACATCTATCGGACAAACTTGAAGTTAAAAAATGCCAAGTTCGTGGAGATGCAGTAGAATCGGTAAAACAAAGAAAGAAACTGGGAAATGGGAATACTGGTTGATAAACCACGGTCTGGAGGAGCAGGTAAATCATGAAATTATTTAAATTATTTCTTTTTAACGTCTTATACGGCATTCATTTTTGACAGGTAACTCGAACGATGGCAACACGGCTAGAAGATTTTTTCAAAACTCTGAAAAAGCTGCTAAAATTACTGGACTCGACGAAGTTTTAATAAAACGATGTGGGGCAATACTGTCAGTAATGTCATCGGGGATGCAGGTGCATGTACATAAGTTTGAGAAGTACTGTTTAGAGACGGCTAGACTGCTCACATCAAAATATCCGTGGTACTACATGCCAGTAACGGTCCACAAGGTGCTTATTCATGGATCGAGGGTTATACAACATTTTCTTGTACCTATTGGACAGCTATCTGAGGAAGCACAAGAACGCCGTAACAAGGACCTCAAAAGGTACGATGAATTTGATAAAGAATATCAGTGTTAATAATTATTATTTTCATAGATATAGATCGGACCACACTAGAAAAATTTAAAGAACAGCAGTAAACACAGATCTACTGCACCGTCTCCTGGAATCGTCTGATCCACTCATCAGCAGCCTTAGAGCATCTCGAGACAAGCCAATTAATGACCTCTGTAGCGATGCGAAATACATGCTTGATGTGGAAGAGAAAGATGAAAATGTTTTGATAACAATATTGTGTAACCTTTGTTTATATTTTTGAATTATTTATATATACATACATACAATAATGTATAACGTAATACAATAAATCATTTAATTATACTATAATAATAGCTAACTCAAAATTATATATTACTTTCAAGTAGACTACTGTGATGAGTATTATGGCAATTACTCTGATGTCCGTGGTCAAGACCTTTTTGAAATGCAAAATAATCAACGAGGATACTAAAAGGGACAAATGTTTCAATGGAAATTGAGATCACTTTTGAACAAGCTTTCATCCTATTCAAGATTCACCTGCCGGATTTTGCCGGATTTTTGTCTGTGAGGGCACAAAGTATGTAATTTTTTTTACTAAATTTGTGAATAACTCAGCCTGTGCAATCGATATCTTTTGGACGTCTTGAACAAAGTTTTGTATTTTGATAAAATACAAATATTTGTCGAACATTATAGTCTTCTAAAACCTATAGTTTTTGAAATATGTTTTAAAAACTGAAAAAAACTAAATTTTGTTGAACAGTCATATAAAACGCTACGTATCTCAAAAACTAAGGAATGTAGAGGATTAGTGTGTTCAGCTAAGATTTTTGAAGTAAAATTATCTACAACTTTGCTGCAGACACCACATACCTATCTTGTAAATGTAAAAAGTTAGATTTTGCAGCGCCGCCTGTGGTGGAGTTCCGAACTAAAACTTATCACTAGTCTTTGCGCCTTACTTTATACAAAAACTCTCTTAAAGACATCATAGTGAAAAAACCGACATTAAAGGCGCAAATAAAAAAGTTCGTGATATTGAGCATTCAAACCACTGTGCGCTGGTGTGAGTGTTATGTGATCTGATATGAACTGATTTTGTGCAGATGTCGAAAGCTTCAAAAGGTTTGCCAATAACGAATTCCGGACATCGTTGACATATTTCGAATGGCACTGTAATTGCAGACATTTGCATTCTGCTTTGATGCACCGAGCTTTAACCGTCGATATGTTCGATCGTGTATAGGATAACCCTTTTTGTTTTCTTAGCTTGTGCACTTTATTACAACATACATATATTGCCTTGCTTCTCATGTTCATGGTAAGAAATATCTCGAAACACAAGGTCACCGTCCGCATCAGTAGCTGTAAAGAAATAATAAGTATGTATGTAATGTGGTTTCAAACAGCTAGAATAAAAAAAAAAACAAAATATTCATGTTTCCCAAAACTGATTTCGAGATCACTCCCCAATTTCTAAGTATTTGAAAGCCTACCAAATGTTATATGGAGTAAATGTTCGTCAAAACTTATTGTCGTCAAGGGGTAAATACACTCAACGTTTGCTATGTGAAAGACCATTAACTGAAAATGTCTTTTGACTGAACCAGGAAGAGAATTAGCAAGTGTTGAGAGCAAATTACTTATATAAACTGAGTAAACTTACCATTGCCATCATCGCTAAAATCTTCGATACAGATTTCCACTTCATCCGCATCAAGCCCCATGATTGTATTATTTTAATACGGTTCAAGATATTCTTCGATTGAGAACATGTTAAGCAACGTTACGTCACCGATCAGAAGGTCATCGTCGTTCTCTTCATGGTCTTCATTGGAAACAAAGTCTACAGAATGTGCACCAGATGGCATGGATGATCTCATTGGTTGTGATGAATCCAGAGGGTATCTACTGCCAGGTTGTAATAGAATCGTCGACAACGAAGAACTCTTGGACACTCCTCTTCCATCAGTTCTCTTGTCAAACAGCGTTTCTGTAATAACATGCTGTGATGAACCATCGGACACAACGATTTTCAAATATAGCCGGCACAGTTGATGAATGATTTTCGTCGATATCGTTAAATCTCTGATCAATTTGCACAATGAAAACGGGAATACTATCGATATAGACACCGATTTTATCGGTGGTCAGCCATGAATATGTTTTTGCTGCATGATTGCAGATTGAGATGAGCCTACAGCACTGGCGGGTTGCTGATCGAAAGTTATTCTGGATGAGTTCTGGATTGAATGTGCTCCAGACTTCAGCGTGGCAGATTTTTGGTAGGACAGATCAGTTGCAGTCGTTCCTGATGAGCTAGCAGAAGCTCCACTTCCGCGCAAGCTCTCAGGGGGATTGCAGTAATTAGAAACAAATAAATTAAAAGGAATGATTTCCCTACGTGATTTGCAGTGAGCAGTGTCAGTGCTACGCAATGATTTAGCTACCACTAAGTTCAACGGTACTTGTGATAGATTAGCCGGGTTCTCTTCGGTTGATATATTTAAAGGTTCCTCTTCGAGGATTGACATCGTCATGGACAAATCCAACGGAATTGAACATCGGGGATCGGTCAATTGCTTTTTTGGAGTGGACGTCCACACATTGTCAAAGGAAACGTACGACAGCTCTTCCGTAAGGTTGAAAGTTTTAACAAAATCACACTCATCTTGGCTATTATCGACAGCTTTAAGCATCCAGAATTGTCTTAAAGATGAACTAATATATTACCTAGGAGCATAAAGACTCCTACGTTGTCCATTCTGGTTTGAAATAAAAATTTATAGGTAAACTTTAAATTAGAATGCGTCCGGGATAACAGTTTTCGAACCTACACACTTAGAAAAATTTATGTGAATTTAGGTGCTCTGAGAGTGACATATACGAGCGTCAATTTTGACACTTAATATTATATAACATGTTTGTTCACGTCTCATCTTTTATTTCAAAGATGGATTCCGTCACGTGTAAAATTAGTTATTTCTAAGTGTGTGCATCAACTTATTGATGTGAACGGCAACGTGTTTCGATCGTTTGAATAGAAATACCTCATGATTTGTTTTCCGTCGATCTTGTTTGTTCGCGCCCGTCGCGGGAAATCTTTCGGACACACATGAAAAACTCGCGGTTTACAAACCAAACACCTTTTATTACGCGAACACAAAAATACATTTATTCCGGGACGAAATTACTGAGGAGATGTTTCCTCCGCGACGGTTTATTGTAACTGATTTTGTTGCTACTTATATTTTCAATTCTATCTACGTACCTATGTGCCACACAGATGACCCGATCGGTAGCGATCGATCGTCAGCTGTATGTACATAAGGATCAAGAGCGGCCCGGCGGGAGAGATTCTCTCTTAAACCTAGTTTTCTAGGGATGCACATGCAAACTGTGGCATCGACATTTTTTGTCCTCTCGCTCTTACTTTGTTTTTCGTGCTGATCACCAATATTACTAACGCCAGGGAGGTAGCTCCCACACCTGGACCCTACATATCGACCCATCAACACATGAACCGTAATCAAATTGTATCAAAAGAAAAGATTTGGAAAATTTCACCCATTCAACCGAAAATAATAAAAGAAAACATATTATTTAACTTTTTCCATGTTCGTTTAATTCAATTTCATTTCCATATCCAAATGCACATACTTTTTTCTTAACACTTCTCATAAGATCTTATTCAGCGTTTGGACCAACTTTTTTTTTGTATGGATATCCAGTTTTTCTTCATATCTTACTCTGATATCTTTTCTTTAGGGCGTTTCCGAAGTGCCTGCTTCATGATGGCCCAGTACTTCACAATTGGCCGCAGTTCTGGTGCGTACGGAGGGTTGAGATGCTTCGGCACGAAATTGACCTCCTTAGCCTTGTACCACTCTAGAACATCTTTGGAACGAGGCTAAATCCGACCAGAAAAGCTTCGGACCATTGTGTGACCTCAGAAGTCGAAGTAAACGCTTTTGGAGGCATTCCTATACCTGCCCATTGATCGTCCCAGTTGTCACGAGCAAATTGCTTGCCAAATCAGGTATGTTTTGGCAAATTTTGACATCTTCTGCTTTCTGTCGTCCTCAGGGACATCGAACTTATGATGAGCAGTGAAGAACAGGAGCCCCGGAAGCTGCCGGAAGTCTGCTTTAACATACGTCTCGTCATCCATAACGAGACAATGCGGTTTTGTCAACTTCTGGGTGTAGAGCTTCCGTGCACGTGATTTCCCTGCCGTATTCTGTCATCGCGATTCGGTCCCTTTTGGAATGTATACGTGTGTCGTCCTTCACGTTTTTTTCACATTTTTCACGAAAGTTTTTCCTCGAATGCACTTTCTTCGTCACATCTCTAACTGAACTGTTTGGATTCCTTTTGAACGCTTGAACTGCCCGCTTGAGATCTTTTACTCTATACGGAGATCCATGTTGGCCACTTTTTTCCTTCAAATATATGGTTAAACATTCGTTGTACCGATTTAAAACATGGTTTACCGTAGATTGGCCATTCCCAGCTTCCTACTGATGCCACGATGAGAGATCCGGATTTTCGAGGCACGTGCGCAAAATTTGTTTGTGCCGTTGCTGTTCTTCGGACTTCATCTTCGCAACGATTGCACAGTTGCTAGTGAAACTTACACAGGGTAAACATTACACATTGAACTAATTTCACCCAAAATTTCAATAGAAAATACCCAATGGGTAAAAAGTTACAGCCATTTGAAAATGATGCAATTTCATTCCGTACACCTTTATTTCTGTTGTGTAACTATTTTCTTCTTCATTACCTTATAGATGAAACCGTATCGCAACAATCAATCTCCCAGACTAAAAGAGTTCACCAACATTCGTTCTCGTATTTCACACAACCAGCGAATCCAAACACATAAAGCAACCAACGATACAGACAACAACGGTTGCTACGACTACCATGTTAAACTCGTTCTGTAACATAACTCGATCGGAGTGGTAGAAATATAATGATATATTGCTTGCCTGCTTTGTTGCATAGGTTGATCTGAATCGAGAAAAGACGTAAGAAACAAATTCCCATTAACACACATGTATCATCTTCGGCTTTGCTTTGTGAAGAACCTTGCCAACAATTAGCTCGTTTTCTTCTACCGCCCCGAGTGAGCTGTGTCGCACGGGCTGCTTGTCATGAAAAAAAGAAAAAAGATTATATCATTTTTGCTTTCCAGTTCTGGCATAGCGTTATCATTCGGTTCGTCGATCGCTTGTCATTTTGTCATTTCAAGATATTTTTGATTCCTTACACACAACTTCTCTTTTTCCACTCCATCTAACAAGCTCACCACCACTGTTTGTTGACTCGAGTCAGCATAGACACAGACAGACAATTGAATGAACCATCCGCACGTATGTGATAATTTCACTTCGGCCTATAAAACATCACACTCCGGTATCGGAAACTAGAAATATCACCGCATCGGAGAATCAAAAATACAAACCAGGAAAACAACTACAAAATAATCATACTGCAAGCATCCCCGACAAAACTCTGAATCACCACCCCAAACTCCACATCACACACACGCGAATTGCATTTATAGCACGATACAATCAACACTAATTAAACATATTTCGACAAAGATTTTTTTTATGACCCGACGTTGCTAGTTATGATATGTTGCCAGAACGTCACTGACTCATCGCGAGCGGTCAGCGTTCATAAAATGGCAAATTTTGACCCTCTGAAAGTGAAATTGACAGGTGCTATGTGTCATACACTCAAAAAATAAATAATATTTCCGATGGAAAATATCCATTAAAAGTTCACATAACTTTCCTGTGATCTCATAATTGGGAATCGCACCTCGAAATCACATGAACCTTATGTAACCAATGAAGTTTATTTGATTTATCACATAGAATTCATGTGATCATATGAATGTTATGTGAATTACAGGTAAATATAATTAAATTTGTTATTGGAAAAATATCATGTGCGTTCCCAATCGAAACTATATGATTTTTTTTTTCAGTGTACACAAACTTAACATCCTTTTCTTGCATCTTACAAATACAAATAGTCCTATAACATTCGCAGAGAAATGTCACCTTAGGTGAATGAATCCTTACACCCAGAAAGTGGTTACTCATTTCAAGCTGAACATTGCATTAGGTCCTACGTAACATTGACAGATTCTCTTCATCGACTTCCTCTTTGTATCCCCACGGCTGTGTTATGACATTCCCAGGTATTTTCATCACATAGATCAGTAAAAGAAGCTTTTATCTGGCATTTAATACGACAAACACAAGGTAGGGTTAGGTATGTGCTCAAGTTATTAACGAAAGAGAAAGTCGATGAAGAGAATCGATCAATGTTACTAAGGACCTAATGCAATGTTCAGCTTGACTTTATTTCACTCTACACTCATAAAGCTCCACACGTCATCATCATGTGTCTCATTTTTAATTGTGCACTTATTGTAAAATACATCCATTTCTTGTGTGAATTTTATGCCTTGAACCATGCCTCAACACTATTGCTTCGAATTGTGGCACACTTGGTGTATATGTGCCTCACATGGTAATTTCAATAGCTTTGCACATCATAGTTCAATGTTCTACAATATTCTACATTATCGACTTCTAATTTACCGACTCCAAAATTGAATCGACACAGGGGCAGAGCGCATACACATGCTTTTTTAATGGGTCTGATTTGGGAATTGACCCTGGACTGTTGGGGGTGTGCTGCTGCGTTGGTCTACGTTCGATCTCACTGGGTCACGGTTGTGCTTATAAATGAATAAATCACTTTAATTATATTTGACTCAGTATTCCCATCCAGCAAGTATTTGTAAAATAATATGAAAATTTCTTCGAAGAACTCCTCTTTGAAGTAAAAAAAAATCAATCAAACAATTTCAAAACAATTAGCCACGATGTCTGAATGTTTAAATGTCTTGTTTATATATTCTAGAATATTTTAGGTGAAGAACTGGAATGGTTTGTCACTGGTTTTCCCACCATACATGGTTAAATTATATGTAATATCATTAATGGTTATAAATTTTGAAATAAAAGTTAATTTAGCACAATTGCTCCATTTACGCCGTGAAGTATGCAATAGTTGATTTATGATGCATTCTGGATGGTATGGTACTGGATGGCTTCCTGTACTACAAATTAGTACATGCTGGATGGTATGGTACAGGATAACTTCAGTGACATCTGGATTGACGCTGAAGTACGGCGGAATGCCATAATATACTATATGTGCCTAAAGACAAATCTGCCGCAGTGCCATCCTATCGAGAATTTTTTCGAGCTCCATGGTAAACAAGGATTATCGGAAGGTCAAGGACACTAAGAAACTCACCAACAGGATCCAAAGCTGCATCCAGAAAGTCGTGGTGGCAGCCGTCCAACGGTCATGTTCCAATATCATGACTAAATATAATAATATAAGAATAATAAGACAATAACTAAACTAATCATGACAAACACCCGCACGGCAAACCACGGACCGTATGTCAATATTCACTAAGCTCAGTTTGAAGGAAAAAGTTAACCCTTTGTATGAAATAAATCAGTGTGAACAAAACTTCACTGGTGTTTTTTTTATCGACCCATTCTATTCATTCTCAGTGTTTAGTGGACATATTTCATTGGTTATGATTCCGAAAATAGTATTTTATATCAAATGAGCGTTTGCAGCCTTGTTTAATAATCTCACGCCGTGCCATGGGTACACGTGGTTTTATACTGGTTTTTAGCACAACAAAACAACAGTACAGGTCTGGTTTTTTTTTCCTTTCTTTTCTCTTAACTATATAAAATATAAATAAAAAGTAACTAAAACACCCACCCACACATACGCACACACACACACTCACATACATGAGAATGAGCATATTACATCTTTTAAGACCAGTTGCATTAAAAATTGAATGTTGGCAATTCAATCGTCCTGGGTTCTATTCTTGAATTATTTAACTGATATATTTTAACGAAAGAAAATAATTTTTGAAACATCTCATGATATTCGCAAACTTTGACATGTTGTCCTTCTTCAAAACTACGATGCATTGTACTTTATTTATTATTATGATTAAATAGATTAACGTCATCATAGCCTAAGCTTGGTTTAGAGAAATAACGCTTCATAAAGTTTTATTTTCTTTCCAGTTTTATTGCACATGTATTATAACATCATGGATATAATAGCATGCCTGATACTAACCTTCTAATGCTCTAGTAATGGTGATTATATGCCATCGATGCGATGTCGTGACGGTTTCATTAGCCATATGCACAGGAGTGCAATCTTCCTTCATTTTCCTAATTTCATTACGACTTTATTAGATCCACTGAAAGCACCATCAATGGCAAAAAGTTTTCACTGCTGGAAGATGCATTCAAGCATAAGACGATCTTCCCATGTGCCAGGTAATATTTCCAGCATCTCGAAAATATGCTTTGCTTGGTAGGTGGAATATAATGCTAATATAACCTCATTTTAACCCTCTCTATCCTAGAGGGGTTTACCATCATAGCATAATTTGTGTAATGGTGGTCGAAATGCGCTCTCTTTTCTTTCAATTTCGCTTAAAATTTTCAAAATTGGAAAGCAATTTTGGCAGAAACTATGCAAGAAATGTACCACTACCAAAATAAACGCTTTGATTGATGCAAATTGTTAGGCACATCTTTCATCATCCGGCTTTAGAGCTCAAATTTATTAGAAAAATAATAGTTATTTACTCTTCGAAATTCAATAGAGGATAACGTCTAAATCAGTATACGGAATTTCCAGATGTGTACTCGGTGTGACATACATTGAACTTGGTTTTGAGTTTTTATTGACAATAATCGTATTGTGTACATTCCATATTGAGGTCAGGTCAATCCATAGATATTGACAATATATCTGGATTCACATCATCAATATAAGTGTCAATAATTCCCCATCGCGTCAATATATTGATACGTGTGGGTTTTGCCTTAGATCATATTTTATTGCAGCGGCTTGAGGAATAAACCCTGGAAAAAGAACCATAATTAGGTGAAGTGGTAAGCGTGACTGACTCTCATCCTAAAGGGCCTGGATTCAATCCCAGTCAGCACCGCCGGGATTTTCAGAAGCATAAAATCAGGGGGGAGAAGTAAAGTCGTTGGTCCCCGGTTCATGAGTTGATTGCCCGAGTAGCACACTTTCATGACAATAAGTTACAGCAACTCAGAGGCCTCATAGCCTAGTCAGCAAAGGCACGGTATTACCACAGACAAACAGACATAACACTTGCAAGTTGTTCATCGAACAAGCATTTAACGGTCAATTCAAAGGTATCATAGTTGGTAGTTCCGCCACCTATGGCGCGCATAGTCAATTCCCTTGCGTTTGACGTTTACACACTACCGCCATCTGTTCAGCATACTACCCATCACAGTGTACTCAACAGATGGCGGTAATGTTTTAGCGACGATGTTTTACATTGAGAAATATTCAATGAGTTATGTCTGTTTGTCTGTGGTATTACCAAGCCGGAGGCGGCGGGTTCGATTCCCGGTCCGGTCGAGGGAATCTTTCGGGTTGGATATTTTCTCGACTTCCCTGGGCATAGATTATCATTGTGCTTGCCACATAATATACAAATTCATGCATTGGTATTGGCATCGAAAGCTCTCAATTAATAACTGTGGAAGTGCATTAGAACACTAAGTTGAGAGCACGAAATAAGCTAATATGCGCTAAGCAATAAGCTTAAAAATGCGAACAAGAAGAAGAAGAAGAAGAAGAAGAAGAAGAAGAAGAAGAATATTTTACAGCAACTTGTTTATGACTGAAATAAGTCGTATATAAGTTTCTACAATTGATTTGTGACAAGCGTGCTACTAAGGTGGTCGATAGGTAGGATCCAGGTGTGGAAGCTGCCTCCCTGGCGTCAATAGCGTTGGTTCTCAGTACGAAAAACAAAATCGACGGAAACAAATCATGCAAAAAAAGCTATAATTTGGTAAATTAATTGGCGCAGTCTCACGGCCATAAACTGGGAACAGATGGTATAATCCCAGTTTGAGAAATTATCCTGCCACACAAAATAAAACATATCAAGGTAGACGAGTAAAGAGAACAAAAACAAACCATCAGACACAACGCACGCTAATGAGATACGACATAAATTGGTGGGTAAACAATTATCAAGCTTAACAAGGGTTTCAAGTTCTTAACTTAAAACCGTATGAGTCTAATGAAGCATAATCGATGGTTTTAATTCATCCTACTCCAACGCCATCCATTGGAGGATGACATAGAATGATCAATTTTCGCCATTTGTCGGAAAGTGCTTGAATCAACAACGATAATTTTTTTTTCTTCCTCTGTTCGGGACCTAACACCACTGCGACCAGTAATTTGATCTATTGTAGTATATCCCGTCCCCGTGTCCTTAGTTTAGTGCATGTCGTGTTACTCCATCACTATTGAGAAATGATGAAAATATTCGATTTTGTTTACAGTTGTCATTCTTGCATTTATCGCAAAGATCCTACTCTAATTTAAAGGTACCACTATTTATCCCTTCGGAGTGTTGAAACACCCTCCAAAGACGCGCCCCTTTGTCAGTCAAAATTGCATTCCTTAGCAACAAAATTAAGGAATGACAGCGATAATGACCATGCATCGGAACCCTAGTCTTAACCACTTCAAACTAGGGAACAACAAATAGAAAATTAGAAATCACATAGATGAAGACTAACTAACTCATTTTTTCCTTGTTTCAAGATCATCCTCGGTGGACAAAGCCGAGTCTTGTCACTATCAATAAGGCTAAGGCATAAAAAGTAACAAGGACTGAGATGTGTTCCTTGGATTACTGAAAAATCCTGTAGTCAGAAATAGGAATCAGTGGTAGATCTTACATCCCGTAACGTACCACGAAAAGGTGATCTACTCACGTTACGGGGTACGACAATTGTTATTATTCATTTTCATTTGGTAAAGGTTTACATCGAACTTTTCATGTGAAAATCGAAAGGCATTGAAAGAAAAATTGTTATCTCATCCTTAACACCTTATAAAAACAATTTCTACGTATTGAAACTTTCAGCTATAAAAGTAGGAAAGTGCAAATCGGCAACCTATGAGCAACCAATAAAAATAAACCTAAATGTTTTGTGGCGGATCATGCCTAGAACGGTAAAGTATATAAACATAAAATTTGCCATTTTCGTACAAGAGACGCAAGCATGTTCAAGTCCTCCTCTCTTACGCTAGCCAGTCTCTTCATCGTGTGGTGAAGAAGGAAGTTTTATTGTGATTCCACTCAACAAGCCCAAAAAGTTGGTCAACACATTGCCGTTCAACCTGGAGGGCATCTAATAAGGAAAACATCCGACTGCTTAACTTGCTCTCCACGCTGGGGAAATGCTGAAAACAAAACTGGTTCTCATCTCCGTGTAGAAGGATTGTTATGCTTGAGGAACAAAGGGGACTTTAATTGCATTATTTATGAGTTCACACAAAGCGATAACGACTGCAAAGTTTGCGAACTCAAACCAGAAAGGCCAAAATATCGGTACTTATCCAAATTGCTCGGCCGGGAGTTGTAGAATTAAATGGCATTTTGTCCATGTTGAAGCCACGCAGAAGAAAATTAATGGATCAAGAAAACGAATGAATGGCCACAGCGGGTACCATAACCATGCCAAAGTACTTGCGTGTGAAGTTATATCGGCAGTGATTGAGAATGCTCAAAATAAGTCAATCTACTAACCTTATTCAAAACCTACACAGCTCAAAAAAAAAAAAAAAAAATGATAAATATATTACCGACATGGTTGATTTCTGCAAACCAAAAATTTGGAATTTTGATTACAATGCATTCTCTTTCGAATAAAACCATTAACCAGAGTGGACGGAATGGACGCGATGCGATCAACTCATAACATTCCTGTTAAAGATATTGTTTATTAGGGGGAAATGGTGTGAAACGCGCTGGTGGAGTCTTACGTGCCGGCGGAGTAATACACGCCACCAAGATATTTCGCTTAATAGGCACTTTTTTGCGGTCATATTGCATCAACAGGTAGTATTTTGAGGTTAAATATTATTCTAATCTAAAAATTTACTAAGATAATAAGAGCATTCCTAACATTTTTTATTCCTTGATTTGTTTTCCGTCGATCTTGTTTTCCGTACTGAGCACCAATGCTACCGACGCCAGGAAGGCAGCTCCCACACCTGGACCCTACCTATCGACCCATCAAACTCATAAACCGGGGACCAACGGCTTTACTTCCCTTCCGAAGGAAGGCGAGATCAGAGCCGACTGGGATTGAACCATTCCTAACATTTGATATATCAGTGCCAACATTTCAAAGCGGCGTAATTGCATTTGTAAACAATGGCTTTAGCCATAGATTTCTCGCAAATAAAAGCTCACTCATGAAAAATAATAACACCACCAGGTAGAGGAATGTTTCCTCTACCAGCTAGCATTGTAATTTTGGAGAGGTAAGATATCATTCGCGAGAAATTGACGGCTAAAGTCATT